>NC_083112.1:63643127-64001460 GCF_949774975.1 Lagenorhynchus albirostris
ATATACATATTTTTAAGACTAGGGACAATAACATATTAAAATTTTTCTTGGTTTCTTTTTGCACAGTCACTTAGTAACAATGACAATCATCATGGTTACCATTGGTTGAGTACCTACTATATTTCATTCAGTAAATAGCCTTCATGTACCAGGCACAAGGAATATAGTAGAGGACAAAACAGATTCTCTGCCCAAGCATCAGTCTCTTTTTAGATGCCTTATATATTTATTTCAAATCCTACTACAATCTTGTAAAGCCTTCATTTCCTCATTTTATAAGTAAAGAATGTTAAATTTAGAGAGATTAAGTTGCTTGTCTGCGGTCAGGCAACTAAGAAGTGGCAGAGCTGGGACTGCAGCCCAGAACTGTCTTATCCAAAGAAAAGGATTTTCCCAGCAAGCCACTGTTTCCTCAGTATGTATCTCCCCACCAGATGGACCAGATGTAGTGCAGCATTGGAGGAACCAGCCATCTAAGGGAAGACTGTTGCTTGAAGCCTGCTACTGATTATGATACTAATGATGAGTGTTTCTGACCAGTAGGGAAACCTACTGAAGAGAAACACAAGTTGTCAGTTCTTCAAGCCCCAACCAGTGCTTATTACGTTCACCAAGTTCACAATCTTCATCAATGACAGGAAAGGGTCCTCATTATCCCACCACTTCTGTTAACCACCCAAATCAAAGGAGTTCTGAACTTTGCAGGTTTGAGAAAATTCTCCAAAGGAAAGGAGAACTAAACTTGCTGAGTGTCTCTGCCTGTGAATTTCAGATGTGTTGATAATCTCCTTTCTATCCTATCAGGGAAGATGAAACTGATCTCACTATATATAATTTAACTGTATTAGGAATAATTTCAAACCTAATCCAGGAAAAGATTGGTTTGTCAGATATAATCTAAATTAAGAAGGGAGACTTATTAAATTCCAATTGAAACCATCCATTCAACTAATACTTATTACAGACGAGGGTAGAACCCATTACAGAAGAGCAACATGGCCTTCAGTTACTTAATTTTCTCCAGACAATTCTTTCCGAATCTACAGCTCAGATGAAGATGAAAAAAGCTAAGAGAACAGAAAGGAGAATGTAATAATTTCTGCCTTTAGCTAATGGGTCTTAGTTTCCTCATCTGTAAAGAGAGGGGTTAATGCAAATGTCCCCTTTCCAGCTCTATCAGTTTACAGCTTTATGAACATTATCTCTTCGGTAATGATTAGGTTTCTTTTTCTAGCATTCAGATATTTTTCTTATCTCTGGAACTTTTTCCTTTCAAAGCATTCAGGTATAAATAATATCCTGGAAGTTCACATGGAAAAAATATCTTCCTTCAGATATAAGAACATTGATTAGAATTAGTTCAAATAAGTATATTTTTATTCCAATAGCATTTACCATTCCTTTCTTTGAGCCCCTGTGTTACGTGTGCCCTTCTTAAGGCAGTGGGCACATTATTCCTGTGTTATGATTATTTGTATACTTATCTTCTCCTTCCCAGAATTATAAGTTATTTTACTCACTCTTACATTCTACAGAAAACCATTCTAACATGCCATTTTACACATGGAAGCAACAATACATTTTGTCGAGTTGAATTCAGAACATGAAAGTATAACGCCAGAAAGACTTCAACAATAAGGAATAGAAAATACCTTAAAATATACTTGAAATTAGTCCTGTATTCTTTAAAATAGCATAAACGTTGCAAGATCAGATTTTGACGTCAGACAGCCCTGGGATCTGGTTTTTACTAGTTGTGTGAGTTGGGGCAAATTATTTCTCTGTCCAAACTCAATTAACTCACATTAAAAATGAGGAAGTAGTATTATCTACCCATAAAGTTGTTTGAGGGTAAAATGATATAATCCATGTAAAATGCTTAGCGTGGAATTTGTCAAATCAAAACTACTCATCAAGTTAAGTATTTTCATTGTTATTATGGAAAATGCCTATGCTACGTAAATTCTAAAGAGCTTTGACTCTGTAGTTTTGCCTCCTCCATGATGGTCTGTCAGCTTGTCACTAGCATCTAAGATCAGAAGAGCAGATTTGAGAGTCACACACCTGCATTTGAATCCACTCATGCATGGCATTATTTTCAATGGCAGAGACTCACCTGGAAAGGGACATATATTTCTGCATGGCCTACGACATGGCACGTGGCACTGAATAAACATCTCATCAACAAGGCCTTTGGGGGAAAGTGGGCTTGAGGGCAGAGTGGAGTGGATGGAGGTGATGACAGCAACCCAACTCTTGTCCATGCCTATCGGTGGCACTAATGCCAGAAGAGCAAAGGGTTTTAGAGGAATGTCAGCGGCCTCAGCCTAACCTCACATTATTCTTACATGAAGGGGATAATTGGCCTATTCCCTTGACAAGTGGTTCCGTTCCTTCTGCCTGATCTCTGAGAAAAAAAGCACACGGCCCTTCACTTTATAAAGCTTTGAGTTCTATTTCTATTTCCTCTTTCGTTTTGAAAAGAGCAAGTTCTCAATGACTTCTAGATTCAGAATACTTTTTCTGTTTATTCAAATTTCAAAGCTAGTATTCTGCCCGCCAGTTCTCACTTATAATATTCCATCAAGAAGCAGTGACCTTGAAACATCTTTGATTCTTTGATTTCTTCATTTCTCTACAGAAAACCAGAATCTGTTTCTTTCCTGTGTGTTAACATCACTGGACCACAAAGCCAGGTTTTTCAGATGCTAGATACAAGGTGGGGAAAAAGACACCTTTTCTTATAAAGCAAAATGAAGGTTTGAAAAAGAATGCTTATGACGCATTTATAGGAAGTGCATCCAAAGTGGGATAGTTTTAACTTTCCTTCCACGTAAAAGGGTTTTTTTTTAAAAAAATGTTTTTTCTCCTTTTGATTATAAAGGGAAACTCCTGATTATCTCTAACCTTTGGAAATTTATCTTAAGATTTTTTTTTTCACTTTAACTTCAGGGCAAAAATGAGAAGATTACATTTAATGAAGTCTACTCAAGAATAGGTGATGGAAACTCACTTCACTTTTTAACACTCAGTGTGTTCTTAGAAACAGAGCAAGATACCCTCTTGCTTTCCTGAAAGAAAGTCTTCTTCCAACCTCCACCTGCCTTGACAGAGGAGAAACTGCTTCCCTAGAGCCATGCTTCCCATGGGCAGCAGACTACTGCATTAGAGGAACTTCAGTGGCCTCTGACCAGTTTCACAAATACACAGTTATCCCCGACTCTTAGCACTTTCCTTCTACTCGGGACTATGCGGTATGGTTTGATCCTGATGGAGTCATTACCCCAGCCAGCCTGTAGTTAAACGTGTGAAGGAGTTACCTCTGTGAGTTTATAGCGACTCGTTCTGCCAGAAAATTTGGAATTATATATGGCTTTCTGTGGGTCTTTTTTTTCTAACACATTTTACTCCCCTCTTTTATTTTGCCTCCTTATCGTCCCAGAATATATCTTAAACATCAGCGAAATAGCTGAGATGCCCTTTGAAAATCAATCATTTCTTTATTAATACATGTAATCTGTTAACTAAACAGAATGTTTTTAAAACACGGGGTTCATGGGGATAGGTCACAAAAAGAGTTCTTGTGTAGAAAATTTGAAACACCTCAGACACAATTTTCTGGGTTGGCTACAGCAAAGGTAGGAGTTTTCATCCCAAATCTCTCTCCAGCCCAGATTACTCTCCTGATTACACCTGTTTATCCAACTGCGTGCTACACACTGGTACCCGCCACCTCAGACACACCTGTCCAAAACCAGGCTCACTGTCCTCCCATTAACCCTTCCTTCCCCAGGTTTCTCCATCCCAGAGAACGTCCCCCCCCCTCCAGCTCTTGTGTCCTAGCTAGACACCCAGCTGACCCCTCAACTCCCCCCATCCCCTTGGCCCTCACAGTCAATCCATAATGAAACCCATTAAGCGGTCATTCTAAATTTCTTTTGAATCCATCCACAGTGGCTCCCCTAATTTTATCATCTCAGCACATGGATTATAGCCTCCTAATTAATTCCCTGCCTCTGGCTTTCCCCTACTCCAATCCACTCCCCACGCTGTAGCCAGAGGGATTGCTGAAAATGCAAATATGTTCACATTACTCCCCTGCTTAATATCTTTCCATGGTTCCCCGTTACCATTTGAATAAAACCCAGACACGTTCCTGCACGATGAAGTCCTCGGCCTGCCCCTCTGGATCCGCCACTCACCACTCTCTCCACCTTAAATTATTCAGGTAACTGTTGAGCACCGATTGTCTGCCGAGCCCAGTGCTAGACGCTGTGGACATGGTGGTGAATAAAACCAACAACAGAGCATGAGTCCTAGTAAAAGTTTTAGTCTAGGAGGTGAGAGAACCTCTGTGTGCACCAGACGTACAAATGGCCTGGGCTCTGTTGCTTGGAAGAAGCATCCTTTCTCATCTCTAAGTTTTTGCATGTGCTGTTGTTCCCCATCCTGAAACATTCTTTCTCTCCTCCCCATTCCCCCACCCCAAATACACAGCATTCACCAGGCATAATCCAACTATTTCTTCACTCTCCTGGCAAGATTCAGTGTTATACTGCGAAGTGTTTGTACAACCAGCTCTCTGTGCAAAAAACATGCTAGTTTATAGTGTTTGCCAATTTCTGGGGTGTAAGTTTCAAGCTACCAACATGATGTCAACTGAACATAGTAGCAGACCACAATGTAACATTTTCCCCCTTACGGGTACACTTGGCATACTTGGCATACATAACCACAGGAGCATAAATAATGGTAAAATAATTAGGAAGTAATGAATTTTCAGTATATATTACCTTTGATTTTAGTATAATTTATATGATTTTAAGTGTATACAATCTAACTTTTAATAATCACTCTGTTTAATGACTGGCTTGCAAAATTCCTGAAAATTTAACACGTGGTCTTGTGAGCCGGTTCCAGCACATGGCTGCTCTCCTGAGATGCTTTCTCTGACTGTCCGGTCTGGGTTAGCTGCCTCCTGTGGGTGCTCCCATAGCATTTACTACATTCTACTCTAATTGCCTGATTTCTTGTCAGAACCCTCATGAGATCAGGGACATGTCCAGCTGACACATCCCCAGCACCTAAGTCTGGCCTTAGTGACACTCTACAAAGATTCGTTGAATAGTAGTTTGAATAAATGATACAGAGCCAGGCTGTTGAAATTTACACATGTATGTAAATTCTGCAAAGTGTTCTTAAAGAATTGCTTTCAACCTTGTAAACAAAGAGCATATGAAATAACAATTTAGTGAGGCCAACAGAGTTAGGGTTTTTTTTCTCCCCACACTCAAAATATGTTTTGTTCAGCTCCTTGTCACTCCTCCCTGCTCACCATTTTGGAGGCAATAGCAAGGTGTTCTGCTGTTGAAGGAATGCAGAACCTTCCGGGAAAAAAAAAATCATCTTCTCCAGCAAATGGAAGGAATTTGCTTTTATTGAAGAAATGATTTTAGAAAGTATGCAACCCATCTGACAGATTTTTCTGAAAGCAAGCTGCATAGGCATCAGGAGTAGATGTTTAAATCCTTGAAACCGACACAATCACTGGCTTTTGAAAACTGAAGCCAATGAATGCAAAGTAGCCAAAACCGAAAGTGCTAACTTGACTTGATTCAGTCCAACCCAGAATTCTCTACACAGAATCCTGGACCCATCCAGGGACTTTGAGTTTGCTAGAGAGCTTGGCCAAAGGACCACTGTAATCAATCTTTAAGGAAACAAAAGCATGAATCAGAGAGCAAAGAAAAAGAGAGGAAGAGATGGAGAGAGGAAGTAGGGGGAGAGGGAAGGGAAGAGGAAAGAAGAGAGAGAAGAAGAGAGATTATTCGGAGTCAGAGGATGAAAGCCTGTTTTCTTGAAAGGCAATCCATCAGGAAAATTGGCACACTAATAAAAGTAAAGAAATAAAATTAAAAATGCTGATTTTTAAAATGTATGATGAGTATAATGATTTTATATCTAAAGAAAGAAGTCATTATTAAAATGTTTTAAGTTTATATTCAGGAAAACACTTCTTAGGATATTAGCAGATTGTTGTTAGGAACCAGAAAAAAATGTGCAAAAGTGAGGCCCTGGGGTGTCTAGTTTAATCTTGTGTGATGGTGATGATGGAGCTCTCCTTACTACTGCTTCTAATGAAATGGGTTTTTTGATATTTTAACTTACTTGCATCTGTTGAATGAGGATATGTGGACGCACCCTTGACACCCATTTCAGTCTTCACGTTTCACTTCCGCTTTGAGAACAGGCCCCCAGCTCTGAGCTGAACCTAGATGATGAGTAACTGGGCTGTGATACAACTGTGTGCAGGCTCTGCTGCTTTTTACAGGATGGGGAGATCGGGAAGCAGCCGCTTCTCTCCAGAAGACTTGCTCTCAACTCGCCTCCCAACAGTTAGAGCCAAGCCTATTTTATACACGAAGTCTTCTGCTCTCTAATTGTCCCATCAAGCACAGCAAGTAGCTATTATCAGATGAGCAAGAAACCAGCTTTTTTAAACAACAAGGTCCTGCTGTGTAACACAGGGAACTATATCTCCTGGGATAAGCCATTATGGAAAAGAATATTTTGAAAAAGAATGTATATATGTGTAAAACTGAGTCACTTTGCTGTGCAGCAGAGATCGGCACATAATAAAGCAACTATATTTCAATTAAAAAAAAAAAAGAAAGAAACCGGGGGCTTCCCTGGTGGCGCAGTGGTTGTGAGTCCGCCTGCCGATGCAGGGGACATGGGTTCGTGTCCCGGTCCGGGAAGCTCCACAACGGGAGAGGCCACAGAAGTGAGAGGCCTGCGTACAGCAAAAAAAGAAAGAAACCGGATTTTTTGGTTCTAGTTATCAGTTAAACCAAGTTGGTGATTTGGTTTTGCCTTAAGTTGGCGCAGTAAGTGGAGTATAGGTGATATCTTTTTTTTTTAATATGGATGGATAATTCATTGTATTTTCTGAAGCCTAAGGAAGAAGGGTTCAACTTTGATTTTGAGATAACTGACTGCTGAGATACGTGTATGAAACACATAGCCCTGAGTCTGGTCCATCATAGACACTCAATAAGTATTATTTCTCTTTCCTTTCCTGTCTTTTCTTTCTCATTACAGAAATCTACCTCCTAATTGACTTCAATAAATGTTTGCAAAAGGCAGAAATTATAACTAACAATTTTACTTATAATCTTTCATTTCTGATTTTTTAAACACATACTGTGTGCTAGGAACTCTTACAGATTCTGGGATACAATGGTGAACAAAATGTATAAGGTCTTATTCTTCATAGATCTTAAATTATTCACGCATCACTCTGCATAGTCCCTAGATTTGATTTGTTACCTGTTATTGTCCTATTTGATTATAGATTACGTCAGTAAAGTAATAGTACATCGTTTTACCTCATTGCTTCAGTGTCTTTTCTACGTATCATATTATTTTATCTTCACAACAGCCTTGAGATTTGGGGACAACATAGTACCCCTGCGCCACACAGGTGTAAGGAGAAGGACGGAAAGCAGGACTCCAAGCTTTTAGACCCTTATTGGTCACCCTCCTATTATACTTGGCTCTCGTGGAAAAAGTGGCCACACTTGGACAAAATATATGTAGAGCCCATCAGATGTGATAGCTTCTGTTTCCTTGGGAACAAATGGGATAGATTTGAATTCCCCAAGTGGTCATCTAACAAACAGTTCACTCATTAACACTCTAATGTAAATTAGAATCTAATAAGTAAATAAAACATCACTCTCAAAACATCAAGTCCAATTAAGTCTAGGTAGCATAAACTGTCACCCCTACTACTACACAAGATTAGAGTTTTGTTTGCAAATTTCAAAATGATGTATGGGAATAGCAACATCTTTCGCACCAGAATAAAAACCCACTGAGTAGAAACTGAGAAGATAAATTTTTAAAAAAACACACACACGGGCTGAGACAGGACCGCTGTGCAGCCGTTGCTTCTCAGATTGCCAGTAATGACTTCGGTGAATGTATAGTCAACCCGCAGAACATAAAGGGGACAGGGAGGTAAAAGCTTGGATGCCTCTGAAAAAGTGAAAAAGTGCACACTGTGTTATTTATTTTAAGGAAATCTGTTAAGATGCTGCGATGTTCTTAAAGGAATAATGCTTGTACTTGGAAACCTGAGACAGCACTCCAACCTGTTCTCACCACACCCCCTCTCTTTCTTGTTTCTCCAAACAATAAAATGTCTCTTCTGTCAGCACTTTCTATCTTTAAGGTCAGCTTCTTTCATCTCAGAATGCCAACATACTTCAGAGACGTTATCTTAGTAATCCTCTTAAGAGAGAGGATTCCCAAGCTATATATTCCCGAAATCTACAGGTTTTGCGAGTCTGCTAGGTGGGAAGGATAATTTCTTTGTACCTCTGTAGCATCTGTCTACACTGGGACTTCCAAATACTTTTCCAAATTATCTAATTATCCTTTTCAATGTTCCTTGGAGGGAGCCAGGCAGGAGGTAGTACTGATTCTATTTTTTCAAGGAGCAGAGCTAATGATTTGTTCCACGACAAGGTGACTTAGCCTGAAGCCATATCCTCCGGAAAGTTCTGTTGTAAAGAGAAGACCTGTATAATATTTCTTCTCTTGAGTTAAAGGTAGTGGAGCGGGGAGTGGCTTCACAAATACCTCTAGGTACGTGCAGTTACATCTGAATCACTTCTCCTCTTAGCTAATTAGAGCAGACTTCCCAGTGTGTCCTGGTATGTTCCCTGGAACACCTTATAAGAATTCCTGGAGAACCCTTGGCCAGATAGTTTTTGGAAAACACTACAAATGAGCTTCTTCCTTTTGACGAGTCAAAACACATGTTACCCTGATGAAGCCCTGCTAAGGTACCTCATTTAACTTGGACACATGGAATCGGTTGCTTATGTAACAGCTGTTAACAGCCCGGGAAATAATATTTTGTGGAAGACATTTAAGAAACATCAGCCCAGACATTTTTCCCCCTCAAATCTCCTTACTCAGAAAACAGAACTAGAAAGAACCGATCGCAGAATGATATAGTTAGCTAATTATTATCAAGCACTTACTTTTCCAAACACTGACTTCTATTTTCCTGCCTTAGGTATTATTGCATTTTATTATCACAGCCTATCTGTGTGGTAAATAATATTATTATTCCCATTTGACAGAGGAGGAAACTAAGGTTCAGGGAGGTCCTCTGAATGGTGACGTGGCACTGGGCTGTTCTCAGCTCCTCCTGTCACCTGTCTGCATACCTGCCCTCGGTGAGTGCAGCCAGTTTCGGGGTTTTAAATACCATCTTTAGGCTAATGATCTAAATCTGTATCTGCAGTCCTGACCACTCCCTGGGGGAGAACCTTGATCTACAGACTCATTGAAACTAAGAACTTTCCCCCTCACATTATTCCTCATCTGTTTCTACCCTTATTCAAAATACAGAATATTGGGGCACCCAGACCACCAGGAAGAAGGCTAACTGGTCCTTTATAGGAATAGAGCCCTGGACCTCAGGAGGCCCAGAACTTTGCCTAACTATACTGCTGCTATAGCAGGCTCAAAAACATTGTCTGAGACAGTCCAAATGTTCTGCATGGGAATTCCTTCTGTCAACGACCCCATGAAACCCATGTTTGAGAAATATTTTGTCTAGCTAACAGATTGCACGTATTGAAAATGAAATTATTAATTTTCACTTTGCATGTCATCTAAGTTATTTGACGGATATATGCTGTTTAAGATACATTCTCTACATGAGAATCATACAGGTGTTTTAAATCATTCCCGAACAAAGACAGGGTACGCTGATGCTCTGGTATCTTTGTGTTGTTTTTTTTTTTTTTTTTAGGTTTTGTAAGTTTCTGAAAAACAGCTCTTGATCCCTAAGCTTTGCCTTTCCACACTAAAGGTTATCTCTTAAGACAATTCCCTTTCTCTAAGGGTATACTACAATCTGTGCTGAAGGCCCTTCATGATTCATATCTTCACATATTGTGACAGATTTCCATGAAGGTTTCCATCTGATTATGGGGTTAGGTGTTGTTTCCATAGTAATTAGAAGTCTCTGTCTTCAATTTGGATCATAGATCATAGACCCAGCAATTTCTGCACTGAAATCATCTTCAAAATCCAAGCCTGATATAGATAACAGAAAGCTACGAGCAGAAAGCTATATTGACTTACCTATGTTCTACCGTTATAATTAACACTCTCCCCAAAAAACAAAAAAAAATGATACAACTGGTAAGGTTTTTTGTTACAATGAAATATCTCCCCTGGGGCACTAATATTCTTTCAGGGAATTTCTTGTTCCTTTGATTTAACTTAAGCCAGTGAGCCAGGTTCTTCCCAAAAGGCAAATTAAGAAGGTCTGTTAACTCTTTCCACGTGCCCAGCTTCAAGAAATCTCAGCAAAGCCATTAATATTGTTTTGCCCTAGGCTTTATACTTTTTAAAAGTCAGCTGTCATTTTCGAAGCAATCCAGAATAGCACACTCAACCGAACCCTGGCGCTTTGGAAATGCTAATGCCCTCCATCAGCAACGACCTTGCCGCTGGGAGGTGATTTAGGCGGTGGGCAGAAAGGGGCGCACTAGCTTTATCACACTGGTTTACACCATCGGCTTCAGAAATTGTGTGAGGGAAGAATAATCAATAGTGTGTTAAGGCCAACCTCGAGGAATGCCAAGACAAAGTGCTCCCGCTTTGCAAAGTGCTGAGTGGAAGGAGAACTTTTGAATACAGCAAAGGAGAAATCAGCTGTAGTGGTAAAACTAAATGAATTGTGTCTCAGGGTGGAATTTGTCATTGGGAATGGCACTCAGGAGCCCTTGCGTACTTCAGTGGAATCCCATAATATGCCTGATGAAAAACGCTTGTTTTGGAGTTAAACAACACAGAGTCAAATAACAAAACCAGAAGGAATGCATTCCAAACACACACGTGTACTTTAAGAACTGGATGACAGAGTCCCGAAAAGTTTACTGAAAGAAGTATCCAGGGTAGAATCATCTCCTGTGTAGAAACGGAAGAAACGCAAAGTTGAACTTCATCAAAACTTCCGGAAAATGGGGCTTCCCTGGTGGCGCAGTGGTTGAGCGTCCGCCTGCCGATGCAGGGGACACGGGTTCGTGCCCCAGTCCGGGAAGATCCCACATGCCGCGGAGTGGCTGGGCCCGTGAGCCATGGCCGCTGAGCCTGCGCGTCCGGAGCCTGTGCTCCGCAACGGGAGAGGCCACAGCAGTGAGAGGCCCGCGTACCGCAAAAAAAAAAAAAACTTCCTGAAAGTATTACTGGATTTCCTGTAATTCTGTCAAAGGGATTATCTCTTGATAACCAGCAGAGAGTGCGAAGCTTCTAAAATTGGCAAAGGAGGTATCCCCACACCACCCTGAGTAAAACCACTGTGGAAAAGAACTAGCAGCTTGGTCCCTGAGATCATTACAATAGAATGTTTGATTTCCCCTGGCAACCCTAATTGTGTCATGAACAGCTGTCAACAACAAAATTAGAGGAAACTGTCATTATAGAGAAATTATCCACATTTGCTTGTCCTATTTCCACATCATTGCTCAAGAGAGTGTTTTCAAAGAATTCTTCTATTAGAGGTTTTCATTACTCAAAGAGGAGACACTCAAGTTATTGGCCTTATATGCTATACATGAAATACATTTGTCACAGTAACAAGAATCCCAAAGGAATGTTTCTTGAATGCCAAATTCAAGTACATGAAAATGTCTGGGACATAATTTCTTTAATCCTGAAATCATCCTATGAGGTAACTATTACAATTCCTACTTTTAATACACTCCATTCTCATTATTGGCATAGTTGTGTTCTATGAGTCGCCACAAACCCTGAATTAGCAAATACTGAACCGTTGCTCCTACTAGAAATACAGGGTTAGGTTCCTGCAAGCTTTTAGTCACATTTTCATCAACCAGTCAATCCGTAACCTTGTTTTAGGCGTGTCTCTCCTGAAAGACACCTTACTTGATACATATTGTCGATACGTTAACATTGAACTCACAGCCAAGTGCACTGTAACTCATGCCTGAATTAAGTTTATCTAACACACAGTTTTCTCCGAAAGGCACATCACAGCCTTAGGAACACTAGACAGCACTTTAGCCCTACGGCCGCGGGCTGTTTTGTACTGGGAAATCACCAAGTAAAACACAAAAGTATGGAAAAAATGTGGCACTAAATAGACCACCAAAGAGACGTGCGTTTACAGCTTGAGAGCTGAAGCAGGAAGGCACAGCTTCTCCTTGTTGCAGCTGTGAACATGCACTTTGCCGCTCTCCCCATGTCTGCAGAAGTGTTTTGAGTATTGATTTGGGGATTACGAATTAATTTTAGTGAATACAATCTTCCCTCGGTATCAGCAGGTGATTAGTTCCAGGAGCCCCCGCAGATCTCAAAATCACATTTGATCCGAGTTTGTTTAAATTTGCAGATGCGAAACCCATGGATACGGAGAGGGTCCACTGTAGGCAAATTCACAAAAACGGAATCTGTAAATAATGAGGATTGACTGTATACGTAGAAAATAAGAGTCAGGCCATAAGTCAGTCACTCTGTACCTGACGGAGTAATTCTGTTTCATTGGTGCTTGCATTTGTTTAAGTTTCAAGATCAGAGTTTTTTTGGAGGTAAGAGTTCCATGAAAAATGTGGAAGCCAGTGCACTCAATGCTTTGGCGTCATAATCTTAGGAAGAAACTCACTGTATAACTTTCGTAACCTTTCAATGCTTCTTCCAGGTCTTTCAGGGATGTGGCCAACCCAAACCTGCTCCAGCCCTCAGATCTGCTCGCTCAGCTCCCGAAAATTTTAATACACGGTTCAGGCCTTACAATCCTGAGGAAAGACCAACCACTGCTGCAGGTACAAGCTTGGACCGGCTGGTGAGTCCTCCCGTTGCGGTTACTTTCTGTTACCAGGGTTATTCTTTAGAAGACGTGATGGGATTCTGAAAAAGCTGGTGGTAAAAGTCATCTCATTCTTACGTCTGCTCCTGGTCTTAATTAGAGTATTGAAAAGTAATGAGATCTTCCTTTTAGGTCAAGACTTAGATTATTTAAGAAGTCTTATCACTATTAATCCACTCATACAATGGCCAAATTTCCAACTCCATATTTCTTCTGAAATATTAATTTGGAGATTAAGTTCCTATATCTTCCAGAGATATAACTACAATAGCACATTTTTTATTCAACTGCTTCAGTTATTTATTCAATTATGATACAATGTAACTTTATCATGAATGTTCCTTATATGTAAAGTTTCTGTTTGAAAAATCTTGCCAAGAGACCCCAAATCAATACTACTACCATTTTTTTTCTTTTTTATGTGTCTTTAAAAGTTGGAATGCTTAGAAATAGTCACTCTTTGATCCACTTAAACGTGTGTCAGGGGACCGAACATCTATCATTGAAGCAATTTACTTGGAGATTACAACCATAAATATAGTAAACGCAATTGTTAATGTGTTTCAAACATCAAATTTTGCTATAAAAAATGAAAAGCTCATAATTTCAAGGAAATACTGCCCAATCGTTTTCAATACAATTTATAGCACTATAAACAATTTATATACCTGTAATTGTTAGTGCCGTTAATGTTGCTTCGCCAATTATCTTGATGTAAAATTAACAAATCAAAGCCTTAAGGTCATAAAACACTTGAACCACATCTGATTATGTCACATAAACTCAGATCTCAAGGGTTTCTGGTTATGAAAATACTTTTATTAGTCACTGTTATAAATTACTGTATCATTTTAGCTAATATCCTTCTATAGTATAGAACTTATAAGATTCAATTGGTAGCATTTGGCCTCATACTAAGTACATCTCAGCATTTCTCTCTATAAAAATCAAATGTGCTTACAACACAAAGACCTGTCCACGAAGTGTCAAAGTGAAGGGGTAAGTGGAGTCATTAACCGCTAAATTGTTATAAACTTATTACTGTTCATTAGCAAATAAAACCCCCTCTTCGGTGTAGGTTTTGAAAAAGGGATCATTTGGGTAATTGCTTCAACCTTGTACTTTACCTTAGTTATATCTATTCTCTATTCACAATTTCAGGAAAAGTTTAAAATTAGTCACCTTTTCTCTTTTAAACAAACAATTAGATTCCACCAAACAACCAGCCAGTTGTAAAGAAATGGTGGTTTCATTAGATTCCATTGTTTGGATTTTTATTTTACAAATTCCTTTGTATGTCAAGGTCCTTTTAACCAGAGCACCATTTGTGAGTAGGGGTTTGAGCTCCATCTCTCTCGCCCCTTTGTTTCTTGTTTTTTGCTTTTCCTATTTCAGTTGGCTCTAACTTAGTTAATGAAACAATTCAGGCTTTTCAGAATTTTTATGAACTCTCATATCAGAACTGGACACAATGCAAGATGAATAAGTTTTAGAGACCTGCTGTACAACCATTGTACTGCAGATAGCAGTACTGTATCGGTTAAGAGGCTAGATCTCAGGTTAAATGTTCTTACCTCAGGAAAATAAAACTGGAAATCAAGTGGAGTATATTATCCACTTAGTTAAAACTGCATTGATTTTGAACACTATAGTGACATCTATGACTACTAATTAATTTTTTTGCCTTTGAAACAGAAGCACAGTATTCTTTCCTACCAGGAGAAACACACACACACACACACACACACACACACACACACACTCAAACAGGGGAAGTAGAACAAGAAAAATACTTTTCTCAAGGCAACGGTATTTATACAATTCAGTACAGCTTGAATTAAACATCAACACTTTGAGAATTTCACAGGATGTTTAAAATCTAGTAGATATGAAAATTGGGATTTGAACCTTTTATAAAGGAACTTCATTGGTCATCCTCAAAGTGCCCCAAATACAAGGGTCTTGAGGAATCTTGGCAAATAGGAAAGTGAGTTAGGATCTTCTAGTTTACGCACCCCCAAGATACATTTAATCATTTTTTAAAAGAATTAGTAATGGTTAATCATATGATCATGAGAAGAGGACCAAACTCAAGGTACATAAGGACCGGAGTGAGTGCAGAAGAATTTAAATCAATAAGCCAATTTTATTCTAAAATATTCTCTGACAGCATATGGTACCTACTTCCTCATAGGTGTGGCTTCAGGTTCTATAAGGGAGAATGGCAGTTTTGTTAATTTTTTATTCAGTTAAATTCTGATTCCTTCCCAGATTGTAAGAATTAGCGATTTGTAATTCACAGCCAGTCATAAACCTACCTGGAGATACTTTCCCAACCCCTGAGACCAAGGGACTGTTCCCACATAAAAAGGAGCTATACAGGGTTATTCTCGAGACACACAAGCTAATCCCGAAGCTAACATCAGAATCTCCATTTTGCGGCCGTTTGTTCCCCCAAATCTTTCGTCCCTTTGCAGGTTCAGTATAGTTCAGAGTAGTGGAAAGGTTGGAGCAGTTACCTTGGCCAGACAGTGCTGTGCAACAGTCAGATAAAATCATCTTCAAGATACACGCAGAGGTGATAGGTCCTGATGGGTCTGCCATATATCACTGCTTATTTGGAAAGTTTATGAACAAGTCTCAGGTTACCTACTCCTGTTTTAATTTTCCCCTGAAAAGATGTTTCCTGAATATTTATAAGAAGCATGTGTCCCAGAAAAGAAGGATAATTGGGAAAGACTCCCTTTAATTTCTCGCAGTGTTTCAGCAGAGAAAATGCTTCAAAAGATAGCATCCCAAAGACTATCCCAATCACCCCACCCCTTTTGCCAAAAAAAAATCTTAGCTATAAAGCTCTCAGAGAGTTGCTTCTTGCTACCATTTAAAATTAGTACCTGTGGCATTAACTTTGGGATCTGTTGGTAAATGCTCTACCAGCTATTATAAAGCAAATTTTTATGTGAAGTGGTAGTTATGGGGTTTGTTTTAGAAATAAATCTAATCCCAAACTAGGTAAGCCACTGCTAAAACTTACATAAAGTAATTGAAAGCAAAACAAAACTCTCTCTTAAAAATCTATCAGTTCCATCATTTAACCTCTTACTACATTTATAAGGAAGTTGTCAATTCTTTTATATCACTAGGAAACATTCCATGTGTTCCTTCAAAGTTATATGGGCATAAAAAACAGTTTAGGTGTAGCTTTCAGACACACTACCCTAAAGTTATTTTTATTATCCAATAATGAATGAATATACTTGTATAAATTCCGCTTCTGACGGAAAGCTGACTCCTCAGAGAATACTGAAGTCCTTCCTGCCAGCAGCCATGGTTTGTTCAAGAAATGAACAAATGCCATTAACTAACTTGATTCACAAACTGGTCCATTGTCATCTGTCTCTTCCTGTCACCAACACTCACCCTAGCAGTCCTCCTGTCCCAGCCCACTGTTACTGATTTGCAATTAAATAGACCAGAGGTGGTTATTTGAAATCAGGAAGAGATTGGTTCTCTTCCTTTTTTCTTAAATTTATACCCTGTGAATTCTCTTAAATAATGTGGTGTGAAACAGTGATTTCTTTAAGGAAAATTCCACTAGAACTTCACGGAGAGTACAGTGTGTAAAAATAAATCAACACAAAGTAGCTTGATTTTAAGATCTGAGCATACCACCCTGTTGGTTAGTTGTACAGCTCAGAATATTACAACACAACATGCTCTACAGCTCCTGGACACACTTGGGCAGGGAGTGTCTGTTATTTTACTCCTGCTGATTCGTTAGAGCAAAAATATACTGTAAATTATGTGTCTTAGAGAAATATATTTTCTTAAAGTAGATTAAAAAAACCCCTAGACTTGGAAGTTAATTCATCAAATTGTCAATGAGTTAGACCAGTGAATCTCCAGTAAGTATTCAACATCATACCATGTGTGTGCAGACTCTCAAATATTCTACTGCTCATTCTGAGGGAGTCGGGGGTGGGGATGGGTGGAATGCCAGTCTGCAACGCTGAACGTTATACCTGTGCTGTGCTATTATGTATAGAATAATCTCTCTTTCTTTTTCCTTTGAATTTGTTTTCCTCTTGCTTCCCAGAGGATTGTGTGGAGGACAATGCAACATAGTGTAAGCTTTGGTCTTCTTCTTCTTCTCATCCCCATTTGTCTTTGTATGGTCATTCCGGAGAGTTTCTGAGAAATCCCACCTCCACTTCCTCCTTCCAGATTGTCTAGAGAGAGAACACTGAACACTGTACATGACCAACGGGTTTAAGAATGTTCTCTCTGCTTGGTGTTTATGGTTAACAACCACTTGGTATTCTTTCTCAATGGCAAGGTTTTCAATCTCAGCTTTGTGTAAGACTAGCTCATCTGGTGGCTGATTTGAATTCTGTCCCAATGTTCAGACTGTGTATAGTCTGCCTGAAAAACTTGCTCTTCCCTGATAGAATATATTGGCTTTTTTCTTCTGTGCTGAGTGAATAATTACCTCCCTAATAATGACAACAAACCAACAGCAGCTCTCATGCATAAGGAGCTAATTTTTCCACTAGCTGGGACACAGAGAATTTAGGGGGGTAAGAAATAGTTTGTGGTATAGCTTGTTTACTCTTTGTTTTCCTACTTGGATTTACTGATATCTTTTAGAGCATGTAGGGAGAAAGCATTGGATATTTTTTACTACCAAGCGGTTTGTACTGGGGGTGAGGATAGGCACAGCCAGGTTATCCTACCTGACTTTAACTTACATATTAACTGTAATAAATTACACATTAACTGTAATAAACAGACAGTTAAGTTATCCAGTGGTTTTCATAATACTGCTCTGTGCCGGTACTACCACTTCATAAAGACCTGAACCCTCCATAGCATCATGGACCCAGAAGAGAAGATGCCTCTCACCTGATGAGCTCATTGATTCATGTAGCACACCTATGACGTCATGGTGCTACATGTCTGCCTGGCCTTAAATTTAGGCAGTGGCAACACTATGTCTAATTTTCCTCCTTTAATATTCATTTGTTTAAAAGAAAATGTCCTCTGAGTGGTATCCCTATTTATCATTCCAGCTCTCTGAGCCCAGGGCAGTTTGGATAAGGTAAGAAAGTTAAGAGGTATATCTGAAACAGGAGTACTCTGGAAGGGAAGATCTTGAGGAAGGAACAGGGAAGGCAGATAGCTCAAGGTCTCCTGGTGCTAAATGGAAAGTGGGAGAAGGAAGCATCAGTGGTGGGACAAGTCAGGGTTCTATTAGTTTGGACCCACTGATACAACTTGACTAGCTCCAGTTGACAGTGTGTGCTTGCCCTCCCCAACATTCTCTTGGTACCTCCAGGTTTTCCAGCGGTTAAACTAGTCCAATCTCCTTGTCTGATGGTTATTATGACCCTTGTAGTTTCCCCGAAAAAGAATGATGTCCTAGAACATACTGGAAAGAATGTAAAGCATAATATCGTCCCCACCCACTCCCCACGTGTGCTGGACTTCCCCGCTTGTCTCCTATAAACTTCTTTAGCTGGGCCCCCAAGATCGTATGTTTATTATTGGATATGGTTCTTGCAAAAACACAATGCAATTTCTGAAATGTATTGGTGTGCCATTGGTGACAAATATGTTGTTAATATTAATACGTATAAATTTAAGTACTTGTAAAATATCATCAAGCTATACCCTTTATCTTATTGTTCAGAAACGAAATGGACAAAGCAACTCACATCCTGGCACCGTTTCCTGCCTGATGGTTAATCCCAGTTTCAGAGTAAAATGTTGGTCTTAAAAATGTTCTTCCATGCCTCTTTGGGACCATTTGGTGTGATTTAGGAAGTCTTAGCTGTAAGGATGCGGGAAACTGTCTGTTGTTCATTTTAAATTGCCATGGCATTTCACTGTCACCTCAAAGGATTCTGCATCCGGCTAAATCCACTATTTTGCATTTCAAAAGGATGTCAGGCTGTGGTTAAGAAACTGCTTTATTATCTAGAGCCTCAGCCACTGTCTTTAGGTGACACTGATATTTTCCATTTTCCACCTCAGCACAGACACACAGAGACACACACACACACACACACACACACCTCTCAGTCTTTGCTTGGCCTGAACAGGAGAAACTAAAGCCTCCGTAACAACAGTAAACCAGATTCTGCTCTTTAATTAGTTTTCTAAAGATAAATGGGTCAAGGCCAGATTGGCTTTCAGCCTCTGCTGCAGCTGAATAAATTATGCCCCATTCACCCCAGCAAACAAACAGCTACTGCTCCATCCACTTCAGATTTGGAACTGCCCAGTCCTGCCTGAACTTGCTTTATCTATTTGCTGCAAAACCCCACTGAGACACCCTAGTTTCACTTTCAATGAACCCTTGGCAATAACAGCAGCAAAATACAGCAAGCTTTCAAAGCAGGGAGAAAATACAAAGCGTTAAAACCAAGCCACCCAAGTTATTTGGTCTCGGTTTCTGCCCTTCTCTGGGCATCACCAACAGCGTGTGGTGGCAGAGGGAGCCTCCCAACACAGGCTTCTGTAGGAGGCTTGTGGTTGATGAAGCCCACGTGGGGAATGTCGTTAAGACACACATGTAAAATGATGGCTTATCTCCAGGATATTCTGCTTATTCCATGGGCTTGGAGGAAGCACAAATCTAATTCAATGATATACACTGTTGGAAACCTAAATGGAATGCCTGCCCCTTATGTGGAATTTTCAGCTCACACCCAGTGGACAGTGGACTATTTTTACATCCTTGGGAAGCTATTCTTTCAGGAATGTGGAAGCACAGTGAAATCAGAAGCATAGACCTTTCTTTCAGCTCAGGCAAAGCAGTGTTTAATTGCAGCGGTCGTATACCTTGGGGAGTAACATACACCCCACTGGCTGCATTACTCCTTGGGAGATGCTGAAGCCCCTTCCGCTCCGCTGCTTCAAGACATGTTCAGAGACTCACGTGGATTCCAGCAATGAAATGAAGTCATGCCGCACATTTTAAAGGGGGAAAACTTTTGCACAGCTTGCTTTAGGTATAAGTGGTCTGAAATCATTTGGGGGGTAATTTTACCAGCAAAACCATTTTCAACTCTATTTTTAAACTCTCCTTTGTCCTCAGAAACATTTAAGCAAGAGCTTGCTGACCTTTAGGTCACAAAAGTAAAATGTTACACTTTCAGACCCCAGATATGGCTGTACAGGTTTTACGTCTATTTTATGGTACGTTGATATGCTTATTTTCCCCTTCAGACATGAAAATGTCTGTCAGAATTCCTGACTTCAGCTAAACCCAAAACGATGCATTCTATGGGTATCAATCAATCATGTATTTATCGAGTTCTCCTCTCTTGAGTAGCACTTAATAAAACTAACTAGCATGTACATTCTCCATCATCACATGTTGTTAGTGCTAGCATCATCAAAAAGGCAAGAGTTACTGTTTGCAAAAAAACATTGTTTATCAAACCAGTTAGATACACCGTGTTTCCTCCAGGGAATAGTATCCCGTATAGAGCCCCATAAAACGTTAGCCTACAGGAAGTAGGAATTTGATTTTGCAATCTGAGATAAACTACACCAATAAAGAATATATGGAAGGCTGCAATGAACATTTTGGTCCATGACTCTTTTTGAATTATGGCTTTCTCAGAGTGTATGCCCAGTAGTGGGATTGCTGAGTCATATGGTAGTTCTATTTTTCGTTTTTTAAGGAACTTCCATACTGTATCAATTTACATTCCCACCAACAGTGCAGGAGGGTTCCCTTCTCACCACACCCTCTCCAGCATTTACTGTTTCTAGATTTTTTGATAATGGCCATTCTGACCGGTGTGAGGTGATACCTCATTGTAGTTTTGATTTGCATTTCTCTCATAATTAGTGATGTTGAGCATCTTTTCATGTGCCTCTTGGCCATCTGTTTGTCTTCTTTGGTGAAATGTCTGTTTAGGTCTTCTGCCCATTTTTCAATCGGGTTGTTTGTTTTTTTTGATATTGAGCTCCATGAGCTGTTTGTATATTTTGGAGATTAATCCTTTGTCCATTGTTTCATTTGCAAATATCTTCTCCCATTCTGAGGGTTACAATAGCCAGGACATGGAAGCAACCTAAGTGTCCATCAACAGATGCATGGATAAAGAAGATGTGGCACATATATACAATGGAATATTACTCAGCCATAAAAAGAATTGAGTTATTTGTAGTGAGGTGGATGGACCTAGAGTCTGTCATACACAGTGAAGTAAGTCAGAAAGAGAAAAACAGATACCATGTGCTAACACATATATATGGAATCTAAAAAAAAATGGTACTGATGAACCTAGTGGCAGGGCAGGAATAAAGATACAGGCATAGAGAATGGACTTGAGGACATGGGGTGGGGGAAAAGGGTAAGCTGGGACGAAGTGAGAGAGTGGCATGGACATATATACACTACCAAATGTAAAATGGATGGCTAGTGGGAAGCAGCCGCATAGCACAGGGAAATCAGCTCAGTGCTTTGCGATGACCTAGAGGGGTGGGATAGGGAGGGTGGGAGGGAGACGCAGGAAGGAGGGGATATGGGGATATATGTCTGCATATGGTTGATTCACTTTGTTG
Organism: Lagenorhynchus albirostris; assembly: GCF_949774975.1. Classification (NCBI taxonomy): domain Eukaryota; kingdom Metazoa; phylum Chordata; class Mammalia; order Artiodactyla; family Delphinidae; genus Lagenorhynchus; species Lagenorhynchus albirostris. Next base: position 63,664,624 of record NC_083112.1, read on the forward strand.
TACAACAGAAACTAACACAGCATTGTGAAGCAATTATATTCCAATAAAGTTGTATAAAAAAAAGAATATTTGGAAGGTATGTTAACAAATGAATCATCATTGACCAAATATGCGCATTGAAAACATTAAAGAAATGTAGCATCTTTGAGCTAGGCCGTATCCGATAGCTTGTTCTCCTTTCTTAAGCCAGAAGTCTTTGCCCGTACCTTAAACAAATTAAAGAAAGACATTGCCAGTTCTGAACTGATCGGATGAAAAAGTTCATCTGCACACTCATTCCCGTTACTTGTCCTTATTCATCTATGTAATATGTGTTTTTGGTGACCTGATTATTAAAGCCTGAACACACAAGCCCTACTAAACTGCCCTAATCATACCATTTAAAATATGTGTTCATGAGAGGTATCAGCGGACATAGATCTTTCATTAAATTATTGAGCAGCTTATGGAAAAGCTGCAGTCAGTTTTTCCCATAGCTGTCTGAGATATTTGCACCATAACTCCACAACTCCCAGATGTGACGTTCACGCTTATGAGAAATAGAGCTGAAGAAATGGGATTTTTCATAAATACCAGTTTTGATGTATTTGCTGTATAATCAATCAGCTTTTAACTGACTCTGGGGCCCATGGAATACATTTTAAAGCACTGGGAATTGGGCTATTCCCATAACATACTTGGACACTCTTTACTGCGAGCGTTAAACCTCAGGCATAAACATTGTAGAGAAAACCAGATGAAAAGAAACCTGTTTGAGGGAAAATTGACTTCCCTTCATAAATGCTGAAGGTAGATAGCAACGTATCTTCAATACACAATAATTTTATTACTTAAGCTCATGCACGGTTATTATCGTCAAAGGCTCTGACTTCATGGGTATTTTCTTGCATCTAAAAGACTGGCCAAGCTATTAAAACAGACAAACAAAAAAAGACAAGTTGACAGTCAATGAACGAACCAGCTGCTGTAACAGGACCACTATATTGCTGGCTAACAAATAATTTTTTGGAAGTTGGGTTTGTGTCATATCTTTAGAAGCTTTTCCAACATTCTGTTGATCTGGAGGGGCCAAGCCAGGCACTGAAGCAACTACAAACAACCCCCAAAATGGCTCAGAAAAACACAGGTTTATTTCTTGTTCGTAGCAAGTGTCCGCCGTTCGGTTGGCTGCGGGCCAGCTACACGTGGTCGTCACCCTCACTCCGGGACACAGGGTGACAGTCAGCCATTATCTGGAGCTTTGCCTGTTACAGCAGCAGGGGAAAGAGAGACCGTGAGTCTCCACCTGGAAGGGACACAGCACAATGTTTCCATCTGGTCGACCAAAGCAGGTCACATGACCAAGCCTGCTGTCCAGGAGGCCGGGACGTATGTCCCTCTGTGTCTCACACAGACTGAAAATGGACACGTTTGTGAACAGAAATATTATCAACCCCAAATACAGATGACCAAGGCAAGATTTTTAAATTGATAAAAATCTATTCATTACTCTCTGAGACAAACCTTTCATGAAAAACAAAGAGAAATTCATCATTCATTCAACATATATTTACTGTGCTGTAATATGGGCCAAGTATAAGTGGCTAGAACATAATCAAAGAGCTCACAACACTTTGGGCGATGGCAGATCAAGCTAGCTCTCATTTAAATCAGACCATGGTCAGGTGAAGATTGCATTTAAAAGTTTTTAGAAATCTAAGGGAATTCTAAATCCTTGTTACAAAGGGAGTGTCTACATTGCCCTAGGAAACCAGCATCCCTTTATAAGTCAGGTTGATTTTTAGCATCGGATGGCTATTTCTCCTACCCAAACTTCAAGTTCAATCATCATTCAACCAGAGCAAAGGAGTCCCACCCCAGTAGCCCACCAAGACAGTATCTCAAAGGAGGATGTAGAAGCTGTTGCCAATGAGTAGGAGAAAAAGAGCAATAGGAAAACAGAATGAGCAAAGACTTTTTTATTACCGTCATTTAAATGTCTTTCAGATCCAGACTGTGTATTTTTTAAAGGAACCTTCGATACTGGATGTCGTAAGGGCTGCTCTTGTCTGACTTGACATCATGTGTGCTTAGGCAAAGCAATTTTTCTGCTCTTCTCCTTTCTGGGTCAACCTAGTTGGAGCAAATCAAATTGTTGCCCCTCTTTCTTCCTTTCATACATCATCATTTAAGATCACCAAGAATTCGAGTTCCGGAACCTGCCTTTGTCTCCTTTTACAATATCTGTTTATTTCTGAATAGCATTCATGACGGAGAACACTTTTCTCAGGTTAATCAGGGAAAGTGCACAGGCTGACAGCAACAGCAAACTTATCGATTGCAATGAAAGTCTCAGGAATGTGTGTGCCATTGGCTTCTGCGTGGAATTATTTTCAAAATCGTAGAGCTCTGTTGCAGCTGGTAGAAAAATTACAATCTAAATTCATAAATTATTTATGTGTAATGAGGCAGGAAAGGAAAACAATGACTTGGTAAGTTTTATTCTAAGGGATTTGAACCTAAGAAAACTCTTCAAAGCAGCCTGAATTCATTGCAATGAAGAACACTCATCCCTGCACTTGAAAAAGCCTAGCGTTTCCTTTGTTCGTTCTTTGCAGCTCCTTGAGTGCTAGAGAAAAGGGGTAAACACGAAGCAGCTAGACTGGCTCTGGGAAGAAAACAGAAAGGTAGCAAACTGCCTTAATTGATCTCCTCACGTAAAATCGAAAAACCCAGGGGCAATCTTTAGTGTGAGACATGTCCTCATGAAAATGTTTCCAGTTACTCAGGAAAATCAAATCTTCTTTATACAGTAGTCTTCAAGGAACAAGAAATATTTCATTAGGATTTTAATGGTGAGGGCTCAAGTGAAAGAAACTTCATCCTCTCTTGTCAACCTTTATCCTCTCTTTAAAAATAAATAAAATACAATCTCTTTACACTATTTTCATTAAAAAAAATTTAACTTTGGAGAGTTTGAAGTTAAGTGAGTCCCTAGGAATATTTTTTATTTAATTTTTTTTTTGGAGTATAGTTGATTTAGAATGTTGTGTTAGTTTCTGCTGTACAGCAAAGTAAATCAATTATACATATACATATATCCGGTCTTTTTAGATTCTTTTCCCATATAGGTCATTACAGAGTATTGAGAAGAATGTCCTGTGCTATATAGTAGGTCCTTATTAGTTATCTATTTTGTATACAGTAGGGTGTATAGGTCAATTCCAATCTCCCAATTTATCCCTCTCATCCTCCTTTATTGGAATATTTTTTGAAGACGCTGATTTGCATAACTCTGAGCATGGTACGCCAAGGAAGGATTGTGTGGGGGGGGGTGAGTGGGTGAGTGTGGGTGTTTATTTTTTAACAACAGTACACTCCTTGTGCCCGGTAATAATAGGTGAACCACCCAGAGATTTGTTACAGTGATTTATCAAATTGTAGCTGAAGCATGATACTTTTAAATAAACTTCTGTGATTCGTCACTACTTTTTAAAATTCAGAGGCACCCCGTGGTGGACCAAGTGTAAGCACCAATTTCCAGGCTCCCTCAGGCCCTCTCCTCATGTCCCATCCTAAACTTTACCTCCCACAGAGAAGAGCCACTGCCCCGGGCCTCCTGGAGGAGGAGAAGGGGACGATGGGATAAGAGGACTCTTTTCAGAACAGCCTTCAAATTTTACATATTTTTACTGATTTTTTCTTTTTTTTGGTAGGTTTGCTCTATCAGTTACTGGGAGAGTTATTTCACTAGGCAGGAAGATTGATCTGTTTTTCCTTGTAGTTCTATTTTGTTTTTTTATATTTTGAGTCTGTATTTCTAGTTACAAGTTTAGCTTCTATGCAAATGGACCTTGTCATCATTATATAGGGATCCCCCTTCTCTAGTAGTAGTAGTTGTTTGCCTTAAAGTCTATTTCTTTCTTTCTTTCTTTCTTTTTTTTTGATGTGGACCATTGAATTTGTTACAATATTGCTTCTGTTTTATGTTTTGGTTTTTTGGCCATGAGACCTGTGGGATCTTAGCTCCCTGACTAGGGATGGAACCTGCATTCCCTGCATTGGAAGGCAAAGTCTTAACCACTGGACCACCAGGGAAGTCCCAGTCGATTTCTTTCTGATAATAGCATAGATACACCAGATTTTTTCTTTTACTAGTATTTGACTGACATATCTCTTTCCACATTTTCACTTTCAACCTTTCTGAACCCTTATGTTTTAGATATGGCTCTTGTAACCATCACATGGCTGGTTTTATATTTAAATCCAGACTCGCAATATTCATACTTTAATTGGTGCATTTAGTTCATTTAAATGCACTAGAAAAACTAAGATGGTTGAGTTTATTTCTTCCATCTTGTTGTGTGATTTCTATTTGTCTCATCCATTCCAGACTTATTTTTGCTTCTTTCTTGTGGACTGATTGAGGATTTTTGTCTCATTCCACTTTTTTTCTTTTAGTGTTTGGAATCTAAATATTTTTTTTATTCAATTAGAAAAATGGTTACTCTTGAATAGAATGGTTACCAATAAAATGGTTACTCTTGAAATGTTAGCATGTGTCCTGACTTAACACAGTCTGAGCTTAATCAATCAATCAATACATTTTCCCGGGCTTCCCTGGTGGCGCAGTGGTTGAGAGTCCGCCTGCCGTTGCAGGGGACGCGGGTTCGTGCCCTGGTCCAGGAAGATCCCACGTGCCACGGAGCGGCTGGGCCCGTGAGCCATGGCCACTGAGCCTGCACGTTCGGAGCCTATGCTCCGCAACGGGAGAGGCCCCAGCAGTGAGAGGCCCGCGTACAGGAAAAAAAAAAAAAAACTTCCCCTTCTCTGGAACAATACAGGGACCTCAGAACACCTCAACTCTGATAATTTTCCCCTCAGATCATATGCTATTATTATTGGATAATTTAGTTCTATCTTATAATTTTTTTAATCTTACAAGATTTTAGATGATGATGATGGTGATGATGATTTTGTACTGGAACTTTGTATATAGAATTAACCACATTTTACTGCTTTCTTTCCTTATCATTCCTTCTTGCATCAAACCAGCCATCAGGAATCACTTTCCTTGGTCTGGAATACATACTAGAGGATTCACTTTACTGGGGGTTTTATTTGAAAATGTCTTTGTTTGCCCTCATTCTTGGGAGACATTTGTGCTCAATGCATCATCCTAGAATGGACGGTTAGTTTCTCTGAGTACGTTGCTGCTTATATTTCACTGTTTCCTGGTTCGTATCACTGCTGTTGCGAAGCCGACTCTTGGTCCTTCCCTTGTAAATAATCTGTATTTTCTTTCAAGCTGCTTTTAAGATCTTCTTTGTTGTTCTGTAATTTTATTGTGTTGTGTCTAGGCGTAGATTTCTTTTCTTTTTTTAAATTTATTTTGCTTAGGATTTGCTGGGCTTTCTAAATCTCCTAATTGGTCTCTTTCATTATCTGGAAAACGCTAAGTCATATATCTTCAAGCATTACCTCAACCTAATTCCCTCTCTCTTTCTCTACTCTTATCCCATAACTGATTAGACATGTCAGACTTTCTCCCTCTATCCTCTGTGTCTCCTAACTTGTCTTTGTCTCTTTCTACATTCAGAATAATTTTTTTAGCTCCACCTCTCAGGTTATTACCTCTCCCTTCTGTTGTATGTAATCTCCCATTAAATCTATCTGCTGAGTTTCTAACTTTAATGATTATATTTTTCATTTCTAATATTTATTTTGTTCTTTTTCAAATGTGCGTAGTCCTGTGTTCAGTAGTATCTTACTCCTTATTCACATTTCTAAATCCTACCTTTTTCTATCTTTCAACATACTTATTTCACACTTTGCATCTGATACTTCTGATGTCGGAAGTGTTTGATGGTCTCATCTGGTATTTCTGCTGGCTTTTGCCCATGGTGCTTTGTTTCCTTATATATCTTATATTCTATTTGTTTGTTTCTATTTTTTTTATAAGCTTACATTCCTTTGAACTTAATCGATTGAAAGTCTTTGTGGCCTGTGGTGACGGGTATTTCTATTTCTCTCCCCTACTAAGGATTTAACCCCTTGGAATTCCAGTTTTTTGTGATATAGGCTGATGGCCTTAGGGAAGCCCTACACTTCTGTCCCTTGCCCCTCCCTACAAATCTGTTAAAACCAAAGCTTCAGGTCATCTGGGTCTGGGAGATGTCCTTAAGGTGAAAGCCAACCTCAATACTCATGGATTCTTTTTCTGGGTTCCTATTTTCACTTAGTTTGCAGCGGTACCAGTCTCCCGTGGCAGTTCTGCCATGGATTGCTGAACTAGGGTGCATTAAGTTCTTCGGATAGAAGGTTCTTCTACAGAAACTCAGAGGTCTTCCCAGGCCAAAATTCTGCACCTTGTGGGCTAGCACTAATACATATGAGGTCCTTGGTATACACCTGCTGGACAGGCTTGCATGGAACACAACTGTGTTCCCTTCATTCTCTCACTGCCTCAGGCAGACAGGATGCAGGCACAGGTAGAGCAAGCAAGGGGCATTTGGTGTCACAAAACCCGCATTCGTGTCATGCAAATGAGGATGAGGGGTACTGAGAGAGAAGCCAGCCCCACATGGTTTAGCGATGGATCACTTCCCTCGCTCCTCCTTTCCTTCCCAACCCCTGTGAGGGTCACCCCACCTCTTGTGCCTCAAGGCACAACTCCTCTTTATTTCCACATGGTGTAACAGATGCTAAAGCCAGGGAGGCGCACAAGCAGTCACCTAGCCTTGTTGTCCCATTTTCTGATCTTTCAAATGGAGAAGAAAAAAATAAAAACACAGGACCTGTGTTGTCCTGTTGCAGTGATGATGATAATTAACGTGCATAAAGTTCCTGGCTCAGCCATTGTCTGCATTAAACTTAGTTATCCTTAGTATTATTGCTAATAATAGTGATATCAATAGATGAAGTGTGACTGTTATTATTAATCAAACAAGAACAACATCTAACTTCAAAGATTTTCCTTATTCACTGGGATTTTGGCTTTAGCACAAAGCCAGTAGATAAACTCCTTTGCCCCAGCCTTTGGTCTTTACAGAAGTGGCTGCTTCGGGTTCAAGCCTCAGGATTGGAAGAGATTAAGGCTACGAAAGCTTTGCTTGGTACCATTAGGAAGAGTCACTGAGGAAAAGACAGACGAGAAGGAAGAGTTAACACCAGTGTCTGCATCGTTGTCAAATAAGTGAGCACTGGAGCTTCTCTTTAAGATGCAGCCACGTAGCAAGATGACAATGAAAAGTCCGAGGGTGAACATTTGGGAAGCTGATAAGAGATTCGAGCTCTGTAAAAGAATTGGGGAAGCAGGCAGCTAAATGGTGGATGCCAATAACCTAGAGGAATGACGGAGTAGAGGGGGCAAGGGACACACTGAGGCTCCGGTGACTCATTTCTGAAAGCAGAGCATGTCTTGTGGCCTCACGTCACCACCGAGGACTGCCACTGAAAGGCTTTTTCAAAAACATTCAGGCCAGGGAAGGTAGAAATCCTGGCAGAGGACAGGAAAAACCCAGATTAGGTGACTGAATCGGATGCAAAGGTGAATAGCATCTGAAATAGCCTTTTTTTTTTTTTTTTTGACTCACTTGAAGGTGAACACAGGGACAAGTCATGGACAGTAATTTAACTGTAAAATGATCGGTGCTTGGAGAGTAGATTTGACTATGTGGAATGACAAGAAATGGACAAGGATCTTGCAGCTATTTTTCTCTTCCCCCATCCTGACCTCTCTCCTGTTAAAAATAAAAGGAGAAACAGAGGCGCAAAGTTATTAAGGTTTGCCGGTGACGTAGGAGCCAGAGCAAGGACCCAGGTTTCTTATTTTTATCCCCACATATATCCACCAAATTGTCCCACCTGCCTGGCTTACAAAATATAACGTAGCTCCAGATTGAAGCAGGAGCCTCTTAACAGTCTCTCCTGGTTCAGTAAATGAGAAGAGTGTTCCACATTTGTGCAGCACTTTCGAATACTAGGCAAAGGGTTTTCACAGATCGCACCTCGTTTGCAAAGCTTGAAACAACTGGAAACAGCTATCTGATGTTGCCCTTGAAGAGACTTCCAGTGCTGGCTTTCTGTTCCCCAGGGGCCTAAAGTTATAATCCTCTTGGTGTCTGTGATGTTTCTACTGCCGTCAAAGGTCAAACAAGAGGTGAACAGACATTTCAGTGGGTTTACTGCTACTTTGTCACTTCTCTGTTGCTCACGGTACTTTCCTAAGATTCTATGTTTGGGGGAAAATAAAAGGGAGGGAGGGACAGAGGAGCGAAGGAACGAAGGAAGGGGATTTTCCTGTCTGCCACATAGAGCTATTTCTGGTGCCTCAAGCAACTTCACAGAATTCTGTGATGAAGACTGGAGGCTCGCGCAAGGGAGGTGAAGAAAGGATGTTGGTGAAAGGATGGGGCAGAAGGCCTTGGGTCTAGATGGTGACTATTGTATTTCCAGAACATTCAATCAACTACCCTCCTAAGTTTGCTTTTCATTACATTGCTGGTATTTTCTCAAAGCTCTCAATTGTGGGAATATGGGACACAGGGTCCTCATTTTAGAAGCTCTTCCTATACGATAACAGCATTGGCAGGTAAATTATTTTTGGTTGAACAGATGATTAGGAGTAAGAGCTATAGCTCTATTGATTTAAAATGGTAAGAGGCTTTCAGCACATTATTTTAAATGCCTGTGGGAGTTGTATAAAGTCCCTCGAGGATTACTGACTTTGGGTTAAAATCCTTATTACAGAGTTTTGTCTTTTGTGTCCAAATCATTGCATTATCTTGAATTGTGGTCGGCAATTTTTCAGCCCTTTTGAGTCATTGTGACGCAAACAGGACTGTGATTTACCAAAGCCGTGTTTGGCTTTGCACTGGCTCTCGCCAACTCTAAAAACAAGACTGTTTGTTCAGGTAAGTAGAGCAAGATGTAAATGAAGCCCGAGGCCTTGATCCTTTTAAAAATGCTGGCCAAGGCCTCCTTCCTTACCGTGAACTTCCCCACCATCCTCTCAAGAGGGTCACAGAGGGTGGAGTGAGACAGCTTGGAGCCAAAGTGCAGATTCACCATCACTGCCAGGGAAAACTAATTCAAAACATTTGCTCTACATTCAAGGGTCCTTACATTTGGAAGGACGTGAAAGCCCATCTAGTCCAATACCCTCACTTTACCAGTGGGGATGCCAGAATCCAGAGAGATGAAGTAACTAATGCAAAAAGTACACTGGCTTAGCGCTAAGCTATTTCTTTGCTTCTCAACTTTTAAAATAGGGTCGTCCTGGTTGTCATAAGCCTGTTTTTAATTCTATTTTATTCTACTAAGATCAGGAATCTTCAGCATTGAAATATATATATTCTAGAATAGAAAAGCCCACAAAATTACAATCACAAACAAAAATAAAGTAAAATTGAATGTGTTGAATCTGCTGCCACAGAGAAGGTAGATCTTTTTTTTTTTTCCTCTTAATAGATTTATTTTTCAGACAAGTTTTCGGTTCAGAGTAGAAGTAAGCAGAAAGTGCAAAGAGTTCCCCTATGTACCCTGTGCCACACACATGCACAGCCTCCTGCACTATCATCGTCCTTCACCAAGTGGTACACTTGTGTCTTTGTTTTGTTTTTTACTGCAAGTTTGTACCCTTTGACTGACCTCCTCCCAATTCCCCCCACCCCCAGCCCCTGAGAACCACCATTCTACCCTCTGTTTCTACAAGTGTGAGTTTCTTAGATTCCATATGGAAGTGATACCGTGCAGTACGATGATGCTCTCTCTGTCTGACATGTCTCACTAAGCATAATGCCCTCAAGTGCCTCACTGTCCGTCCACACTGTGGTAAACAGCAGGATTTCCTTCTCTCTCATGGCTGAATCATGTTCTGCTGTGTGTGTTTGTGATATACATATATCATATCTTACACATATAAGATATGATATATACCGTATCTTCATTATCCATTCATCCATTGACAGATACTTAGGTTGTTTTCATATCTTGGTTATTGTGGAAAATGCTGCAGTAAACAAGGGAGTGCAGGTATCTTTTTGATATCCTGTTTTCATTTTCTTTGGATATGTACCCAGAAGTGGGATTTTGCCAGATCATATGGTGGTTCTAGTTTTGGTTTTTTGAAGAACCTCCATACTGTTTTCCATAGGGACTGAACCAATTTACATTCCCCCCCAACAGTGCACAACGGCCCCCTTCTCTCCACATCCTCACTCTTCTTATCTCTTGTCTCCTTGACGATAGCCATTCAGCAGGCGTGAGATGATCAGAGTGGTACCCTTGTCATAGTCAGTGAACCTACACTGACTGTCCTTTTCATCCAAGCTGCTCTGGCAAGAGGCATTCTATCTTAAACGCTGCCATTTTCTTGCATTTATTTATTTACTTATGGCTGCGTTGGGTTTTCGTTGCTGCGCACAGCGTTTCTCTAGTTGCGGCGAGCGGGGGCTACTCTTCGTTGCAGTGCACAGGCTTCTCATTACAGTGGCTTCTCTTGTTGCGGAGCACAGGCTCTAGGCACACGGGCTTCAGTAGTTGTGACACGCAGTCTCAGTAGTTGTGGCTCGCGGGCTCTAGAGTGCAGGCTCGGTAGTTGTGGCACACGGGTTTAGTTGCTCCATGACATGTGGGATCCTCCCGGACCAGGGCTCAAGCCCATGTCCCCTGCATTGGCAGGTGGATTTTAACCACTGCACCACCAGTGAAGCCCAACACTGCCATTTTCTAGTGAAAACACAGAAAAAGCGCTAAAACCTTATGAAAGTCCCTCCAGCCTTCCTCTTTCCATTCACACGGTGGGGAGGGAAGAGCAAAGAAGATAGGTAAAAGTAAATGAGACTCTGCCAGCCTCTCCAACTGGCCAGCAGTAGCCTCCTGTGAGTCAAGACAATGAAGTCAGAGGAACTCCTCCCCTCCTCCTCTGAGACCATCTAGAAATGCATGGGAAAAACAGAGGCCACCTCCAGCTCCTACTGCTGTTTCATCAACAGTAACTTCCTTGAGGGACATTATCACATTAGCCAGACAAAATCACATTAGCCAGAGAAATCAGAGAAGAACAAGAAATAAAAGGAATCCAAATTAGAAAAGAAGAAGTAATACTGTCACTGTTTGCAGATGACATGATACTATATGTAGAGAATCCTAAAGACGCTACCAGAAAACTACTAGAGCTAATCAATGAATTTGGTAAAGTAGCAGGATACAAAATTAATACACAGAAATCTCTTGCATTCCTATACACTAATGATGAAAAATCTGAAAGAGAAATTAAGGAAACACTCCCATTTACCATTGCAATGAAAAGAATAAAATATCTAGGAATAAACCTACCTAAGGAGACAAAAGACCTGTATGCAGAAAACTATAAGACACTAATGGAAGAAATTATAGGTGATACAAACATATGGAGAGATATACCATGTTCTTGGCTTGGAAGAATCAACATTGTGAAAATGACTATACTACCCAAAGCAATCTACAGATTCAATGCAATCCCTATCAAACTACCAATGGCATTTTCCACAGAACTAGAACAAAAAATTTCACAGTTTGTATGGAAACACAAAAGACCCTGAATAGCCAAAGCAATCTTGAGAAAGAAAAACGGAGCTGGAGGAATCAGGCTCCCGGACTTCAGACTATACTACAAAGCTACAGTAATCAAGACAGTATGGTACTGGCACAAAAACAGAAAGATAGATTAATGGAACAGGATAGAAAGCCCAGAGATAAACCCATGCACATGTGGTCACCTTATCTTTGATAAAGGAGGCAAGAATATACAATGGAGAAAAGACAGTCTCTTCAATAAATGATGCTGGGAAAACTGGACAGCTACATGGAAAAGAATGAAATTAGAACACTTCCTAACACCGTACACAAAAATAAACTCAAAATGGATTAAAGACCTAAATGTAAGGCCAGACACTATCAAACTCTGAGGAAAACATAGGCAGAACACTCTATGACATAAATCACAGCAAGATCCTTTTTGACCCACCTCCTAGAGGAATGGAAATAAAAACAAAAATAAACAAATGGGACCTAATGAAACTTAAAAGCTTTTGCACACCAAAGGAAACCATAAACAAGACGAAAAGACAACCCTCAAAATGGGAGAAAATATTTGCAAACAAAGTAACTGACAAAGGATTAATCTCCAAAATATACAAGCAGCTCCTGCAGCTCAATATCAAAAAAACAAACAACCCAATCCAAAAATGGGCAGAAAACCTAAATAGACATTTCTCCAAAGAAGATACACAGACTGCCAACAAACACATGAAAGGATGCTCAACATCACTAATCATTAGAGAAATGCAAATCAAAACTACAATGAGGTATCACCTCACACCAGTCAGAGTGACCATCATCAAAAAATCTACGATCAATGCTGGAGAGGGTGTGGAGAAAAGGGAACCCTCTTGCACTATTGGTAGGGATGTAAATTGATACAGCCACTATGGAGAACAGTATGGATGTTCCTCAAACAACTAAAAACAGAACTACCATACGACCCAGCAGTCCCACTACTGGGCACATACCCTGATAAAACCATAATTCAAAAAGAGTCACGTACCAGAATGTTCATTGCAGCTCTGTTTACATTAGCCAGGACATAGAAGAAACCTAAGTGTCCATCGACAGATGAATGGATAAAGATGATGTGGCACATATATACAATGGAATATTAGCCATAAAAAGAAACGAAACTGAGTTATTTGTAGTGAGGTGGATGGACCTAGAGTCTGTCATACAGAATGAAGTAAGTCAGAAAGAGAAAAACAAATACCACATGCTAACACATATATATGGAATCTAAAAAAAAAAAAAAAAAAAAAAAGGTTCTGAAGAACCTAAGGGCAGGACAGGAATAAAGACACAGACCTAGAGAATGGACTTGAGGACACGGGGAGAGGGAAGGATAAGTTGGGACGAAGTGAGAGAGTGACATGGACATATATACACTACCAAATGTAAAATAGATAGCTAGTGGGAAGCAGCCGCGTAGCACAGGGAGATCAGCTCAGTGTTTTGTGACCACCTAGAGGGGTGGGATAGGGAGGGTGGGAGGGAGACGCAAGAGGGAGTGGATATGGGGACATATGTATACGTATAGCTCATTCACTTTGTTATACAGCAGAAACTAACACAACATTGTAAAACAATTATACTCCAATAAAGATGTTTTAAAAAAAAATGACATTTGCAGTTCAGCATCTACCAATATCAGTGTGAGACAGCAAAGGTTCTCAGTGTATCTCCGGGCTCACTGAGAGAGTGAGGACGTCATTTCTCTCTCCACATGCATGATTCCTTGCATAATTTTAAAAAGGGCCCACTGCCTTCTGCCAGAGCCAACTGTTTATGTAGCTGTAATACTGTTTTACTAGCTGTGTTTGTGGAGGTGCCTTTTCCTTCTGTGTCAGCAAAATTGCTGGGCGGGCGGATGGGGCTGGGGACTGTGGGGGTCTCACAGAGATGATTAATTACTGAGCATCTCGCCGCAGATGTTCTACTCTTCCCGGCGCTGTGGGCCCTTTTCGTCTCTTTTTCATGGGAACGCATTCTCCCTCTTTCCTTCTCTCCCACTCCGTCCCGTGCATTCACACTTCCCCCACTGCTTCCTCCCAGCGGTGGCTTCTCTCTTGGAATTCTGGACCACAACACAAGAAAGAAAGGTGTTTTCATATCACGGTTAATTGGCAGTCAGAGTCAAAACAAAAGCAAAATATTCTGAAAATGCCAAGCACGTGGGAGGAAGGTCTCCTGGCTAAACTGACCCTTCCTTGTGACCTCAGACCCCTTTTCAAGATTCTTACTGTTGCAGTAACACCGGGTGGTCGTATGGACTGGAAATATAGATTCAGAAGTGATTGGGTCATTCTCTCTGGGGAGAGGTTTCTTTGTATTTGTTTTTTCAGTTTATTAACAGAATGTGTGATATCAACTCGAGAGTGATCACCGCTTCTTATGCAATTGAATCTAAGTGCAGATCATTTCACATATGCCTCCCTTTTCTTAAGTAGTTCCAGTGCTTCCTTTTCATAGGACAGAGTTGAGCTGAGGGCTTCCCAACTGTGAGAAGAAGTAGGGCCACACTGCACCCTCAGGGACTTTAAAATTGGTTCCCCCATCCAAGAGTGCTGTACACCCCTCCCCCCTGATTTTGGTGGGAGAGAAAATAGAAGACGCTTATCTTTCAAGCTTCCAGGAGATAAACTCCAAAGCCAACAGAGAAAGATCTGTCACTAGTGTCTCAAAGGTTCTCTCTGCCCACTAGACCAGCATTTCTGAAGATGTGGGACCTGGATCACCCACACCAGAAGCTGATTAGAATAGATTCCTGAAGGCCAACCCAGAGAAGGGGGCTGGCCTGAGACAGAGGGGCTGCTGAGCTGGAAATTGGGAGACCTGGTTCTGGTTCCGCCTCTGCCCCGGCATCACTGTGTGACCTTGCACATCCCAGGTCCCCTCATCTGTAAAAGGAGGGGTGGTCGGACAGTCCCTTAGAGTGCTGTGAGCTTGAGCTTCTGTGCGAGTGTGGGATGTGTGACCCTGCTGAGCACCGGCCGGCGGGTTCTAGACCACACGTTGAAGCTTCTGAGGAAGAGCTCTGTGGAGGCAAAAACATAGACCCTCAGAGTTGTTTTTGCTTCTTGGGGTTTTTTCCAGAATATCCAGCTAATGTCCTGTAGGGCTTCGTTCCTATTTCTCTGTGATCCAAAAGGGAGTCCAGGAGGGACAGAGTAAAGAAACTAAATTAAATTGTCCATAAGAATATCCCAAAAGAATAGAGGCAGAGGAAAAGTCACGTTGGAATTTAAGCCTCTGAAAACATTTGGCAAAGCGCTGAGTTCTCCGTTCAGGTTCATCATTATGAATTTTCCCGTGAGCTCACTGTGTTCCCAGGACCCACCAGACCCGGGCCCCTCACATCCTCTGCCTAAAAGGACGAGAGGTTCCAGGAGTGAATCTGCACCTCGCTGTATCCTCCGCAGCTGTCCTCTGCTCGGTCTGGAAGATGTCCGATTCTTCCTCACACTTTCACTTCCTCTTTGAGCTGGGATGTCCCAAATTACACAGCCAGGGTCTTCACCAAGGGGAGACTTATTCTGCACAGGATCTGCAGAGAGTGAGAAAATAGATCCGATCTTGAACAACTGTGGTAGAACAATTGTGTAAATGTCTTTGAAATCCATGTGTTTTTCCAGGTGAAAATGGCCTTCCACTCACAAGGTAGATTGGACGCATTCAGGAGACCCAGAAAATCTCGGTTTGTCCCATAATTTCCCCAGAGTTGTTGTTTTTTATTTTTTCCTTCTCCTTCTTCCCTTACCTTGATCCTGTTCAGGACAGAAATTCCTGAATGGAATGGGTTAGAAATTTTGCCCGTTCCCATCAATGTGACTTTTTGAACCTCCCGAGAGGCAGAAAGGAAGCCAAATGTAATTACTCAGCCTCTAAGATTTCATCGTGTGGTGATTCATCAAAGGATCTGAAGACACTGCACATTTCTGAACTGAAATGTGCCTTCCAAGAGGCTCCTTTGCCATGTTGCTTTCATGCAGAAAGAAAGAGCCATGAGGGGGAATTTCACACCGGAACCAAGGCTTGTGCTCTGCCACCTCTTTATCTGTGTCCCCTTTAACCGTGTTGATAACATTATGTTTGAGTAAGTTCAGTCTCATCTTTCCTCTTGTCCTCCTTCATCTTTGCTGTTAGCCTGGAGACCATACACCCCGTGCCTGTGTCCAGCCTTGTAACAATTTTTAAGATTATTTTCAAATATTATCAGGCAGGCACAAATTTTACGTCTCTGAAAACCCACGCTTGGCCACCTACCCTGTGACCTTGGGCGAGTCCGTTAATTGCTCTGAGCCTCTGGTTCAGCAACTCTCAGTCTTGACTCTCCATTAAAACTACCTGGGGAACTTGAATAAATACTGCTGTTGGGTCCCTATCCCCAGATTTGCTGATGCATCTGGTCTGGGGCTGGCCCAGGCCTCTGTATTTGGAACTCTCCCAGGTGTTTCCAGTGTGTAGCCGAGGACGCCAATCATTTCTCTAGGTCCTTGTTCTTCAAAGTGAAGACCTTAGACAAGCAGCACCAGTATTCCCTGGATGCCTGTTAGAAATGAAGACCCTCAGCTCCCCTCGCCCGACCTACTGCCTCAGAATTTGCATTTTGGCAAGACCCCAGGTGACGCATAGGTCCGTCACAGTAAGAGAGGCACAGCTCTAATTCCTTGTCTGTTAAAGAGAGGTAATAATATTCACTACGGGCAGAGCTGTGTGCTGCATGTTTTCCCCACGTAACCTCAGACACATACAGAGGAGAAACCTCGCATACGGGCTCTTAGCCAGTTTCATGGAGCTCTGGTGTGTGACCTGGTGGGTTTGTTGGGAGTGGTGGTTGTTCCCTTCTGTGGTTTTCTTAAGAGGCTGATGGTTAGTTAACGTTTAAATGACCATGTAAAAACGTTCTCCCTTTGATCTGAGAAGCTGGACTTCTCCCCCAAATTTAATAAGATTTGCCTCCTCTTTCTATCACATTTTAGTTTGATTCGGGGGTTATAAATCAACTCTAGTTGGCAGACGGATTTGAGGAACAACATGAAGTGGTTTTTAGGATGGGGATTAGTAAAGCAGGGGAACCAGAAGCTGAATGAGTGGAGCGCAAGCTCTTCAGACAAGTTTGTTTACAAGGGATCAGCAAACTCCGGCCCACAGGCCATGCCGCCTGTTTATGTAAATAAAGTGGTATTGGACCGTAGCCCCGCTCGTTCAGTTAGGTAGAATCGACACTGCTTTCATACTACTCTAGTAACACTGAATGGTCCTGAGAGAGACCACACGGCCTGCAAAGCCCAAAATAATGCTTTCCACGTTCCAAAGGCTGACACTAGCCTTTCACAGAAAAAGGTTGCCTATTCCTGAGTTAGAGCAACTACTAAGTGAGGCCAAGGTTGGATGAGCACGGCCACCTGGGCGCATTGGTTTACTGGGTTTCGCGGTCCAGTCTAGGCCCCTAATCCCAAGCAGACAGTGAGCAGTGGTGTGGTCATGGCAGGACCAGCTGGAGGGCCCGGCGCAGGCCTGTCCACACCCTGGGAACAAATAGGAGGGAAGAGATCATCTTTGTCTACAGAGAGCAGCACTGGTTGGTCAAATTGGTGGAAGTATTGCTTGAGCTTCGACCTAAAATATCCCTGTTATAAATAACTGCATTTCAAAAAATATTGGGAAAGAGCCTGGCAGGAAAACCCCCGAGTTAAACACGAAACACAAAATTTCGAGTCAAGCTGGAAAGCCAGGATGCTTACCTAGGAAAAGTGAAAGGCAAACGAATGTGTTACCAGCCTATGTCAAGAGAGAAACTCCTTCCTCGGGGAAAGTTTTAAGCACTTGGAACATAGACATTAGGCCTACTAAGTCTTTGATAGACCCTGCTATCAAAGGATGTCTAAAATAAGCATGTGCTCGTGTCTATCTTCTTTTTCCCTTCAGTGGGCTGTGGAGAGATCAAGGATTTGATCAAGGATTTGCCCTCTGCTCTCAGTCTGAGAACCAGTAATTGCTAACCATGGAGCAGTGATGCTTTGTGGGACAGGAATTAGAAGGGAAAGATGGAGAGCAATAGGCAGGAAAAATCTCCCCAAACTTGGGTTCTTGAAACTGGATGCTCCCTTGATGATAACTCGTATTTCTAAATTTAATTTGTTTTCTCTCGTAATTCTTTTGGGTCCTTTCTCTCATCCTAGTTGGGCTTCTATCTCTTCCAGTAGGCACTAGTGAGGCCAAGAAATTTGTTGTTGGGCCTAAGAAGCCTCGTGGAAGGCAGCTGGATTGAGCTGAAGTGTAGCAATTAGCTATTGCCTAATTCCGTCCAAATGGTGTTTCTAGATCTGCAACAGTGATAAAAAGTGAGAGTTCCAAGTGGGGGAAAAAAAAGAGCAAGAGAAAGATACTAGCAGTCTTGGGTCTAACAGATTGTTCAAATTATATCCTTGCTGTTCCATTTTGCAAGTTTTTAATCAGACTGGAAGACGTGAAGTCTTTGCATAATCTCTCTGTACATAGGTTTTGTTGCCAGTTTATTCCCTCCGGCATGGGGCTGGCTCAGCTGTTGAGCCCTGGCGTGGGGGTCCCCAAATGGGGCTGATTCTGCCTTCAGAGCAGGACTTGAAATGTGTGCTTTAAAGATGTATGACGGCTTGATAGAAATGATGATGCCCTTTTGTCAAGTCTTTCTAAGAAGCAGATTATTTTTCCCAAAACTTCTTTCAATACTCTGGAGTTTATATATATATATATTTATATTTAGCTATAGTTTATATTTATAATATAATATATATTTATATTTACATTATATATGTAATATATATATAATAAATATAAACTATATTTATATATACATTTGAATATTCCAATTTGAATCCTCTGCCTCCAAATATCAACAACCAAACTGATTCTATTGATATATAAATATATATATTATTATATTATATATTATATTATAATAATTATATTATAATTATATAATTATAATAATATAATAATATAATTATATATAAATATATAATTATAATAATTATAACATTATATATATATATATATATAAAAATAGAATCAGTTTGGTGGTTCTGACTGAATTGACCAGTAATGAGTTTCACTATGAGTGAATTTGATGTCAGGAGATTGCAAGAGAAGTAACAAATGTGAAGATCTCTGTTTACAAGAAAGATACTTTTCTCTTTGGCCACGACAGGTGACTTATGGGAGAGGTTAACATTTTCTTTTCTCTGGATGTTTACATGAAGTTTCTGGAAATCATTGGGAGGATTCTGCACATGACAAGATTTTTCCAGGGGCAACAGATGAGGGGTTTAGGGATGAAATTGGTCTGTGCATCAGGGTTGGAAAAGGATTCCAAGCTTTTCATGTGCTGTATGAATTTATATGCATTACCCTCTCAGTATAGCACTGAGCCAGGAAGTCTGATGTGCCACTGAAGAGACTCGTCTCCCTTAATTTTTCGCTATATTTTTTCTACTTTATTTATAACTTTGAAGTTTTAAGTAATCATAGTTTCTTCTTGACTTTTTTTTTTTTTTTTTGCCTTTTTTTCCAGATTTTGGACTAGGTACAGGCATGGCCATCAATCTCGCTTAAGGCCAACACTATGTAGCATCTTTTTGTCAACGTTCAATCGTGCGGGCTCTGAGCTCTAATCCTGGGATTCCGAGTCAGTCATAAAAACTGCAGCCTGAGAGGTTTGGGGGTTTTCCTCCCTTGTCAAACTAGGATAAACCCAATCTTAGAGTCTGGACAGTTCCTGTCCCTTCCTGGGGAGCACCAAAAGGAGCCTGTGAAGTGGCCTGCAGTTCGTTTCTTGAATTCTCCTGAGAAGTTGTGGCCAATAACAAAAAATGAAATGTGGAAGGTGTTTTGCAGATTGCAGTGCACCCTGACTAACCTTCCTCCATCTTTGCAGTAACCCAATGAGGAAGGTACAGGCATACTTGGCAGGGTAAGATTCCAATTCGAATCCTCTACCTCCAAATATCAATACGATGTCTTCTTCACTGCAACACACATCCCGTGTGTAGATCAGCAAATGAGGATAGGAAAGTAGATAGAGAAGCAGAGTCCTAACGTGGGATTAAGAAACCTGTGGGGCTTCCCTGGTGGCGCAGTGGTTGAGAGTCCGCCTGCCGATGCAGGGGACACGGGTTCGTGCCCCGGTCCGGGAGGATCCCACATGCCGCGGAGCGGCTAGGCCCGTGAGCCATGGCCGCTGAGCCTGCGCGTCCGGAGCCTGTGCTCCGCAACGGGAGAGGCCACAACAGTGAGAGGCCCATGCGTACCTCAAAAAAAAAAAAAAAGAAAAAAAAGAAACCTGTGTAACCACAGAGAGGGAGGAAGGGAAAGTGTGCAGTTGGTGGAAAAAGAGAATGAGTGTACAAGAAACAGAGAAGTCGAGAGAAAAGTCATTTGCAAAAGATGCAATCACAACTTTAAGTCACGTCCCTTATAGAAGAGCTCAGCCTCTCTCCTTTTTCCCGGCACTCCCCGCAGTGCCTTGATCAAGACTTGGAGAGACTTGCTGAAAGTAAAAAGGCAAGGGGTGTCTTCTCTAGTTTCCCCTATTTTGCTCTTACTTTTACTACCTACGAAGGGCCAGAGAGTAAGTATGTTCTGCTTCGCTGGCCAGTGGTCTCTGTCATGACTACTCAGCTCTGTCTTTACCGCACGGAATCAGCCACAGATAGCATGAAAACAAATGGGCCTGGCTGTGAGCCCATAAAATTTATATTTGCAAAAGCAGCAGCCAGCTGGTGACCTCAGTTTGCTGGCCTCCAACCTTTATTGGAATGTGATTGTATGTTACAGTCACCTGGGGAACAGTAAAAAACACCAACGCCCCCAGGTCCTTCCCTACAATAACTGAATCCTTCTGAAGTAGGGTCCAAGCATTAATATGTACTTTTAAAGCTTCCCGTGAAATCCTAGTGGGAAAACAAGATGGGGGATGGGGGGTGCCACTGTCCTTGATTCTAAAACAGTGGCTCTCAAAATACAGTCCCCGGGAGAGACAGCGACACCAGCATGACCTGGGAACCTGTTAGGAATCAAATTCTCAAACCCAACTCCAGACCTACTAGATCCGAAACTCAGGGGGTGGAGCGCGGAATCTGTGTGTTAACAAGCCTTCGGAACAACTGTTCCGAAGCACAGTCAAGTTTGAGAACCACACATCTAGGGCCTCGAGAATAAGCATTCAGCTCCATAGCCCTCACTTCCTGGGTAAGTCAGACAGAATGTTCTGGAAGCAGCACTGGATCTGGCATCAAAAATCCAGCTTCAAGCCCCCCTTCTGCCCTTTACTATACTTCCCTGAGCCTCAGAGTCTCCATCTATACAAAGGGTAATGTGCCGTTTATACCTGTACGGTGCGTGTGGTGGTTAGGTGATTAAATGTATGTGAAGGCAGTTACAAAGCTATCAAGCACCACCTTTGGTACCCACCACTGGCAAGTCAAAGTTCACCATTGACCACTGTTGAACTGAGGTTGAAGGATGTGCAATTATCATTCGTGGGCTCGGTCCGTGATTTTTGATTCAGGAGGCTGCCATGGCCCAAAAAGGAAAGTTGTCTTATCCTTCCATCATCGTGGTGGTCCTGCTTTCTGAACTGCAACAAAGCCATGAAGAGAGGAAAGTGGGACCGGAGAGAAGTACCTGAGTCACCAAGGAGACAAAGCAGACATGATCTCAGGAAAGCAAGGAAAAGCAATGAGAATTAAGGCTGATGGGATGGGCTCAAGGTCCACAAACCCTTGCATGAATTAGACCGACTGAACAATGAATCCTCCTGGAGACGTTTTTCCATAAGTTTCCGAGTCACACTGTTTAGGGCATCTTGACATATGTTACCTGTCAAGAAGTAGCACCAGCTACAATCACAAACTTATTCAAAAATGTCTAGATACCTTCATGAGGAACATACATAACTTGTTCCTAAGACAAACTGGGATGCTTTGGAGGAAAATTTACAGTCCTGTAGGTTTGACATCTAAGGGGATATATATTTGACATAAAATCACCCTTAGAACCTCTTTCAGAATATAATGTCCTGAAAGAAGCAGGATTTTACACAGTGTGGTGATTCTTGAGCTCGTGTGAGACCAAAACCAAGATACTTCTCAGGATGTCTGCTGTTTTAGAAATATGTGGATTTGAACTGAATGTTTCTAAAATAAAGGCCCTGCGGGAATCAGCCATCTTATATAGACTCTAGAGTTATTATCTGAACTTTAGGGAAAATATCCATGCCAAAATCAGCACCATCTGTTAAAGCTCCCTTGTCTTCCTGTCTTACTGCAAGACCCTGCTCTCTTAAATGCTGTGATTTTTTTTTCTTTCTTCCTCTTTGGTTCATCTGGAGCATAAAGGGTGAGGAGAGGAGGGTCAGAAAGGTTCGTCATTCTTTACTTGGACAGAGGCTCAGGAAGTGCTATGGAGAAGTGTTATTTTCTTATGTAGATTACCTCTTAATTTCTATTAGTAAAATGCCCTGAAAATCGTTTTGCTGGGAAATTCTGGGAAAAGTTGAAGTAGGTTAGAATGAGCCATGAAACGTCAGAGCCGCAGGTGTAGCTGGAGTCAGAGAGTGGGGATTACCTCCTTTGTTCCCTTCCTAACCCTGCTGAAATGTCCTGATCCCAGAGGATACATCCAGGCTGCATTTCTCAGAGCAGCCTGACTGCCTAGTAACATAGATCTGTTGAAATATGAACCAAGCAGGGTGTGAACGAGCTCAAAGTATGCTGATTTCCAGATGTTCCTCGATTCTCTCAAACACGATTTTGCCCCCAAAGACCATCCTGAGTTGGTGGATGGCAGCGATTCCTCATATTTCTTTTCCATGATCAAGGCAATATTTTAAAAGCCCCGTAGTGTTTCTCATGAGCCTATGTCTGGGTCTTGTCTGGGTCATATATTGCTTCTCAGTATGGAAATTGCAGAGTCTCTCTGGATTGGGCTGTGAAATATCTGCACATTGATACCAGTTGTTTGATTTGTTGCTCTTCCCAGGATGGAAAGCTTTTCAGAAATCTGAATGAAGGGTTGCTGTTTTATAGAGCGACCTTCCTTGAAAGAGAGGTCGTGGAAGATCTCCTTTCTCTGTGACAAAAATCAGCAAAACTAGGGGAGTTCATGTGAACATGCTTCAGGGAGAGTAAAAGAATCCAAAGCAGTGAATGTGAGTTTATAAAAGGAAAAAAAAAACATTGTAAAACATGCTTACAACTGACATTATTATCGCATTCTAAAATCTCATTTACTTGGGAATCGAGAAAGAAGTCTGGTATGTGAGTAAGATGGAACCACAAATGCGAAAACTTCTGGGAGCTTCTTTTGAGTCTGTTAATCTGGTATCTGGGTTAAATAAGGCCTCATAGAAACCCTTATGAAGGATCTTCTGCAAGTTTACGAGAGGAAGTTAATTATCTACCACCAGAAAGATGGTACCATAAGGAAAAAAGAATTTCCATGTGTCTTTCTACTTCCACCCTGTTCAGAGACAAATTTGACGCCCCCTACCTCACTGTCCCCTGAGCCTCTGCACTGACACATTTCCTCCCCATTTCTTATAAGGAGAACTATGACAGAACTCTCCACTTGCACTGTAGAAAGAAAAAAGACTTTGATCTGGGTTCATGTGACAGCATTGACTCATACAGGAAGTGACCTTAATGGCTCAGTCTTCACTTTTTCATCTGTGAGATGCAGTTAATAATACCTGAAGAGGAGAGGTTAAGTGTTTTGTCTAAATTCACACCTGGTTGGGGTAGAATGAGGACTTGAATCTGCTGGGCCCACAACAAAGATAGTGTTTAGTCCACAGTATTAATACCTGATCACGAGTAAACGGGCTAAGACACAGAAAACCCTCGTGACTCGGCGCAGTGCAAAAGGAGCCCTCTGTAAATAGCTGTTCCTGTTTTCTTTTCTTTTCTTTTTTTTTGGCTGCGTTGGTTCTTCGTTGCTGCACGCGGGCTTTCTCTAGTTGCGGCGAGCGGGGGCTACTCTTCGTTGCAGTGCGGGAGCTTCTCATTGCGGTGGCTTCTCTTGTTGCGGAGCACAGGCTCTAGGCACGTGGGCTTCAGTAGTTGTGGCACGCGGGCTCAGCAGTTGTGGCTCGCGGGCTCTAGAGTGCAGGGTCAGTAGCTGTGGCGCACGGGCTTAGCTGCTCCACGGCATGTGGAATCTTCCCGGACTAGGGCTCGAACCCGTGTCCCCTGCGTTGGCAGGCGGACTCTTAACCACTGAGCCACCAGGGAAGCCCCTGTTCCTGTTTTCTTTGCTCTTACTCCCCGTGCATCTGCCATGTCCTCTCTCTCCTCTGAAGCATCTGATGCACTCTGTGACCTTTCATGGCACACAGTTAAGTAGGAGCAAAGGTGATTCATGTGCCTTTAATGCTTTCTGCCCCAATTATTGCTGCTGTGTCCTTTTATTTGTTGACCTATTGTTTCTGCACGGCAATGGATTTCTTTTCGCGCCACTGTATTGTATTGTAATTTAAGTTCTTCATTAACAATGATCATTTTTAAAAAATAGAAATCATACTTTGGTGGTCGGCTCTCACTTTGGGGTCAGGGATTTGGAAGATAATCACAGCCTTCTGGGAGGAAGATTTCATCTAGAGATGGCTAATCGGCCTCTGGGTATAGCCGAGAGTTTGGGGGACTCTACAGGCAACACAAAATGCAAAAGAGAACAGAGAACCCACTGCACCAGGAGCAAAGTCACCAACATTGCTTGTTCACACCATCTCTGCTGAGCGCCAACTGCGTGCCGTTCTGCCTGTCGGCTTCCCCCTACCCCAGGTGACGTCCATGGATCCACACCCCACACCAGCAGAGACTTTCTTGGATCTATCAGATCCTGTTTTTAGCTATTCT
The DNA here is from genome assembly GCF_949774975.1 of Lagenorhynchus albirostris. NCBI lineage: Eukaryota > Metazoa > Chordata > Mammalia > Artiodactyla > Delphinidae > Lagenorhynchus > Lagenorhynchus albirostris. Next base: position 63,689,088 of record NC_083112.1, read on the forward strand.
TGGTCCTGGAGTTTTCTGGCCATCCACGTTCCACAGTCTCCAAGTGCCTGGTGATGACATCATTGAACCCTGTCCAGGACACCAGTGTACTCCGTGGAAGCCGTCATGGGGATGGCCCCTTCTTTTGAGAATTAACATGTGCCTGTATCCAATTCATTGAATCCACTTAACAACCCTAGATTTTACAGACGAAGAAATGGAGTCACAGAGCGGCCAAAAGAAGCACCATTTTAGAAGTCTGTAGTAAACCGATGTAAATGACTCAGGGAGAGTCCAGCCAGGAATGGATTTCACACACTTGAGGCTGATTTTAGAAGTGAGGCACGGTGGGAGACTGCTGATGTTTTGGAAATGTTGTGACCCTGATATTTAACTGGTTAACCTTCTGTCTTGTCATTGCCCTTAGTTTAAAAGGGAGTGAGGGGCTTCCCTGGTGGCGCAGTGGTTGAGAGTCCGCCTGCCGATGCAAGGGACACGGGTTCGTGCCCCAGTCCAGGAAGATCCCACATGCCTCGGAGTGGCTGGGCCCGTGAGCCATGGCCGCTCAGCCTGCGCGTCCGGACCCTGTGCTCCGCAACGGGAGAGGCCACAACAATGAGAGGCCCGCGTACTGCAAAAAAAAAAAAAAATCAGATCGCACTGCTGCTTTGATTGTATTGCTGCAGATTGATCAATGATCAAGGACCCTAAAAGATATAGTGACCTATCTTCCTGAATTTAAAGAAGCAGATATTGTAACATGAATAATCAACTTAAATTTTACTTTTATACCAATTTTCAAAATATAACAGAAAGATCTTTTCTGGTCATCTGAGAAGGCCAAGTTATAAAGTAAGTGACATGCCTGTGTGGGTAAAACTCTGTGTCATACCTACTGTCGATAGACCTCTTCTGACTGCTCAATTCACAGTTTTGAGGATTTTACTCTTTACATAAGGGGATTCATAGAAGATTTTTCAGTAGAGCCACGTTCTAGAAAATTCATCTGGCAGAACCTTGGAAGGGAGAAGGACATGATTTGGAAGAGGCTCATATGAAAGATTCTGTGTGTAGCTCAGAGAAGAGACATAGATGGGCCCCTGGGGCAGTGAAGATGTGTATGTAAGACACACATCAGGAAGGCTGGAAAGAGGCAGACAGAGCAAAGAATGAGACTCGGAAGTGAGAGACAAGTGAGTTTTGCTTCTAAGAACATCAGGAAATGAGAATAGAAACATGAAACACAGAAAGAGCAGCAAGCTTGGGATGGGGGTGATGGACGTGATAACTGTAGTTAGGAAATGAGGACCTGTGAGGTTGAGATGGACCGGAAAGCACGATGTTCCGGTCAGGGCTCAGGAGAAATGCTGGGAGTTGCGTGACAGATGTCGCCTCCAGCCATGCACTTATAACAGCATGGGAGAGACAGCAGAGGGCGTTGACAGTGTATTCATCGGAGGTCCAAGTAGCATCAGCAGTTAGGGCCTGAAGCAAAGGAGAGAAGGCCGAGAGGGATGCGCAGAGAGAAAAGTGGGGATCCAGGAGCATGCAGTGTTAGCTGAATCTGAAGGAGAAGAGCCGTCTCCAGCAGAGGTTCCCGATTTCTCCATCAGACAAGGAGGATGAGAACGGAGAGGGAGAGCGGGATCTGAGGACCAGGAGAGCTGCAGGGAAGTCGACCAGCCTCGGGTCTCCTTTTGTGGACCCAGGGGTTCCAATCCAGGATTTGGCTCACCCCTTCAGTGGGCTTAAGGGGCTTCCCTGGTGGCGCAGTGGTTGAGAGTCCGCCTGCCGATGCAGGGGACACGGGTTCGTTCGTGCCCCGGTCCGGGAAGATCCCACATGCCGCGGAGCGGCTGGGCCCGTGAGCCATGGCCGCTGAGACTGCGCGTCCGGAGCCTGCGCTCCGCAACGGGAGAGGCCACAGCAGTGAGAGGCCTGCGTACCGGGGAAAAAAAAAAAAAAAAAAAAAAAAGGGTTTGAATCTAAGCCTCAGAATCTCCCAAAGGGAACTGCTCACCCGGTGTCAGCCTAGCATGCAACACATCAACCTAGGTCAGGATTACCAAGCCACCACTGAGCACGGAGCCTGCTGCTTAGCTGTGCAACTCCTCCGAACAACGTATCCATCAGTTAAGAAAAAACATATCCTGCAGTGACCAAAGAAGTTTTAAAAATCAAAACCCAAAGGAAAGTCATGGAGCTAGATCGAGATCATTGCACTCCCACAGATATGTTTCTGCAAATTAACAGACTGAAATTCTAGAGGCATCACACAATTGTTTGACCTTTGGAAGTGCCTCATTCTTTAAAAAGCTATAAAATTACATTCATCTTGAACACTTCCAAAGGCGTGTCTATACTGTGATATATACACGTGTATACATCCCATGAGTGTTTAAGTATGTAGATCACTATGTATATAGAGCCAAAGAATGGTTCTGTGTAAATAAAAGACTGTTTTACAGTGCCATTGTATGTAAATTGAACCACTGTATAAGATTTTTCTCTTAAGTTTCAATTACAAGTATTAGCAGTTCAGTAAATGGAAAGAAAGGAGGCTATGGTTTGTTTTAGTTCATAATGAAAAATGAGAAAAGGATTACCAAGTGTGCAAATATGTGTTACATGGGAACATTTAATGCACGTCTATATAAAGGGTTTTAATATGAACCCTTTGCTAACATAACTAAATACTATTTAAAGAGATGTCTCTGGCCTCATTATTCATAAACATTTGGAAGTCAGTGGAAAAAAATGCAACACTGATTTATCTTCCTTTGTTATCTCTTGCTTTTTAGGGAATCATTTGTAAGATAAGGGGAGGAAATCCTTTCCAAAGGCACAGGTTATCATTATTTAATGACTAAGTAAAATAATAATAGCTATACATAAATATATATATATATATAATAGCTAATATTTATTTAATGCTTCCTCTCTCCCAGGCCCTTCTATACTAATAGGCTCTGTAATTAACCATACTGCACAAATGAGGAGACTCATCAGAAGTCTCATTCTCAACTCAGGCTACCAGTACTTTCTTTTTGCCTATTAATTTGTTGCTGACGTTACTCTTAATATCATTGTAAAGGTTGTTAGCACGCTGATATAGTATCAAGGTGAATCTTAAGTTGTTACTGGATTCAGTCTGATATCTTCAAACAAAATGGCAGCAGGTTTTTTAAAACTTCAATTGAAAATATCTTTTCTAATTTGAATAGATGTCAAGCCATTTGGAAAATAGATAACGATTATGGTGACAGGTGAAATAAGGTCTCAGTTCACAGACCTGCAATTAATGAATCGTATTAATAGTGAATTAGGACTGACTGGAAACTGTTTTATGTTCCACATTATAAAACTGAGTCAAAGGTAAATAACAATGATCTAACGTAGAAAATATCTGGGAATTAGTAGCAAGACACTGATCATTTTGAGAGCAGTAAAGTCTTAACATAAAACAGTGTTTCTCAAAGTAGGGTCTCCGGATCTCCTATGTCAGAATTACTCGAATACTATTAAAATGCAGACCATGGGCCCATCACAGACATGCTGAATCCAAATATGCCTTTTTTTTTTTTTTTTTTTTTGCGGTACGCGGGCCTCTCACTGTTGTGGCCTCTCCCGTTGCGGAACACAGGCTCTGGACGCACAGGCTGAGCGGCCATGGCTCACGGGCCCAGCCACTCCGCAGCATGTGGGATCTTCCCGGACCGGGGCACGAACCCGTGTCCCCTGCATCGGCAGGCGGACTCTCAACCACTGAGCCACCAGGGAAGCCCCAAATATGCCTTTTTAAATAAATATCCCAGGTGTCAATTCTTACTCAAATCTGACAGATACTGCCCTAAAATATGAGAGAGCACTTTGAGGAATTTGCATTTATTCGATTCTGAATGGTAGCTGAAAATATACTTTTTTATTATTTAAAATAAGGCACTATTGTGAATTGAATTGTGTCCCCCAAAAAGATATGTTGACGTCCTAACCCCCATCACCTGTGAATGAGACCTTAATTGGAAATAAGGTCTTTGCAGATGGAACCAAGTTAAGATGAGGTGATACTGGAGTAGGGTAGGCCCCCAATTCAATATGACCGCTGTCCTTGTAAGAAGAGGAGAATTTGGAAAGACACCAGGGGAGACACCCACAGAGGGAGAAGGCCATGCGAAGACAGAAGCAGAGATTTAAGTGATGCCATTTCAAACCAAAGGATTCCAAGGATTGCTGGCAACCCCCAGAAGCTGGGAAAGCAGCAAGGGGAAGATTGTCACTCAGAGGCTCCGGAGGCACCAACCCTGCAGACGCCTTGAATTTAGATTCCAGGCCTCCAGACTGTGACAGGGTCCATTTCTGTTGTTTTAAGCCACTTATTCTACTGTGTTATAGCAGCCCTAGGAAACTGTATAGGTACAAACCTAATACCTGGGGTGGTGACAAAGTTCTTCCTCCACCCATCGCTCTTAGCTGACCCCCCTACTCTCCCACTGTGGGTTTAGAACCTTCATCAGAGTCGCTCTGCCACCTTTGAGTCCCCTGTGCTTCTCCCTGGAGTCACGTCTCCAGCCAGGCCATTCTCAGTCCTGGGATCTCTCCGTCAGCTTCCCATTCAATACCTTGGAGAAGAGCTGTCCTGGGTTTGGAGTTGGTTTTCCCTACCACTCTCCCAGCAGAGAGGTGGGAGATTTCATAATTCCCTGGATGCCCAACGTCACCCCGAGGTGTGAAGTTTTAAAAAAGGTAAACTTGAAAACATGACTGAGAATCCCGTGCCCTGCCAGCACTGAGTAAAAGTGGGAAAGGCAGAGAATAAAGCAACACAGAAGTGATCCTTGTCATTTTCGCCAGATTACATTTCCCCCGTGGAGCCACGGGCACGTCTGTCACTCTGGGACCCTCCACTTATAGCGCAGGCCGAGTCAAGGTCATTGAGGTTTTTATTGATTCTGTAGCTCTGGCATTCCTCATAAGGATTTACAGTATTTAACCCACCAGGAAAAGCCATGAACTATAAATGGCTTCCCATTTGCCAGGAGAGCCTGCCGTTTTATAAGTGACACCAGCTATGTGGTCCCCTTCACAACTCTCTCTAATGAAAGCCCGCTGCCTCTGCTCCTGTACAAAGAAGCACGGCCTCACGCTTCACGGAGCTGATCCTTCCTTTGGCTCCAAATCGGCACAGGGTTGTTTAGCTTACTGAGTAGGGTAATCCAGATACAGGGAGATATGAAAAACCGAGTCAGCGGACTCCCCGTTCATTTGATCTGTCAGCATCTTCCACGGCCAAAACCGGGCGGGAGAAAATGAAAGTTGAAGAGCATGAAATAGGGAAAAAAGAAAATTAAGAATAGGATTTGATGACTTGTGAAGTGTTCTCACATGTGTTCCAAGAGGCCAGGGACACAACAGAGGCTGGAGATATAGATCTGGTGAAGAAGTGAGTGAATTAATGTTGAGGATTTGTTTTTAAATAAATCATGATCTCGTTGTGATGGTGACTGAAAACTTTTCATCCTTAGAGTAGAATTAAGGGAGTTTTAAATACGTGGCTAGTAGTTGGTGTTCATTGACGGTATTCTTACAAGCATCTGCAAACACAGTATTAAAATGGAGCCTGAGGCAAAAGGAAACTAAAAATCAGAAATCTCAATTCTGCCTTCATGGAAATTTTTGATATTTGATTCATCAGAGAATTTTTGCATTTATTTTGAATTTTTAAAAATATTGCATTCAAATATGATTCATTTTGATTGCTGAGTTTCGGGGTGCTCCCCCTTTAAGTTTTACACCCAAAGCAAGTGCCTTACTTGCCTTACTGTAGGCCAGCTCAGTGTGAGCATTTCAAAATTTTAAAAATGTTTTGTTAAGAGGAGAATGTCACATTCAGGTTTTCATTTACAGTGAATTTTGAAGGAAAAGTCCCTCCGAACCAGAAAAGCAGTCTCTCTTACGAGCCTGAAATGAAACAAGAATCTCTATGAGGGCGGTCCTGGCATCACAAGGGGATGCTTTTCAATTCACAGACTTTCCTTTCCCCAGAATCTTTGAATTGAAAAGTGTGCTGTGGTTATTAATGCTTGTTTGCCAGTTTGAGCGCAGAAAATCATCCAGAAACTTCGTGTCTCTGATAACTGTGCTCTTCGTGACAGTTCATTGCCCTTAAATGAGTCAAGGCTGAGACTATCAGAGCAATGAACTAAATCTCTTCCCAGGAACAGTGCAGCCTCCACTAACACAGAGTATTTATTTAATATTCGGTCACTTACGCTGTCTAGAACTGTTACTTAGCCCTTTCTTTGTCTATGTGTCCTGGCTCTAACATGCAACTGTATCTCCATAAGGATAAGAATTGTGCTTTTGAGAAGCACTCTGTATGGTGGAAGCACATGGTATACGTTCAGAATATCCTGAATTAATCCATGAGTTCACTGTAAATTCCTCTGCTTTAGTTTTTCTCTTCTGTTGAATTAAATTCGTTCCTGTGTTATCTTACATCCGCAAAACATTCCAAGGAATTTCCTTTTTTAGAAAAAAATGTAGACTCCTAAGCAGTGAAGCAGGGCTGGGATATGAAGTTATCCTTAAATTAGCACTAATATTATTGCCGTTATAAAAAAATATATTTACTGGTCTATATTTATAGAATCTTAAATGTTTGAAATAGATAATAAAATTCACCCTATTTCTTAATTTAGAACCTGCTATTGAAAAGCACTTAGTAAAATGATCCCCAAACTCTCATCCTTTAATGTCTGAGAAAACACCCTCAGGTCAACCTGATCCATCCTTAGCCTGACATCAAGTCATAAGATTCTTTTTCCTAAGAATATCTGCCACAGGGATGTGCCCCCTACTTGAAGAAGGCCGAGATCAAGAAATCTGATTTTGTGCGGAGGGGGACAAAAGGCGTGCTTGCTTTGCAAACGGATTTAAATGACATAGCAAGCTCCCTCTGAGTACTTAAAATACGATTCAATTTACCAAAACGTTACTGATGCGTAGCAGAGAACATCCTGTTCATCGACTTTTATTTAGGGCTCCTCGGCTTCTGCACTTTGAGAGAACATGCCCATTGCAAAGTTATTGTCCTTAAAGAGAAGGAATCTAATGAATGGATAAAGAAGATGTGGCACATATATACAATGGAATATTACTCAGCCATAAAAAGAAACGAAATTGAGCTATTTGTAGTGAGGTGGATAGACCTAGAGTCTGTCATACAGAGTGAAGTAAGTCAGAAAGAGAGAGACAAATACCGTATGCTAACACATATATATGGAATTTAAGAAAAAAAAATGTCATGAAAAACCTAGGGGTAAAGCAGGAATAAAGACGCAGACCTCTTAGAGAACGGACTAGAGGTTATGGGGAGGGGGAAGGGTGAGCTGTGACAGGGCGAGAGAGAGTCATGGGCATATACGCACTAACAAACGCAGTAAGGTAGATAGCTAGTGGGAAGCAGCTGCATGGCACAGGGATATTGGCTCGGTGCTTTGTGACAGCCTGGAGGGGTGGGATGGGGAGGGTGGGAGGGAGGGAGACGCAACAGGGAAGACATATGGGAACATATGTTTATGTATGACTGATTCACTTTGTTATAAAGCAGAAACTAACACACCATTGTAAAGCAATTATACCCCAATAAAGATGTAAAAAAATAAAAAAAATTAAAAAAAATTAAAAAAAATAAAAAAAAAAGAGAAGGAATCTAGTGCCATCTACATGCTTAATGAGACGCACACGTGTCCAATTAAGTTGGCTCTGTGTTTAGACGGGCCCGGCTCTGGGGATCAAGGGGGGCCGTCTGAGAAAGCTATCAGACTGTCTTGAGAACATCAACCTGTCAACACTGGCTCCTGACTGCACGTGACAGGTGGTGGTGGTTATTATTATTTAGTATTTTGCAGAAGAGCACCGTATGAGTTTCCTAGGACTGTCATAACAAAGTACCCCACGCTAGGTGGCCTACAACGACAGAAGTGTATTGAGTCTTAGTTCTGGAGGCTACAAGTCTGAAATTAAGGTGTCTGCAGATCCGGGCTGTCTCTGCAGGCGCTAGGGGAGAACGTGTTCCAGGCCTTTCTCTTAGCTTCCAGTGTTGCGAGTCAGCCTTGGCATCCCTTGGCTTGCAGCTACAGCCCTTCAATCTCTGCCTCTGCCCTCACTTGGCTTTCTCTTCTCCTGGGTCTGGATGATGATGGCTTTCTCTTCCCTGTGTGTCTCTCTCTTCTCTTCCTCTTATATGGACACCCGTCATACTGGAAGAAGGGCCCATCCTACTTCTTGACCCCATCTTACCTAATTACATCTACAAAGACCCTATTTCCAAACAAAGCCACATGCTGAGATTCCAGGGCTTAGGACTCCTATCTTTCGGGGGAAGACAATTCAGTCGGTCACAGGCACTTATTAATGTGTAGACTGTCCAGGGAGGGGGGCAGAATTGCTGGGCCTTAATCTCAGCAGACGTTCAGTGTTACACTGTGTAAGAATCCTCCGGTAAAAACCAGCGTCTGGCTTCGTGATGTCCCGCCCATGTGGATGGATGCTCTGAAGCTTCCCTTCTTACAAGAATAACTCAATAGACACATCCACCATTGGTGTGCAAGGAGGACGCAGGTGGAGAGGGAGGCATGGATTGGAGAGTGTAAAGCAGGGAGGAGGAGGCTACAGATGAAAACAAAAATGAAGAAGGTTTACCTTGCAAGTAGGAAATAGGAAGCGTGACTGCTCGGGAAAGAACAGTGAACTGTGTCTCCTTGCTGCTTGGCCTCCTAGCTTTCACCTAGTTCATTGTTTCTCCCATCAGCTCCCTCCTTTACCCATAGCACAATTCTGACATAGTGAACAAAAAGAAGCATAATAAGTATAATTTTCCTTTTTCCCTCTTGAATACCCAGTGTGTTGACATTTCACTTTGTCCATAGTAGGTGAGCTCGGAGAACTGGGGGATGATGTGCTATTTGAGCGTTTCAGAGGTGTGATTAGAAGAATTCCAAAACACGGCTCTCTGAGCTTTTGTGTGTCTCTTGTTTTCTTCTTCCCATACGCATAATAGCCTTTGGGGCATCCTGCTGTTTTTTGATTGGGAATAAATTAAATAATAAAGGCCAAAACCTCTGAAACTGCATGTAGGAGAGAGCAAAATGAAACAGCCATCCTGAAAGCTCTAACTTCTCCACGTTACATGCTTTGATGGAGTATGACATTCCTGGCAGAAAGGTTTGGGATCAGCATAATTTGCTTTTGGAAGTTATCCAGCTAAACATCATGGCTAATAATTTTATCCTAAAGTAGGAAATTAAATTTTTCTTTGAGGTAATAACAAATTGACTAATATTTTTAAAATCTCCTATAGACACAAACTGACTTGACATAATTTAATAAAAGTTTAAGAGTAATTGAGGAATATGAATGAGGCGATTGGAAAGTCAGATTGTTTCTGCATTGCCATTTTATTTTCTGGATGATTTCTTCAGAAGTGATGAAAAAGCATCTTGTTAGACTTATATGAAGATATTCTGATGGGGACTGCACATCTGACTCAATGAAATAAAGTGAAATAAAAAACTGCAGTGGGACTATATACTCTAATATAGCTTTATATTGTGGTTAGATCAAACTACCTCCTTGCATAATAACCATATTCGGGATGGTTTGGGGAAAACCTAAAGAGGCCCATTAAACAGGTTGTATTGTGCACCAAAGAGGAAAGGGACCCGGCTTGTGAGAGGCAAGTGTTAGGAAAAGCATGTGGGCAGCAGCCATCTCCTGTTACCTGCCGAGGCTGTTGTGCTGATCTGCGGCCATCATCCCATGCCAGCCATTGCCAAGTGCCATGAAGGGTGTTAACCCCCATGAACCAAAACCTAGCATTAGACGTTTTCCTAATATTTAAAGTCCTTTGACTCACCCGTTGGTTGATGGGTCCCTTTTAGCCTAGGACTCTCCTGAACTTCTACCAAAATGATCTTGCTAAAGGAACATGGTATGTGGCATTGGCCCTTCTGGCATTCAGGTGTCCTCATGACCTCCCCCACGTGACATACTCCGTGGCACAAATCCTCCACTTGGACTAGACCTGGCCTAGACCAGCACTTCTCCAACTTTAGAGCTTTTCCAAATCACCTAGGGATCTTGTTAAAACACAGGTTCTGGTCCAGGAAGCTAGAGCGGGGACGGAGAGTGTGCATTTCTGACAAGCTCCCAGATGAGGTCAGTGCTGCTAATTCCCTTGAGTAGCAAGGATCTAGAAAATGCCCCATGGACCCCTGCCCCTATAGCTTTGTTCACAGTCTTCTTTCATCCTGGAATTTCTTCCCCTTTCTTTCTTCCTAAGATCTATATATTCATCCGTCAAGACTCTGCTTTAATATCTATTCCTTGAAATGGTCTAGGATGAGACATATCACAGATGCTTCCTCCTATGAATTCCTGTAGCTCACAGTGTCTGGACCAGCCGTCTGGCATCCAGCCCAGGATAATTTTATCTTTAGCTGCTTTTTCATGTACACATCCAGAATCCCAATTAGATGTCCCTTTGAGGACAATCTCTACATGTCTGATGTTGGGCTTCTCTTACACTTCAGATCTGCATTGCCAACTACCTGCTGCCTTATTGGAATTCCAAATTCAACATGGGAAAACCCAAACTCCCCAGTCTTCCCCCTTTGAAAACTTACTCGGCCAACTGTACTTCCTTCTCAGAGAGTTGCATGTATTTATTCAACAAATACTCGTTTATTCAATAAATATTGGTGCCTGCTATGGGCCAGGCATTAGGCATATGGTGAATGGAGCAGACATGGGTCCTCAAGACACCTGCCTAAAACCTCATGGCACCCTGCAGAGCCTCAGCCACCCACGACTTAAAGGTCTCCTTCCCGGAGGCACAGCCACCCAGAGTAGAAATGATAGAGTCATCTTTGATTCCTCCTTCTAACTCACCACAGCAATCATCCAGTTTATTATAAATTTCTATCTGCTCTGCCACTGGGATGTGTCTCATACACAAGTCCTCCTCTCCTTCCTGTTCCTCTCAGCACTGTCCTAGACATGTCCTCATCCTCTCCAGCCCTGATGATGACACTCGTCTCCCTACTCTTGACTGATCCTTCTGTTTTCAGCCTCTTCTCCAACTCATTCTTTATACCAACCTTGAACTTGTCATCGTCCTGAAACAGTCATCTGATCGTGGCACTTCTGAACTCACAGAGAGACGAATCCACGGCGCCTATGAAATGAAACCCCAACTAAACAGCATGGAGTTTCTAAACCCCTCTAATCCACTCTCCACTGGCTTTTCCAGCTTCCCCGCCCCACGCACTGGCCTCTCCCTCTCCTTTGCCACCGCAAATGTGCGTGTGCTGGTCTCCAAACAGCTCCACTCTTTGAAGACTCATGGTCTTTGCTCAGCCTAGATCTTTCTTGGTCAAAGCTCGGCTCCAAGCCTACCTCATTCAAAAAATCTTCCTTGGTCGTGAGTAACTGCTTCCGTGGAACTTAATTTTGACCTGTGTCACACACTATTTGTCACACAGTCTGGGATGAATATTCCTTGTATTCCTTACATTCCTTGAATATATCTGTCTGTCTTCAACTCCGCTAGATTTTAAGATGATGTTTATGTAGCCCACCGAGTGCTTAATAAAATTCCCTGATATCTAGGACAAGAAGTCTCTCAACAATTTGAGTTTGTTGACTGGAATGCTGGAACTGTACTTTTTTGTGTCCTTGATGCCAAACATCAAGCCCTACTCTTGGAAGATGCACAAGAAAGTAAATTATTGGTAAACATTTCCACTTCCGCATCTTCAAAATACAGTATCTTTCCACCTTCCTATAACCTGATGATTGCGTCTCATTTGTGTACCTGTCAGTAGAAGTCTTCTCCTTCAGAGCCTATTGCTGGAGCACTGCTTTTCCATCTTGGCCACATATTAGAATCACGTGGACAGTTTTGAAAATTCCCAGTGCTCTGTCTGTGCCCCAGGTGGACTAATTTCATTGCCGTCTCTGTGGTCCAGGCCCAGGCACCAATGTTTTTAAAACTTCCCAGATGGTTCCATATGCAGCTGAAGGTGAGAACCACTTGTGCTGGGGAATAGCTCAGTTCCAGGCTCAGTCTTAGGAGAAGGCAAAACAGCAGGCTTAACGCCTGGGGCCTTTTGAAGGGGACACACTGACCCCAAACATCTCTCTTGGAAGCCCACTGTGTTTCCCACTTTGAGCCAACAGAATTCTCTTTTTGAATTACAGCATTGTCCCCAGAAGGCATTGTTAAAATACATATACACTATATATGTAGCATATATATATATAAATTTATATATATACACACACACACATATATACACATATATTCTCTCTCATTCTCTCTCACTCAGTATTCTCTCTTTACTGAGAGAGAGAGAATTTATGTACCCATAAGTACATAGTAGTGATCCATTAATCCTCCAGATATGTACAGAATAAAAAGCAAATCTCTTTTGTGGTAGACGAGGGCCTGGGAAGGAAGGTAAGGGGCACACAGGCTGCATGGGGGCATCATCACAGACAGTTCTGGGAACCCAGAGGACACAGTGGGGATAAAAATTCTAAACGAGTTGGGTCCAGGTCCTGGGGGGATTAAGTCTCAACTATACCCTTAAAAGCAATACTGAAAAGGTTCCTAAATAAAAAAGTTAGCAGCATCCAGTCAAAGCCAAAAGAAACTAAGGAGAGGAAACTCAGTAAAAATTAAAAATCATGGGAAAAAGTATATACATGTGGCAACATTTTCCCAAGCTTGCAAAAAGACACCACCTGGGGACAGAGAAGCACAGTGATCCCTTTACACTCTCCTGCCTAATGAGAATTTCTGAAAGCAAAATACACCTAGAGTGAGTCCCCACGAGGTGGTAATTTATAAAGTTGCCCCTATTCCATGATGATACTGAAATAGACTGGTTTCCTGGTACATCAGAGCCTTTGGTGGAAAAACAAAGCCATAGGAAAGAACACACGTAATGGAAGGCTCCGGGGAGATAAGACAACACATCTGAGCCTGTGATTGCACCTCAGATTCGCTCAACCACGTCCTTCCCAGAGGAACCTACTTCCGTTTCCCCATAAACTAAGGCAAATAGTCATCATCCTTTGCCTTGAGCGGGAATATCTGCTAAATTACGAACAGCTCTGGAGGAGGGTGAACCTGTGGCTGTATCATGGATCTGGGCTCCACGTGACCCTAACCCGCCACCCGAACTCCCTCTGTCTTGGATTTCAACAAATTAACTAGACATGAAACAGAAAGAGGCTATTACTTAAGGGAATCGGATCCTGGTATCATCTCCTCATGAAATTCCCTCATGGGCTTGAGTCAGCAGTGGATGTCTCAGAAACTTTCCAGATGATTTCAAGGAGGCAAGGGAAGACTGGTAATTAAACCACACGAATCAGGAAGACTTAGAAATAGAGAACAAAGGGCAAGGAAAGGAGATGGAAGAAAACAAAACAAAGAGGCAGGAAACCAGGGTCCCGCCTAAGCAGTCTGGGGCCTTGGATGTGTTTTTTTTTCTCACTGTTGTGGCCTCTACCGTTGCGGAGCACAGGCTCCGGACGCGCAGGCTCAGCGGCCATGGCTCACGGGCCCAGCCGCTCCGCGGCACGCGGGATCCTCCCGGACCGGGCCACGAACCCGTGTCCCCTGCATCAGCAGGTGGACTCCGAACCACTGCGCCACCAGGTAAGCCCTGGATGTGCTTTTTTGACTTCTGCACCGTTTCTTATTCTTGTCCAGCATTCTGCTCTCACCTTTCTATCAAGTCCCTTATTGAACCGTCTTCAAATAACCGAAGTTGAGTTGTGCTTCTGTTTCCTTCCAAGACCCAACTGATACAGCCCTCCAGCTCAGGATGGACCAATTAGGAATTATCTCTCCATTGTTCCATGGTAGGGAAGTCCTCCAGATGCTAAGCCACTGAAGCACAACCTTTTAACTTAAGAATGTGTAGAAATGCCCAAAATAGCTACCAGAGGGTCTTAGGCATTGGAAGAATCTGCTCCGTATCTGTAAGACCGTGGGACCCTGAGCTGAGGAAAAGGAAAGTTCTTTTCTCTTGATCTTAAGTCACTTTATGGCTCCTGAAAAGCCGTAGTGGTCTCTGTAGTACAGCGTGAAAAATCATCTATAGTAACATGGGGGTCAGGGAAGGATCCCCTTCCTTTCTCAGCGAGAAGAGAAAAGGAAGTAGATACAAGTTACCCAGAAAGAAAAGGATGGAGATAAGAATTTGCATCTGTGAGTCACCTGCCATCACAAAGTGTGACCCTCTTGCTACCAAACCACCCAGCATTAGGAATACATTGTGTGTGGCATTAAAGCTCAAAAGCCGGGCTTCCCTGGTGGCGCAGTGGTTAAGAATCCGCCTGCCAATGCAGGGGACGCGGGTTCGAGCCCTGGTGCGGGAAGATCCCACATGCCGCGGAGCAACTAAGCCCGTGCGCCACAACTATTGAGCCTGCAAGCCACAACTACTGAAGCCCGTGCATCTAGAGCCCGTGCTCCACAACAACAGAAGCCCACGCAATGAGAAGCCCGCTCATCACAACTAGAGAAAGCCCGCGTGCAGCAACGAAGACCCAACGCAGCCGTAAATAAATAATTTAAAAAAAAAAAAAAAAAAAGCTCAAAAGCCACCGTTATGCCAAACAAGTGCATCTTTCTTTGCATTCATTTCCCTGAAACCTTTTTCATCATTTAATCCAAAACCTAATTTGTGGGGAATTTAATGTTTAAACAAATCATGAGCGTTTGACGTAACGTGAGATTGCTTTATCCTCCCTTGTCCCCAGACCCTCATGAAAATGAGATGCTGCACCTCATTTGGGGATTTGGGGGAGAAAATAAAATAAAACAATCTAGATCTAGGTCAGCATAAAGTCTGTTTGTTCCAATGTAAGTAGGCCTCTCTGCTAATTAACACTTTCCCAAAAAAAAAAAAAAAAAGAGTGAAAGGCTCATGCAAGGAACATATATAGATCCCTCTTTAAATGGTACCATTTCAGATGCAGTCAACTAGCACTTAACCCCTTCGAATTGGAATAGTCATCACATGTACTGAAAATTAAAATTCTGGAAATTTTCGAAGGCTGAAATTCAGCCAGTTACCTGACAGAACTAATTAAATTTACTGGACTGTTCATTAGTTTTTACTAAATTATGGAACCAAAGCTTAAACTCTGCCATTTTGGCTTCAAGAATTAAAATATTGTGGAAAGAGAGAGGTAGCCAAGATGTCAGCTTGGTTACTCTTCCAGAAAGCAGTATTCAGACCTTTATGTAGTTCATGTAATTGATCCAGTGATCCTGAAGAAAGAATGCTTACCTCTAAGAGCAAAAAATACCCTTTCTTTTCTTCTTAATTGCCCAAACACTGTGTTCATATAATAACATGCACAAAGAACAAATGAACTTGCACTTTTTAAAGGCAATATGATGGTGTTCTGCAACATCGTAGCAATGAACATTTTCTGTCCCTGATGCTTGGCTTCTGAGGCATCTTATACAGAGTAACATATTCAAAAGCCTGTTCCTTCTGCTACATGGTCATCTGTTCAAATTTTTGCTCTCCAAGGAATGAGCAGATTCTGATAGACTCCACATCAGTCTTTATGTAAGATATATTTTTTTAAATTGTGAGACTTTCTCCATAATCCAACAATCAACTGGAAAAAGAAAAGACTTTCTTGAGCATTTACCATGCATTCAACACCCAGCTAACTGCCAAAAAGGTACAGAAATATACAAGATACTGTTCTCTACCGGGGGCATAAAGATGTTTTATAGAGACAGTGCATCACCAAATGAAACAATAAACAAATGAAATGCATGCGATACTGATAAAGTGCTCATTTGTGTGATAGGATGATCAAAATAAATGTGACTCTTGAGGGCGTCTTCCAGCTCCAAAACTCTCAAATGCTATGAGCAGCACAAATAATAGCAAAAGAACTTAACTAAAGGTTCTGGACGGTGCATTTTAATCTGTGCATGTCCCTAGCACAGTGCCTGCTGCTCAGTAAGTTCTGGGCAAATGCTAAATGAATGACTACATAAATGAGCACAAAATGTAAAGGAAGTAGAAAGCGGAATGAATTGGCATTACCCAAGAAGGCTTCAGGGCTCAGACTGCCTCTCGAACTAAGTCGTAAGGCAGCGGTTATAAATTGTTATCCCTCAAGGTGAATCCAGCAATACAGAGTGTTCCATTCAGCCTTCACAGCAATGATGACGATGACGATGACGTTGATGGTCATGGTGGTGATGAGCATGTTGGTGATGGTGATGATGGTGATGGTGATAGTGATGATGATGGTGTTGAAAAGGAAGGTAGGGGAGAGAGAATTTAAAAATCACGATATTCCAGGTTCAAATCTATACATTTCTGTTGTAAAACGAGATCCACCTCTCCGGGCCCGCACATTCATGTGGCGTGATGCCTGGCTCCTCCCTTTCTTGGGGTGTTGTCTCCCCACTTTGCCCCAGATTCCACCTGCACAACTGTCTCCCCATCCAAAGCCAGGTGTCAATGACTTTTTATCTCCATGCAGCCACTGTTGCTTTCTTCTGGAAGAAGAATACTTCTCCATCCATATACCAAAGGGGAAAACGAAAGATAGTATAAGAGAGATTCACATTTCCCTTGAAATGTGAAAGAGTATCTCTTGTGAAAATGAAGACATTTCAATGCATTAATATTAATCCACATGTGTCTATCAAAAGAACAGAAATTATCTCCTTACGTTATCAACTACCTCCTTCCAGGCAAGACTTCCACAAGCAGTGTATCTAAAACTACAGCCAGCTCCTTACCCCCTTCTAACCTCCATCCCCACTTTATTTTTCTTCTTTGTACTTATCCTCTGTCTAACAGAGCATTTATGCTACTCTTTTATCTGTTTATTGGTGGAATTCTCTGGTGAAAATGTGGTTCCATAAAGGAAGGGATTTTTGTCCTTTTTTGTTGTTGTTCATAACTTCATCCCTTGTACCTAGGACAGTGCCAGGAAGGTAGTAGATGTTCAGCGAATGGATGAATGAATGAGTGAACTCAGACCACTTCCCTCTTTCTTTATCTGCATGGCCTCTGCCTTACAGGATGAAGCAGCTGTGGATAGGCAGAGAAGAAGAGATGGCTCTCCCAGTGGGGAAAGTGACTTCCTGGGAATAGCATGGGCAAAGGCTTGAGCTTGCAGGGAGCACAGGAAGAGGGAAAGGGGCTCTGTAACAGCAACAGAATCTAAAGAAAATGGGAGCTGTATTGTGGAGTTCGAGTTAAGAATCATGATAGGCGTGAACAATGCACTGCCTAGCTGCCCCTTGTTATTAGTCCCCACCATTGCCCATTCCGGCTTGGCGTTCCCTGTGCATCCTTCTGGACACCATCTTGGTTGCCCTACAGGCCTCAACTTATCCTCCAGAATAAAGGCTAAACAGCTCACAGTAGTGTAAAACTCTATAGGATCTTCTGATATCTACCCACTTCTCTGGCCTCAAATCCGCCTTCTCCAAAATATGTACTTCATCTTCCAGTCATACCCAACAACTTTCCAAAAAGCCTGAATGGGCTTGGTCCACATAAGCCTCTGAACATGGACCCCTTTCCATAACCCCTGTGCATCTGGCAGACCCAGGACACCCTCTCTGTACCTCCCTGACATCTGATACCTCATTTCCCATAATGCTTACCCATCGGAAGCAGCAGTCACCTGTAAGACATAGTGTGAGCCCACATGGGAGTCGTCCTGTAATTAAAGTCACTGACAGCACTGTCAGCCAACCATACACACCCAGGCCCCGGGCATGCCATCCTCACTTCTTGGACCCTTTCTGGAAGTTCACTGGTTTTCTGGTTAAGTAGTCCTGCCCTTGGGTACCATCATGTGACTATTTTCAGTGATGCTGATTTAACCACCCTCCTCCCTTTGCTATGGTTTATGGGCTTTTACCTTTTTGCGTTTGTTCTCAGTTTAATCAACTTTGGGTCACTGATTTCTGCTCTTCAAAAAACTCACAACTGGCTGTGAGTTTTGTACCTGAAAACTTCTATCCGTCTCCACCCAATTTCTGTCAACACTGACGTCACATTGTTTGTGTTGATGTGTAGTCCTTCCCAGAAGAGAAAACTGCTTGAAAGTAGGGGCAATGTTCTTTTCATCTTTGTAGCCCCAGTGCCTAACTGAGCACCTTACACAGAGAAGCTCCTTAACACCCGTGTGTTGACTGAATGCATGGACACATGCAATAATATAGCCGTGTCCATTGCCCTTTAAGAGGAAGGACCATGAATTAAGTTGTGGCAGTAGCACTACATATTCAGAAAATTAAATAAATTAATATAAAGGTAAAGAAATACGTATATTTTTTTAATTACTGTCATAAGATTCATTGGACCCTGACTTATATATAGTCTTAGAAAAAATGAAAAGGTAGATGTAAAAAGCTAAGGAAAATATGAAAATTAAAAGGTCTTTCAGAGAAAGAAAATGAAGTTAAAGTCACGAGGCTACATGTGCCTTGGAGATATCACATAGTCTACTCCTTAGTGCTGTGGGTCTCGGTTTTCTGGTTTCCAATGTATCAGCGTCAGTTGGGGGCAGGGGGTGGCAGGGAAACCTTGTTAGAAATTCAGATTCCCAGGCTGTGGCTCTAATGGCTGTCTGTACTTAACAGCACTTTGAACAAACACCTGGGTGCAGGTGACCCCAGGACCACATATGCCCAACCCATTTTTTCATTTTAAAGACCACTGGGAAGTTCCCGTAATTTCCCAGGGTATTCAATATATTTCCTAAAATTCTCTTTTCAATTGAGTCTTAGGTAGGCCTGTTTCCTATGCTTCTGTCTTCAGGAAAGAATATTCTTTAAAAAAACTATCAAGCAAAAGTGAAGTGTCTCAGCTTCTTCTGGAAGGGTCACCTCTTCAGACCAACAGAAGTAAAATCAAGTTCTGGGCCTTCAGTCCTAGCTCCTTTGAAATTTGGACTTTCCTCCTAACTGTATGCATAATGGAGAAGGGGAACTTAATGACACAACTCACTCATAACAACTGACATAAATAACAGCCCGCTTTCAGTTGTCTTTGGGGAAACCCTTGAAAACCCCTACCTACTCAAAATAAATAAATAAATACATTGAAAATGGCCTGAGCCTTTTTAAAATGTGTATAAAAAGACATTAAAATGTCTGTAAAAGACATTCAATTTGACTTGAAGAAGAGAGTTGGTTTTCCACGTCGAAAATAATTTGAAGAAATAAGGAAATGAAAACTATTTTCATTTTCAAAAGGCTATTTAATTTTCCCTTTATTGTAGTAAAAAGAATGAAGACAACGAAGCATGTCGGAATTTGTGATTCATGGATCACCGTGGCGTATTATAAAAATTCAGAAATAGCTCTTAATGAGAAAAATACAAAAAATCAAATCAGCAAATCTTATACTGATTCATTCAGGGAGGGAAAAGGACTTGGGAGGTTCAGGTTGCCTCCCTGTTAGCAAGGACTCCCACTGCACTATCAGAAGCCTGAGTGATATGGTTCATGACACCCTAGCACCAGGAACAAAACAGAACTCTTCACAAAAGGCACAGAGAAGCAACCCAGGGTGGAGGCTAACTGCACACAATCACCATCGTAATTATTTACATTAAGAGCGCCTTTGGCTGAGATCTTTTTTTTGAAGAGATGAAACTTATTCTCTAAGTACCACTGCTTAGTGACCACATCTATTAACAGACAGCCCCTGGCGTTTTATTCCAATGTGCTTCCAGTACTGTTTTTATACTTACCTGTAATAAAAAGGTGATTCTTTTGAGTGCTTTGGATTTGGTTGAATCAGACTTACCATCTGGCTTCTTCTCAACCTATTCCCAAGCACAGTGTAATAGGAAAGGCAAAGCTCTTTCAAGTCCCCATAGATTTCTGTGGCAGAGGGATGAAATATTTGCTTTCTTTACTACTTTCCATTTCATAAGAGAAATCATCTCAGGGAGAGGATTTCTAATGCACTTTTGTTAGATACAGACCATTAAATATGTAGGGCTGGATTTCCAACCTATGTAGATAGCCCTATGGGGGAATTCTCCCTTTGTCATAGAGACCCAGGGGATGAGCTGGTCTGTGCAGTATTATGAATAAAAGATTTTCTCTTTGTAAAACCAGGAAGAGTTTTAGGACTTTCATTTTTTTTCGCAGTTGCATTTTTGAGAAACAGCCTAGATTTTATGGTAGTATACACCTAGGATGTTCTTAGCACCACCTGAAAATTATTTCTGCTGATAGGTAGATGCAGTCAAGGGCAATATAAGCCACTGATGTGCTAACCACAGAGTAACTGAACAGGGCTTCCCTGGTGGTGCAGTGGTTGAGAATCCGCCTGCCAGTGCCCTGGTCCAGGAAGATCCCACATGCCGCAGAGCAACTAAGCCCGTGCACTAAAACTACTGAGCCTGTGCTCTAGAGCCGGTGAGCCACAACTACTGAGCCCGCAAGCTGCAACTACTGAAGCCTGCGCACCTAGAGCCTGTGCTCTGCAACAAGAGAAGCCACTGCAATGAGAAGCCCGCACACTGCAATGAAGACCCAATGCAGCCAAAAATAAATTTTAAAAATAAATTTATTTTTTTAAAAAAAAGAGTAACTGAACAAACAACATTTGGTTCTTTGAACCTCCTGGGGAGGATGGATTGATTTAAAATGTTAGACTGAAAACTGTGTCGTCTTATATTTGTTTAGAAGGTTTCTCTAACCATGAACAATTGTTCGAAAAGGCCTAGAAATTTAGGAAATTACTTGCAGGGCTGTTCAAACCATAGTCGCGGTCGACCTGCACTCTGAGCCTCCATTTACTACGTGTAAAAGGCACACAAGGCCCAGGGCGCCACCTCCAGGCACCCGGAGGAAGGAAGGTCGGTGCAGAGCCGGAAGAGCACGCAGCCAGGCGGGGGTCGTGGCTCCTACAAAGGCGCAGAGAATGTCAGTAAGCTGATACTCTGTGACTGAGACCGCTGTTAAGAGCCTTCTGGCACTTCTAATATCAGAGCCGTGTGGCTGACAGTGTCTTGGTGCTCCGGCCGGGTGTCAGGCCTGTGCCTCTGAGGTGGGAGAGCTGAGTTCAGGACATTGGCCCACCAGAGACCTCTCAGCTCCAAATAATGTCAAATGACAAAAATTCTCCCAGAGATCTCCATCTCAACACTAAGACCCAGCTCCACTCAATGACCAGCAAGCTCCAGTGCTGGAAGTCCCATGCCAAACAACTAGCAAGACAGAAACACAACCCCACCCGTTAGCACACAGGCTGCCTAAAGTCATAATAAGGTCACAGACACCCCAAGACACACCACCGGACGTGGTCCAGCCCACCAGAAAGACAAAATCCAGCGTCATCCACCAGAACACAGGCACCAGTCCCCTCCACCAGGAAGCCTACACAACCCACTGAACCAAACTTAGCCACTGGGGGCAGACACCAAAAACAACGGGAACTACAAGCCTGCAACCTGTGAAAAGGAGACCCCAAACACAGTAAGTTAAGCAAAATGAGAAGACAGAGAAACACACAGCAGATGAAGGAGCAAGGTAAAAACCCGCCAGACCAAACAAATGAAGAGGAAATAGGCAGTCTACCTGAAAAAGAATTCAGAGTAATGATAGTAAAGATGATCCAAAATCTTGGAAATAGAATGGAGAAAATACAAGAAACGTTTAACAAGGACCTAGAAGAGCTAAAGAGCAAACAAACAATGATGAACAACACAATAAATGAAATTAAAAATTCTCTAGAAGGAATCAATAGCAGAATAACTGAGGCAGAAGAACGGATAAGTGACCTGGAAGATAAAATAGTGGAAATAAAGAAAAAATCAGAGCAGAATAAAGAATGAAAAGAATTGAGGACAGTCTCAGAGACCTCTGGAACAACATGAAATGCACCAACATTCGAATTATAGGGGTCCCAGAAGAAGAAGAGAAAAAGAAAGGGACTGAGAAAATATTTGAAGAGATTATAGTTGAAAACTTCCCTAATATGGGAAAGGAAATAGTCAATCAAGTCCAGGAAGCACAGAGAGTCCCATACAGGATAAATCCAAGGAGAAACACACCAAGACACATATTAATCAAAGTATCAAAAATTAAATACAAAAAATATTAAAAGCAGCAAGGGAAAAGCAACAAATAACATGCAAGGGAATCCCCATAAGGTTAACAGCTGATCTTTCAGCAGAAACTCTGCAAGACAGAAGGGAGTGGCAGGACATATTTAAAGTGATGAAAGGGAAAAACCTACGACCAAGATTACTCTACCCAGCAAGGATCTCATTCAGATTTGATGGAGAAATTAAAACCTTTACAGACAAGCAAAAGCTAAGAGAACTCAGCACCACCAAACCAGCTTTACAACAAATGCTAAAAGGAACTTCTCTAGGCAGGAAACACAAGAGAAGGAAAAGACCTACAATAACAAACCCAAAACAATTAAAAAAATGATAATAGGAACATACATATCGATAACTACCTTAAATGTAAATGGATTAAATGCTCCAACCAAAAGACATAGACTGGCTGGATGGATACAAAAACAAGACCCATATATATGCTGTCTACAAGAGACCCACTTCAGACCTAGGGACACATACAGACTGAAAGTGAGGGGATGGAGAAAGATATTCCATGCAAATGGAAATCAAAAGAAAGCTGGAGTAGCAATTCTCATATCAAACAAAATATTTTGACTTTAAAATAAAGACTATTTCAAGAGACAAAGAAGGACACTACATAATGATCAAGGGATCCATCCAAGAAGAAGATATGTCAATTGTAAATATTTATGCACCCAACATAGGAGCACCTCAATACATAAGGCAAAGGCTAACAGCCATAAAAGGGGAAATCGACAGTAACACAATCATATTAGGGGACTTTAACACCCACTTTCACCAACGGACAGATCATCCAAAATGAAGATAAATACAGAAACACAAGCTTTAAATGATACATTAAACAAGATGGACTTAATTGATATCTATAGGACATTCCATCCAAAAACAACAGAATACACTTTCTTCTCAAGTGCTCATGGGACATTCTCCATGATAGATCATATCTTGGGTCACAAATCAAGCCTTGGTAAATTTAAGAAAATTGAAATCATATCAAGTATCTTTTCCAACCACAACGCTATGAGACTAGATATCAATTACAGGAAAAAAAATCTGTGAAAAATACAAACACATGGAGGCTAAACAGTACACTACTAAATAACCAAGAGATCAGTGAAGAAATCAAAGAGAAATCAAAAAATACCTAGAAACAAATGACAATGAAAACACAACAACCCAAATCCTATGGGAGGCAGCAAAAGCAGTTCTAAGAGGGAAGTTTATAGCAATACAATCCTACCTCAAGAAACAACAAATATCTCAAATAAACAACCTAACCTTACACCTAAACCAGTTAGAGAGGGAAGAAGAAAAAAACCCCGAAGTTAGCAGAAGGAAAGAAATAATAAAGATCAGATCAGAAATTAATGAAAAAGAAATGAAGGAAATGATAGCAAAGATCAATAAAATTAAAAGCTGGTTCTTTGAGAAGAAGATAAACAAAATTGATAAACCATTAGCCAGGCTCATCAAGATAAAAAGGGAGAAGACTCAAATCAATAGAATTAGAAATGAAAAAGGAGAAGTAACAACCGACACTGCAGAAATATAAAGGATCATGAGAGATTACTACAAGCAACTCTATGCCAATAAAATGGACAACCTGGAAGAAATGGAGAAATTCTTAGAAAAGCATAACCTTCCAAGACTGAACCAGGAAGAAACAGGAAATATAAACAGACCAAGCACAAGCACTGAAATTGAGACTGTGATTAAAAATCTTCCAACAATCAAAAGCCTAGGACCATTTGGCTTCACAGGCAAATTCTATCAAACATTTAGAGAAGAGCTAACACCTATCCTTCTCAAACTCTTCCAAAATATAGCAGAGGGAGGAACACTCCCAAACTCATTCTACGAGACCACCATCACCCTGATACCAAAACCAGACAAAGATGCCACAAAGAAAGAAAACTACAGGCCAATATGACTGACGAACATAGATGCAAAAATTCTCAACAAAATACTAACAAACAGAATCCAACAGCACATTGAAAGGATCATACACCATGATCAAGTGGGGTTTATCCCAGGAATGCAAGGATTTTTCAATATATGCAAATCAATCAATGTGATACAGCATATTAATAAACTGAAGGATTAAAAACCATATGATCATCTCAATAGATGCAGAAAAAGTTTTTGACAAAATTCAACACCCATTTATGATAAAAACCCTCCAGAAAGTAGGCACAGAGGGAACTTACCTCAACATAATAAAGGCCATATATGAGAAACCCACAGCCAACATCGTTCTCAGTGGTGAAAAACTGAAGCCATTTCCACTAAGATCAGGAACAAGACAAGGATGCCCACTCTCACCACTATTATTCAACATAGTTTTGGCAGTTTTGGCCACAGCAATCAGAGAAGAAAAGGAAATAAAAGGAATCCAAATTGGAAAAGAAGAAGTAAAACTGTCACTGTTTAAAGATGACATGATACTATACATAGAGAATCCTAAAGATGCTACCAGAAAACTACTAGAGCTAATCAATGAATTTGGTAAAGTAGCAGGATACAAAATTAATACACAGAAATCTCTTGCATTCCTATACACTAATGATGAAATATCTTCAAGAGAAATTAAGGAAACACTCCCATTTACCATTGCAACAAAAAGAATAAAATACCTAGGAATAAACCTACCTAAGAAGACAAAAGACCTGTATGCAGAAAACTATAAGACACTGATGAAAGAAATTACAGATGATACAAACAGATGGAGAGATATACCATGTTCTTGGATTGGAAGAATCAACATTGTGAAAATGACTCTACTACCCAAAGCAATCTACAGATTCAATGCAATCCCTATCAAACTACCACTGGCATTTTTCACAGAACTAGAACAAAAAATTTCACAGTTTGTATGGAAACAGAAAAGACCCCGAATAGTCAAAGCAATCTTGAGAAAGAAAAACAGAGCTGGAGGAATCAGCTTCCCTGACTTCACACTATGCTGCAAAGCTCCAGTAATCAAGACAGTACGGTACCTGCACAAAAACAGAAATATAGATCAATGGAACAGGATAGAGAGCCCAGAGATAAACCAACGCACCTATGGTCACCTTATCTTTGATAAAGGAGGCAAGAATATGCAATGGAGAAAAGACAGCCTCTTCAATAAGTGGTGCTGGGAAAACTGGACAGCTACATGTAAAAGAATGAAATTAGAGCACTTCCTAACACCATACACAAAAATAAACAAAATGGATTAAAGACCTAAATGTAAGGCCAGACACTATGAAGGCATATTTCACTTAGCATGTTATCAAGGTTTATCCATGTTGCAACATGTATCAGAATTTCATTTCTTTAAGACTGAATAATGTTCCACTGTTGCACATACCACATTTTATTCATTCATCTGTTGTTTCTACCTCTAGGGTATTGTGCTGTGAACACGAGTCTACAACTAAAAAAAAAAACATCGTGGTGTTAGAAGAGGTTGATAATCAGTAAATTGCGAGGCAGCTAGAGTCATAGTAGTATTGGAGAAGGTCTAGAAAATAGCACGGGCCAATAATTTGGAGGGAACAAAAAGATTTCCAGAGCCCTGTGCCGTCCCCTCCCCAGATATATTTTCCATCCTTTTTTGAAATGAGTGAGACCTACCATCAGGACACACTGCTTTTGGAATGAGTTGAAGTGTGCTAGGGGGCCAGTTCTGCTGTAACGGCTAATTTAAGACTGCAGGCTCTGGAGCCCCGACTCTCAAGGTTCACAACCAGGCGCTGCTACTTGTACTATGTGATTAAGGCCACATGATTTGATCTCGTACAGCCTCAGGGTCCTAATTGTTCACGTGGTGTTGGGAGGATTAAACAATGAGGTGTGAGTGGTGAGTTTAACATGGTGTCTGCCACATATAAGCACTTAATGACATCTCACTAAATGAAAAGGTCACAAGAGAGCTGCAGTTCTCAGTCTATAAAGTGAGGGCACCATTAACTCCCTCTCAACATTTTTATGCAAATTGGAGGTAATATGGATCTTACTGCTGGATGTCTCATAGGTTGGTAGCCATCACTGCTGTTATGATAACTGTCAGCATCTGTCTCATCTCCTGGTTGTATATATATGGCCAGATTGAAATTCTTCATAGTTTTTTAACGAGGAACCCTACATTCACACTGTGCGCTGTCGTCCGCAAATTATATAGCTGCTCCTGAAGGCACGGTTCCTTCCTGGGTTTTGTAAGGCTTGTCTTTCTACGTAGTAGGTTTGCGTTAAATGTTCGTGAATTGAATTGATGTTGCCACCAACGAATAATGACTGAACAGGAATTCATTCATTCGAGGCCCACTTTCAGAAATCAAGGCTCTTACTGAGTTTGTCTCTCGGTGGATAGGCCTTTGGCCAATCACAAGAGTCGCTGATGACAATGTTCATTCAAATAAATTCTGTAAATGTGGAACTGGATTGAGTATTTGCGGGATCTGTGTTCATAACCTCAGACAAGAAGATTTGTTAATTGTTAAAAATTGTTTTGTGGAGCAGATTAAAGAGGTGCAAAAAATGTTAGCAAAATCACTTGAAAAAAGGTGGTTGCTAAAGTTTTTAATATGGGCACAGTTAGCAACTGACTTTAAATACTTCCTTGATCAACATAAAAAGGCATTTAAGTGAAAGGAAATAAATTATAATTCCATTAATCATCACACGTTGTAGAAGTACCTATTATAAAAAGAAAATCCTTTTGAAGTTTTACTGTTCCAGACCTAAGCTCTTTTTGCAGAAATAAAGAATCAGCTACTACACTTGAT
This sequence comes from Lagenorhynchus albirostris, assembly GCF_949774975.1. Lineage (NCBI taxonomy): Eukaryota > Metazoa > Chordata > Mammalia > Artiodactyla > Delphinidae > Lagenorhynchus > Lagenorhynchus albirostris. The sequence goes on from NC_083112.1 coordinate 63,716,042, forward strand.
TTCATTTTGGAATATTAATGAGATTAAAATAGGCTTAAATTTTCCTTTGACTCATTAAGCTAAAAAGTCAAAGTGCTAAAAATACATACTTTTGCTTCAAAATAGGCAGAAACGGATAACTGTAGAAAGGATTTCTTTTTTAAAATTTTTCACAGAATGTAACAGAGCAAAAGGACCTATTGGGTGAAATTTGAACAAATTTTATTACAGATTTGAATATACATATAAACACATGTCTATATTTGTCATGTAGCTTTACGTGTCAAAAAATATCTTAAAACTTGTACAGTCAGAGAAAGTATCAATAACATAAAATTTCACAGCCCCCTTTTAGAACTATGGCCTTAACATTTTGTAGGGAAATAAAGCTTTGGTTAACCTTGGCTCTGACAGACCTCATTAAAATAACAGACTGTCAGTTTCAAGTTTAAAATAACAGGGTTGTCAGCTTTATATGCAGTGGAACAATCTACAATTTTATTCTCTGGGAAAAAGAATGTGGAAAGTGCTGGAAGGGGCAGAAAGATTGGACAGCACTGCCATCTGGTGGCCATGGTGAAAGGCGGTCTCTAAATGCCTACAGGTGAGGCTGGACTTCTCGAAGGAAAAGGTGGAATGGTGTTGGGCTGCCTTGAACTTAATTTCTTTTGTATCAACTTTTTTGACAGTCCTTTGTCTTTAAAATGGATACACATTATAATCTCAAAATTACAGTACATCAATAAGAAACTCTCTGCTCTTCGGTAACCTGTAATCCCCGCATATCCATGACTTGATGCAATTAATTTTCAAGAGAATGGATCTTGTGGGGAATGGGATCCAAGAAAGACTTTTACCATATTTTCCTTTTTAAAAACTGCCACATATCTGGTGGCTTGTTCCATGAGTATCTTGGTAGAAATTCATCTGTCTGTTCGTATGTATATGATTTGTATACTTTTCTGGATGATCGTTATACTTCCATAAAAATAAATAAATGTAAGCCAAAAAACTCTCTGCCACATAGACAAAATATTGGCAGATGTCACAAAACTAGATGCACCATGTTCCCATTTATATAAATGGAAGCAATTCTAGGGAAACGCTGGATCCCAGCCAGACTTCAAATGTAACCTAATTTCAATCCAGTTCTTTCCTGGTGGGTGCACTTTGGGCAGTTGATCAGGGGGACACAGTGGAGGGCAGGAGAATGGCACCAAAGAAAAGGGATGAAGATGAGTTCTGTTGATTGGAAGTACCACCTACCCAAAGAATTCAGAAAGACATACTGAACCCTCTAATGTTCAGCTAACAGCCTGCCTTCGACTCATTCAGACAACTCAGCTCCCCCCACCATGTCACTGGCCCCCACTTCCCGATGTGCCCGGGAAGGACCTTAGACCTAGGTTCCCAACATGGCAGCCACCAGCCGCATGTGGCCATTGAGCAGTGGAGATATCAGTAGACTGAACTGAGATGGGCCATAAGCATAAAACACACACCAGATTTTGATGACTTAATACAAAAAAGAATGTAAACTATCTAATTAAAATGTTACATATTCATTATATGTTGAAACAATAATAGTTTGGATTGCTTGGGTTAAACAGAATATATTCCTAAAATTATCTTCACTTTACTTTTTTTTAATATGGCTTCCTAGAAAACTTTAAATTACATTTGTGGCTCACATCGTATTTCTATTGGATGTTGCTGCTTTAGACGTTCATTGTTTCCTTGCCCAGAATGGACATTCTGCTATTTTAAAAGATTGTTCCTCTCCCACTAGAGCTAAAAAAGGGACCTCTGACATCTTTGCCACTTGGAGGAGACCAAGAGAATCGGTCTAGGTTATTGGATGGTTAGGATGTAAAGGTGAAAGTCAAATACTTTGCTGTCACTGGAGTCTAATCATAAGGGGAGTAGATAGCACCCCTCCTTGGTGCCCCCATGGGGTAAATTGGATCTTTAAGGTAACCAGATGGCTCCCAGGAAAAGGTAATTTACCCCCCAGGAGTAAGAACTTGATTTCCCAGAAAGAGTGCACTTTTGTCCCCCTGTGCCATCTGTCCCCATGGTGATGTTTCTACTCATTAAGAACTTCCAAGTCCCCTCGCAATATATTAACTTACTGAGCATTATTAAGTCTTTAAGAAGACGGTTGGCAGGGGGCAGGGAAAGGCAGTAGTTTCCCCATTTTGAAACCAAACTGTAGGGAAATGATGCGACTTTGCCAAAGTCACAGTTAAAGCAAACACACCTCCACACTCCGGGCACATCTGCTTCGCTCCCGTGACGAAGGGCCTTCACGTCTATGAGCTTTTGCCACCCAGGGCCCCTCTGCCAAAAAAGAGATCTTCCCAACCCTTCCACCTGTAGGTGCTACTCCTCCTTTAAGGCTCGGTTCAACTGCCACCTCTTCCTTGAAGCCTCCCTGGATGCCACCTCCTCCTTAACAGTAAAACATTGACTTGACTTCTCGTGCCCTACAGCCCTGAAACCTGTGAGCAATTTATTATGCTTATTTATGTGTAAGTCTGTTCTCTCACTGGGTAGTAAGTTCCCTGAAGGCAAGACCATCTTGTATGTGTGACTGTGTGCCCAGTACATTGTAGACACTAAACTGATATGCGTGTGTGTGTGTGTTTAATTGAACCAACTACCCATAAGTAGACCCTACACAACCATTTCTCCATAAAGTAGGGAGTTTTATAAGAGATGCCCCTCCCTAAGGCAACGATTTATTTTGCAAGTAAGGAGATCTACTATTCAAATTTCATTTACAATTTAATTTAGAGACTCAGAATTTAGATTTGCCCTCTGCCTACTCTACTACATTTATTCATTCATTTATTTATCCACTGGCTGTCTACTGACTGCTGCCATAAACCAGGTGTTGTGCAAGATGGGACACTCATCTCCTAGGAGGTGCTGAACATAAATGACAGAGGTCCTGCCCTGATGTCACCTGCAATCTGGGAGCGAGATCCACAGTCCCAATGAATGGGGAAATCGTTATGACAGGAAAAACCAGAGGCATCCCTGTGCGAACATACAGGGGAGACGCTAAGTGGCCCTGGGGGTCGAGGCCATCCCTAGAGAAGAGATGTTGAAGTTAAGACCCACAGAAGGAATTATCCACTTATCATGTTCTCCTCTTCCCAGTGTATAGACTACAGGTCTGAGTTAGAGTTAATGGACACCCTTGGGTCCTGTGATTGACATTCTTGGTTGCATTCATCAGTATCTCATTCTGTTGTTCTTCAAATTCCCTTAGGCTTAAATCACTGGCAATTAAACTAGAATCAATTCCCAATAAATCCGTGAAGCAAAAGGCAGAACGTTGTGTTCTGTCATGGATAGAGCACAAGAGATGCAAAAATAGCATTTATTGTTCACCACGAAGTACAAATCACACATGCCCAAAAGAGATTTGTATGCTTTTTGTCGCCTATTCCATAAGAGATTTAGGTCAACTCATCTCTACCCTAAATGGCTTTAGAATTTAGAGAAATCTGATTTCCACCCACCACTTGCTGAATATTTTCCTAGGCTTCATGTAAATTACTTTTCCAATGTGTGTACATCTTTGTGGGTCCTCTTGCTGTTGGATGGCATCATGTTTGTGATATCTTACTTAAGAAGGGCCTGCCCAATTACACCAATCTTGCATAAGCAAAGGGATATTCTTCATCCCTTGGTAAGTTCCAAATATCTGTAGTGGCTTCAGAGCAAAAGACCAGAATACACACCTGTTTCTCAGCTTTGGTGTGAAAGAATACAGCCCCACACCTTTAGAGTTAACTGATGGATCCTAAAATATTCAGGGATGCCTCAACTTGAATGCTTTGCCATGCCTCCTCCCCCTTTTTTAATTAGCAGACATACTTGTAATGCCCTGGATTTCATTCCCTGAAGATGAAAATTCAGCCTTTTAAGAGTCACTTCAGGTGGTTATGAGCGTAGCAGAGTCACTGCAGTATCTCAGTCACAGGTAGACTTAGAGACTCTATATGGATTTTCGGAGTATCGTCAAAGATCCTACGGAGAGATCGCACACTTGCAGTAATAGTTGGCAAAGAATCAGAACTTTTTCAGCAAGACTGGATGTTCAGAACTTCAAGCTTTTTCCATGTTGGCAGAATTGGGCTATTAAATATATAATCTTTTTCTGACACTTTCCTGAATTAGTGTTAATTTCCAGGTTAGTCCCATACAAAGGGATCAGTCCAAGCCAACGTGATCTTGTTGGCTATATCAGAAAATTGAGGAAAAGTGAGGGAAATCTGCTTTTCGAGCCACAAAGGACTTCCAAAAGTTTTCATTCAATAGTGATAGAATAAATGATGGTGGGAGCAGAGGTCAGTCTTTAAATATCCAAACTGCTAGAAATACTGAATTCTTTCTCTTCATTTGAGCATGCCTCTGAGATCTTCCTATCAGGCACCATGAAGACGGCATATCTAATAACCTAACTTAGAATCGGCACTTGTCACAATTCATGCTCTAGATCAGGGAAAGCTCCGTGGGATGTCTGCACCTCCACTGCCAAAATAATGCCTGAGAAGCAATAGAGACCAAAGGTAGCAATCGAGGAAGACAGAGCTGGTCTCAAAAGCTGGGAGCAGAGAGTGAGAGAGCAAAGGTTGGACAGACTGAAGGTCAGAAACGAATCAAAAGGAGACTTTACCAGGTGATGGGCAGAAAAAAACAGAATCCACAGAGATTGCAAAGGAACAAAGCAAAGCAAGAGGGGAAGTTGGGAGCTCCATCTCAATGCCAGTCACAGGAGGAGGAGAAAGGACATGCTTATGCTTCGTAGTCAAGCCTTGTCCAGGAAAACCCCCGGAACTGCTCGGAGAGGGCCAGTGACTTGCTTTGGGTCGGGCAGCAAATCCCAAGTCCTCTTCATATTAGCATTGATATCTGTCATTGGAAACATGTAAACTGAGTCTAGATGAGAATCTGTCAAGAATGCTCTAGAAGTGTTGGGCCATGGGAGCTCTGCTGAGCCTCTATTTTCCGTGATAAAAACCACTTCTTGAAGTTATTTCTATTTTCAGTCTTGAGAAGTAAATAGTGCCACAATTTAGGTACCCACTGTGCAAAGTAATACTTTGATCACATGCATTTCTGCGGACCAAACGTCTTCCGGCCCTTTTCTTTTCACTCTTGAATTCGAGATTAGTTCGATGTCAAACCGTGCCATCTCTCAAGGGTGTGTAGAACGCGTACTACCCTTTCTTGCCTAAGTTCTAATACCATTCAGGAATGAGGTACAATCAAGACATTAGGTATGAGCGTGAAGATTTGAAACTTCGCTGTTGTTTTCTTAAGATCTGCCGCAAAATTCTGACCTGAGCAGCAGAGGAGGAAAGTGTTTCCCATGTTTATTCCACTTTGAGGACCAGTGTTTTGCCACAAAAAAGCTTCATCTGTCTTTTCAAGGTCATGCCTTTAATATAGTGTCATGCTCTAGCCGAGAAACTCCAAACCTGAAGCCAGAGGGGATGGTGCAGACTTTCAAATTTTTGATCCAATTCCCAATCCCCGGAGAAACTTGACAAAACTAAGCAGTGTCTTTTTGAACCTTCAACGATTCTCACTTCCCACCAGTTTTTTCATCCCTCTTAGTTTTTCCTACAAAACGCATATGTGTTTATGTCCTTGGCAAGTAATGTGAAAAGCACCAATCCACAATAGGGAGAATGTGTCACGTGGTAACAGATAAGAACGTGTGGTTGAATTCCCTGGGAACATCTGAGAAAGCCCAGAACTCAAGGCTGCTTTTAGATTGTCTTGCGACCCAAGCCCTCAGCAGAGTGCTGGGTGACAGTGTTGTGCAGCCAAAGTCTGCTTTGGGTTCACTGATAAACTGCATGTAACAGGACCCTGCTGTGTTATCCCCAAGACCTATTTAGAAGCTTCCAGAAAGAACAGGTGTCACAAGTGATTTCTGCAAGCATTCCAGAACCTACCAAATCATTACACGATAGACAGGGACAATCTGGGACCTGAAAAATAACACCAAAGAGTTTCACAGACTCAGAACAAGTGGAAAATTAATGTTCTCGTGAATAGGATGCTAAAAGCCGTATCAGAAGAATGGACTTGAGTTCAAGCTTCAACATAAATCGAACAAGTAGATTGAGCATATCATGTGTCTTCAGCCTCCTCGTTGAACTAAATGGCATCAGTAACCCCACTTCCTTAAGAATATTAGGAAGATTGTATTCACAGATATTTGGCCCCATTAGAGAAATTAGCATTCCCTCTGAGACGCTGGAACTTTAAATACTCTACTCCAGATCACGTGGATGTATTGTCAAGTGAGGAGTCATGAACACGGGCACGCAGACCATCGTTTGAGCACCGGAGGTGGATACACGGCTTGAGTTCCAATACAGGTTGACACCATGAGTTGAATGACTTGGTGCTATAAGAAAAGAGCATTCTTCTCTAGAGTAAAGCTGGATGAGGTCACCGTCTCTGAAACCGGATTATTAAACTCTCAGGTTGAAAAAATGGTATCATGTACCATTTTTTAATAAAGGCTGCCTTTATTTCTTGAAACAGATTGTTTTCCAAAGCTAACAAATGACGTGCAGCCTATAAAATATTCACGTTGTTTTTTTTCACCCCCTCAACTTGTATTATTTAGTGTACAGCCCTTTAAATATTTACCATATTTTTTCTAAAGATACGGTATATATTATTTACATCCAGTTATGTTATGTTTCCATACAGATGACATAGGTACACTGGGATCTTTCTGAAGTTGTGAGCAGATAGGGCATCCAGCCAGGTACACACCACAGGTATCCAGTGAAGTGAATTCTGGTCCCAACATGATTGAGGGAAGACAGCAGGGGGTCTTCTGACAGTTCACATCTCACACTTCACAGGCAAGATCCAGAGGATAGAAAAGGTCCAAGGTAGATGGGCCTCAGGTAGTAGATAGACAGCCACGGGCAGAGCCTCTTGGAAGAGATCAAATATGCCCCATCAAAGAATCCATATAGAACCAAAGGTAATACCAAAGTTCAAAAACACTCCCAATCAAAATTTAACAGGTCACTCGCTTAGAAAACCAAAGGGAAGTTACTGGAAACGGTATGTCTCTATAAGGATTGTAAAGGCTGTCTAAGATGGGATTCATTCTATTTTAGTTAAATTCTCATGGTTTTTTCCCCCAAGCCCAGATTGCCTCTGAGATCTCCAAGGTTCTTCCATCTTACCTGTGTAAATTACACCTGGAATGTAAATGACTTCTCTAGGCAGGAGACTAGAATCCTACTTAGAGGATTGGAGGTATCATCTGACATCTCTCTCTGGCTCCGCGGTAATCAAGTCAGGGGAAAGCACTTTTTTTGAGAAAGTCTGACAGAATGTGCCCATGTCTTCCTTCCTCTCCAAAGGAAAGTCCAAAAGGCAGCTGCTGACAGAGAGGCCATCGTTTTTGAAATCTTACTTCCCTTAGCAGATAATTGGCAATGCTGTACATGTATTTATTCATTGAACAAATATTTCTTAAAAACCCAGGACATACACAGCGCTGTTTAGCAAATCTCCACCGTGGAGCAGATATTCCCCTGGAGTCGGGAAAGCACAGATGCTCCTTAGCAAAAGGAGGAGCTAAAGACCAGAGTGGTGGCTAAAAGCGATGACTTGTGCGTGGATAAAATCAGCCCATCGTTGGAGGCGAAAACTTGGGAGGACGTGATACATTTTTGCTTTTCTCCCTCCGGATAGAAATGACTAATTACCCAGCTTCCTAACAGTCCCCATGGCAGAGTTCAACAGCCACCAAAAAGCAAATATCGGCAAAGCTTTATTTGCTTGGGAGGGAACGGTTTTCCCCAGAAAGGAAATTTCAGGACAAATTGATGGCAGTGCCCCCAGAGCCCTTTGCTTACCCATGACTATCCTATTTGCTCTGTGTCTGTTTACCTGCCTCTAGCCAGGGATGCTAGGAACCCTTCAAGAGCAATAACTATGTACCAGCCATGTTTGTATCCCCAAGGGGTAGCAGAAAACCTGACTTATAGAAGACATATACGAAGTGTTTAATAGATGAATGCTAGCAACAAAAGCCTTTTTTCTTATTTAACCAATGTATTGGAACTTTTTCTAAATTATAATACACTTCCCTATCTCATTAAACTGATTTCACTAAATGTTTTTGCTTGCCAAGTCAGTGATTCAAAATATATTGTGTCGGTCCCTGTGCTATAGACAAGCAGCTCCAATTTTATTTGATCTCATATTTCTATCAGCAAAATATCAGAATCATAGACACCCAGTATATTTATAACTATTTATGCATAAATTATATATAAGCACTGCTGAACTAATATACTCTGTACCTTGTGAGATGTATGCAAAAAATAGAAACTTTGGAAGAGTGAGATAAAATACAGAACCTTTATTATTTTGACTCTGTAATGTTGCAGATGTATCAAGAGTGAGGGAAGTATCATACCCGCCATTTTACCGTTGTTCACTTATGCTTGCACTGTTTGAAAAGAAAGAAATCCGAAGTTACTTCGCAAAAGTCATTTTAAGTCACTGGTCCATTTAATGAATTAGTTAAAACTACATAATCTAGCCCATAAATGCATTTAACCAGCACTTATGAACTGGGATAGATTTCAATACCCCGGGAGCCAGCTGACGAGGCGAGGGGGAGGTGCCATTTCAAGCCTTTTCCCAATGTCTCGTCTCACTCTTCCCGTGGGATAATTGAGAAATGGCCACTGCTACAAGGACCGATTGAAGGCACATCAATCGGTAGATAGATGAAATATTAGGAAGGCTTAATTCCCCTTATATTTTTGTATTTAAGAAATAATAGAAGTTCTAATGTTTTTGTCTTCAATCACATCGAATCATCTTACCCACCCCTAAGGACATGCGCATCACCCCACCACCAAACCGATACACACAAGTTGGAGACCATAGCTATAGGGAACATCCTTATCAAGCCTAGTGGTTAAGAGTAACAATTCTGGGGCTTCCCTGGTGGCGCAGTGGTTGAGAGTCCGCCTGCCGATGCAGGGGACACGGGTTCGTGCCCCGGTCTGGGAAGATCCCATATGCCGCGGAGCGGCTGGGCCCGTGAGCCATGGCCGCTGAGCCTGCGCGTCCCGGAGCCTGTGCTCCGCAACGGGAGAGGCCACAACGGTGAGAGGCCCGCCTACTGCAAAAAAGAAAAAAAAAAGAGTAACAATTCTGAAGTCTCCATTTGAATTTGAATTTCATCTCTGCCATTTACTAGATGTGTCGCCATTTTTTTTCACTTCTCTAAACCCCCATTTCCTGGTTGCAAGCAGGGAGTCATACTTTAGCACAGAGCTGTGAAACTCGAATGTAAGTGCCTTAGCTCAATGAAAGCTCCCAGTTAGCCCTCAATTGTTTTGAGTCAGTTACTGCCCTAGGCTGAATGCAGCAAGGCTCTTAAACACCATGTGCCCTGACAGTAAAGTCTTATTTCCTTTCCCAACTTTCTGTTATTTTTAACTTTTTCAAATGACACCGAAATGGTTGGAAAAATAATAAAGTTAACATCCATGTATTCTTTGTGTAGATTCAATCATGTCTGACTTGCTACTTTCAAGTAATTCTAAGACAAAATAACACTTTGTCTCTGAATACCTCCTTGTGAATCTTCTAAAAGCAAGGATAGTCTCCTACACAACCACAATACCACGATTACACTTAAGAATATTAACAGGAATTCACTAACATCATCTACTACCTATATTATATTCAAAATTCCTCAGTTATCTCCAAACTCTCTCTTAACCCTCAGTACCCACCTCCAGGTGCAGGATTCAGTGAATGTCTTCACATAGCATTTGGTTGTTATGCTTTTAGAGTTTTGTTTTGTTTTTATTTTCATTTACAACAATCTTCCTTTCTTTTTCTCCCTCTTCTTTTCAAGAGTCAAGGCCAATTGTCTTATATAATATCCCACACACTGGATGTGTCTGATCATTTTATTTATGGTGTTACTTAGTTTATACCTCTATCCCTAATATTTCCTGTAAACTGGAAGTTGTTAATTCAGAAGCCTGATAAGATTCAGGTTAAATATTTGGGGCAAGGTTACTTCTTAACTGAAGTTATCAGACGACAGTGTTTGGACGCTCCTTCTTCATGCTCTTTGTTTTTGCTAATCCCTTTGTTTTCAGCAACCCCTCCACTTTGTCAGCTGCCTCGCTCTTTTATGTAATTGTACAGTTCTGTAGGGTGGGTATGAAAATGGTACCACTGTGTTTCTACAGTCAAGTATTCAGGACCCTTGACAGGCTTTAAACTGAGAGTGTCTGCCTTTACTGAAGCCAGTCGTTGAAATGGTCAGAAATCAGAATCAAGCCCCGATAAGTTCTCTGAAGAGGGCTCACGTTTTCCCTGTGGATCCCAACAGTATCTATTTGGATCATATTCCTATAGCATAACAGAAATTGTTGTTTAACTTTCACAATCTGTCAATAGCATAGATGAAAAATATTTAGTACACAGGTATTACTAATAGTACAGTACTCCTAATGTAACACTGGACAAATGGTAAATATAATTTGCAAGTATTGGAGAGAGTTAATCTCTCCTAAAATCGCTCATTTGGGAAGCAGGGAAAAGAAGTTGTAAATTCCACATCTGATCCCAGGTCTTTGCTCCCATCAAGTTTGTATTATTAATGAATTAGGGCTCACTCTCACTGTCCGTAATATATTTCTACCAAGAATGCTTGCTAACGTAAAACTTAGCACACTATTGTGTACACTTAAGTCTCCAGGAAGAAAAAAAAACAACTCAGATCTAGAGCTACAGCAAAGGAAGTTACATTATTATTCAAAAAGAAAAAGAAGAGAAAATGAAAATATACTTCTAAACGGTGTGAGAATTGAAAAACTTTATTGATACCAGAAAACAAAGTGCAATCATTCAGCTAGTCTTTAGAATCAAAGGCATGTTCCTCTCCAGTGGCTAATAGTGTCCATTTTCTTCAGCTGTCTGCCTCACCACCCCAGCCTGGAAGTGAATTGGTTGATGTTTTCGTGCAGAATGTTAAAACAGCGTTTGCATCTCTCACTGCGCCTTTGCTGTTATCGCCTTCAGTTGCACAATGAATATGCCTGGCTTCTGAAATGCCAGAGTGAAAGTGACCTGATTATAAAATGTGATGTAGTGAACGGTCAGAAGGGACCCTCACCCCTCACTAAGCCAGATACAACTCCTGGGAGGACCCTCAGCACCTCCCCACCCTTTTGAGATAAGAGCCCACAGTGTGTGACACCCCCCAACTATTTTGTGCTAGCCATAAGGTCTATGACTTTGTAATATACTAGGGCAATGAAACCCATTTTCTCAACCAACATTTATTGAACACCTACTGTGTGCTGAGACCTGTGTGTCTAACTCATCTCGGTTTGCCGGGGACTTTCCGGTTTGGGGCTGAAAATTCAGTGTCCTAGATTCTCCTATGTCCCGGGCAAAATGGGGTAGTTGGTCACCCAACCCTTTCTAAGCACTGAGGATAAAGACAAATTAGAACCCTGTCCCAGCCCTCAAGATGCATGTGGTCTAAGAGAGAGTCAGAAAAGTAAGCCAATTATAAGGGATCGGAGCGATCAGTTCTCAGAATCATGAACAGGGCCCCCTGTGGAACACAGAAAGTTCCATCCAAATTTAACCAGGGGGCCAGAGGCTGCACCATGAGAGATGCAATACTTGAGTTTGATTTAAAGAAAGAGCAGCATCGTATACGCTGTTCAATTTGGCAAATATTAAAAGAGGAGGTATCTGTGGGATGTCATGCAATTTTACTTTCTCTGTCTCAAAATATATATATTTGGTTCAGATTCCCACAGCATAAAGGTGGGGTTTCTATATGAAAAAAGGCAGACAGGCGAAGGCTCATTCTTGGTGTATTTATTATGAGACAGAAAAAGCTTACAGTATTTCCATCCTGAAGCTGGTGATCATTGTCTGGACTAGCGATGAATATGTAACACCTATTTCTGCCTCTGGGGTTTGTGTTTAGAACAGTGAGGATGAGTGGCCTAAGCAGGTGGTCCAGGTTAGCGGTTAGAGACGTTGAAGTGACACCCTGCCGAACAAATCCGATGTGAAGGATTTTATTTTGGACACGTTTTATTTTTTTTTTAATTCAAACTTACTGAAAAATTGCAATTTTTGAAAAAATTTTATACCTCCATCTAGATTCACCAATTATTAAAATTTTCTTAAATTTGCTTTCTCACCCTCTCTTGCTCTATACATCTATATGTTTTTATTCTTAGTATTATTCTTGAACCATTCTAGAATAAGTTGTGGAAATCATAACTCTTTAGTTCTAAATACTCCAGTGTGTATCTCCTAAGAACATGACATTCTCCTGGGTTATCACAATAGGAGTTCGTGTTCAGGAAATTTAACACTGATACAGTATTATCTGATACAGAGTCAGTGTTCAGATTTTGCCAACAAGCTCAATAATATCCTTCCTGGCAATTATTTTTCCAATCTAGTGCCCAATCCAGAACTGTCCACTGCATTTGGACGTTATGTCTCTTATTCTTCTTAATCTAGACGAACTCTTCAGCTTTTCTTTACCTTTTATGACTGACATTTTTGAGGAATACAGGCCAGTTGTTTTGTAAAACATCCCTCAGTTGGAGGTTGTCTAATGTGTCCTCATGACTGGATTCAGGTTATGAATTTTCACTGCATAAGTGATAGGTCCTTCTTGTCCCATCACATCAGGAGGTACCCGACATCAGTCCATCCCGTTACTTTGATCATTGGTTAAGGTAGGGCCTGCCAAGTTTCTGCACCGTAAGATGATGACAGTCATCCTGTTGTAATAATGTCATCTGTGGGGAATGCTTTGGGATTGTGTAAATATCCTGTTCCCCATTAAACTTTTACCCAATATTATTTTGCACTTGTACTGGTTTGCTAGGGCTGTGTAACCACCAACTGGGTGGCTTACAACAATAGAAATTTAATGTCTCACAGTCTGGAGGCTGGAAGTCTGAGATCCAAGTGTCAGTAGGGCTGGTTCCTTCTGAGGCTGTGAGGGAGAATCTGTCCCAGGCCTGTCCCCTGGCTTCCGGTGGCTTGCTGGCCATCTCTGGTGTTCCTTGGCTTGTGTGTGCATCACCCCAAGCTCTACCTTCATCTTCACGTGATGTCCTCCGTGTGTGTGTGTGTGTGTGTGTGTGTGTGTGTGTGTGTGTGTCTGTGGCTAAATCTCCCCTTTTAATAAGGACCAAGTCATCTTGGATTAGGTCCCACCCTAATGACCCCATTTTAACTTGATCATCTGCAAAGACTCTATTTCCAAATAAGGTCAAGGTCGCATTCACAGGTACTGGTGGGCAGGATCCAGCATCTTTTGGGGCGGACACAATTCAACCCACAACAGCATCTATTGATGATACTTACTGAGATCAGTCATTACTATGAGATGGCTGCAGAACGGTGGTTTTTCTATCATGTTTTCAACATTTCTTAGTTGGTGTTTCAGGGGTTTGAAGGTTTTTGAATAATTGTTAAACAGAGTATGTCTATCCATCTATGGCTGGATAGAAATGGCCACATATCTTTAAAACAAAAATTAAAAAAAAAAAAACCATAACGATATGTACCCACATCTGTGCTAGGAATTGTGAGCAGAAAACGACTGGCCTGTGGACCAAAGTCAGCACAAATGGGGGAAATCAGAGAGTGTAGTTTTTAAGCAACCCTAAACATTTGCTGATTGTAAGCTACTCCTTGGAAGGTGATTGTGGATTTTTTTATGCTCTGAAACAAAAGTAACATCACACTATTGAAGGATGTGTACCAGGTTCTTGTATTCAGCATTCTGGTCATCTTCAGTACTTACTGGTGAACAGATATTTCCCATGACGGAAATCTCTGTCATCATCAGAATCACAAATAAGCAAGGGCCAAAACCTGTACAATTCTGTGTGTTCTAAAATCATGAAGCCGGAGCCTATGCCAGACGCCCCGCTACCGCTCGTAGAATTGCTCAGTAAATTCTGAATTTAGAAGAAGTGCAGAAGGATAAGAGAAGCCATTGCTCCTTCCCTCTGAGAATTGGCTGCTGTTTCTAATATAACTTTGTTTCTGAGACAACCATCTAGTTAGAAAAAGATTTCTATGGATAAGATATTATTCATCTTTCTTGTATCAATATTCAAAATTCAGCAATCAGAAAATTTTTCATCGGGGCTTCCCTGGTGGCGCAGTGGTTGAGAGTCCGCCTGCCAATACAGGGGACGCGGGTTCGTGCCCCGGTCCGGGAGGATCCCACATGCCGCGGAGCGGCTGGGCCCATGAGCCATGGCCGCTGAGCCTGCGCGTCCGGAGCCTGTGCTCCGCAATGGGAGAGGCCACAACAGTGAGAGGCCCGCGTACCGCAAAAAAAAAAAAAAAAAAAAAAAAAAAAAAATTTGTCATCAGGAGAGGAGGACTGTGATAAAAACCTAGCCCTCAGCATGTTTCGTCCCCATTTTTCAGAAGTGACATTTCACATATAGGTGCCAAAAGTGAATTGGGATGGGAAGAATAGGAACCTTTGGAATTTATGGTTATTACAGAAATTGTAGAAATTACGATCTGTCTGACCAGAAAATAATCTTGTATCACCTCCTAAAGAATCATGGGCTTTTTTTAATTAAAAAAAGCAGCAATACACACACACACACACACACACACACACACAACTGTACAGTTCTGGAACTACCAAGAAATATGACTAGGGACAACATGAAAGATCAGAGATCTTTTATTTGTGTTTCCTCTTAAACCTCACAACAGATCTTTGGAATTTTTTCTCACATCTGTACTCCATCCACAGTAAACAAAGAATACTTTGTTTCCAAAAGCCACTGATTACAAGTGTCAGTGGTCCTCCCTTCTAGGATGCTGTATAACTTTTCTAGGGCTGTCATGATGGGGTGTGGGCAGCTTAAACCACGGAAATGTATTGTCCCACAGTTCTGGAGGCTAGAAGTCCAAAATCAATGTGTCAGCAGGATTGGTTGATTTTGAGGGCTGTGAGGAAAGGATTTTTTCCAGGTTTCTCTCCTTGGCCTGTAGATGAATGTTTTCTTCCTGTGTCTCTTCACATTGTCTTACCTCTATACATATCTCTGTGTACAAATTTCCCCTTTTATAAGGACACCAGTCATATTGGATTAGGGCCACTCTAATGACCTCATTTTAACTTCCTTACCTCTGTAAAGACCCCATCTCCAAATAAGGTCTTATTCTTGAAGTACTGAGGGTTAGGGCTTCAGCATACAAATGTTAGGGGGACATAATTCAACCTATAACAGAGGCATTTCAACCATCCACAGATTTTCCCAATGTTCATGTAGACGGAATAGGAAATAAGGGTCGTGACTGCATGAAACTAGGTTCTAATTATGGAGCCAAAATTGTACTGAATCTCTCTCTCTACCTTTTCTACAGACGAAAAGTCAGTGCTGAGACTGAAAGCACTAAAGATGCTGGTACTAAGCTCCTCCCGGCCATCCACCCACAGGGCTGTGGATTTTACACTTGCTTGTATTTGTAATGACGCTTCCCTCTGCTGCTAGAGATTTTTAAGTGGATTTGGGTTGCTGTTCAGCGTCCAAGAGTGTGCTGTGTGGGCTTGTCACTTGGTCAAGGGCAGGGGTTACCAGCAGCTGAATTAGTGACAATATTCATTTCTTGCAGAAACAAGTAGACCTTTGGGGAAAGTGCTGTATCTCTTCATGCATCCTTTAGGTGCATTTATCTGACATCCAGGCATATGAATCCTAAAGAATATATTGAGGGTGTTTGCAATAGAGAACACCTATTTCTCCCAGCTGGAGAGGGACCTGAAGCCAGCTGAGACGCTTCAGAAGTTTTTACTTCAAAGGATGGGAGGACAGAAAAGATGGAAAACCAGGAGCCAATTACCTGAGAGCTCTCTGCTGGAATCTAGAGGGAGATGGAGAAAGGAAGAAGTGAGGCTTTCCTGGGCAACAAATCCCGCAGGATGATGTCTCTCCTAAAGCTGATGGAGAGTCTGTGCTAGTCCTGTGGCAGACTCTCTAACCTTCCCCTGAGTTGCATCCTTGTGTAGAAACGGACGACGCCTGGGGAGAATGTTCACTGTCTTTCCTTGCTTTCTTGATCAGGTCACAGACATAAAAGAGAAACTGAAGCTCTCTAAAAAGGTCTGGTCAGCATTGCCCTACACCATCTGCAAGGACGAGAGTGTGACGGCGGGCACGTCCAACGAAGAGGAATGTTGGAACGGGCACAGCAAAGCCAGGTGAGGGCGGCTCGCTATTCTTACGGATGGGGCGTTGCACATCTAGCCCTGGAAGGCTCTCCTGGCACAGCGCTGCAGACCTGTTTATGCAAAAAGCAATGGAGGGTGGAGGGACAAGTCGTCACTTAGCGACAGCTGTTCAGAGTGACAGGTTTGATGGGCACCTGGGAACGCTTACTCTCAAGGTGCCATTAAGCATGGAATCTTTGTTCTGAATGCCTCGCCTCTGGATGAGGACAGAGGGATGGTGACAGATGCCAGGTTACGGATATCCTGAGACCACAAAGAGCTTTTTATGTTCACTTACTGACTTTAAGATAGCAGAGCTATTTTTATCCGTAGTTAAATTTGCACAGCTGACTGGTTTTTTTCCATCACAAGTTAAACAGGAAGTGAACATTCAACTGTAATTTTTTTCACCCTTGGAGAAAAAAAAATATTGAAGTCTCATTGGAAGGGTTAGGGAAAAAGAAAATGACAGACAGCCAGGAAAGCGTTCTCACAGGTTCCGTGCCTTGAAAAGTCCTATTGGAATCTCCTGATGAGAGATGGCTCTGTTCTTATCCTCTGCTCTGCCATCCATTGCTACTGCCACTTGGTATGGAATTTCTGGATTTCTTGATTCAGCCCAGAAATGGGCTTGGCCTGAGTTTTCATAGGGTGGAGAAGTTGGACGGGAGAACTGGCTGGGAGTTGGCAGGCCAGGCAGCCCCCAGGAGAGGAGTCTGCCTGAGCCCTCCTCAGTGGGGATGCAGGTGGGCAGAGCAGCTGGTAAACTGCACTCAAGGAACCTTTGGGGATCAGCCAGCAGGTGGAGAACCTAAGAGTGGGGACTGTCCTGCGGCGTTATTGGGCGGTTTCAACATATGAAGTAGCTGTGATGAAAAGGGAACAAGAAGATTCATAGATATTAAGTTCAGAAGAAGCTGCAGAAGGAAGGGGTGCAAGTGAGGTGCTCCCTGGGTGTAACTTCTTACACTGCTGAGTTGCATTTTTTAGCACCTATTGGTAATGAGATTATTAGCCGTACTAGAGAGAGCTTAGCAAGATGAAAACAAGACAGCTGTAGAAAAAACTGTAATCATTTCAAGTTACCCCCAAATATCAATGTGCAAATCTTAGATCATGAGGGTCCAAGAGGCTATTCATGGTATCAACAACATTCCCCTCAAAAATGCTTGGTAATTTATCAGTGTCCGACCTTTTAGGAAGGAGACCTTGGGCCAGCAAATTCAGCTGTGAATTAACAGCTTTTAATGTGTCTTTTCCTAATGACTGTACAAAAAGACACTGTAAAGGATGACCAGGTGGCCTAATGGATGAAGTGGTTGATTTTCCGAGCTGCTCTGTTGCCCATCTGTGTTTACCTTTTAGCCTTGGCTAAAACAGCAGCTGTGTTTTCAACTACGTTCCCGTGGACAGTTACACAGGTTACTGGATATTAGCGCATATGCAGCGTCTTACAAAAGGAAATATAAAAAAAGGCTTTGGGCAGGGACTGGGGAGTGGACTACCTTCCATCAAGAAAATGAATGGGGAAGATAAAGACCATTGAAGTTAGAGCAAAAAGAGGCTGTCAGCCAAGTTCCTCACTGTGTCAGGAACCGAGACAGGGTAAAACATTAGTCTAAGGTTTGCCGACTAACAAGGGTGAAAGCGGAAATCTCCCAAACCCTAGAGCGTATTCTTTTCACTTTAATACCCTGACTCTAGAGCAAATGACAGATAAATACTGTCCTCCCCAGGTGAGAAGAAGAAATGAAACAGAGTCTTCACTCTGTAAAAGATTTAGTGGGTCTACATTCGGTTCATTCAGTTCATCAGCAATATTATTAAGCACTCCCTCAACCCAGGCACTGTGCAAGGCTCTGTCAATTAAGTACTATGTGATGGCAGTGGTGTCTGTCAACACATGAAAAGGCACAGTGGCTTGAGAGAAGACAGTGGATTTTGGAACTTTAAACACCCTCCTGTTGGACTGTGGGTTGGGAAAGGACCACATAGGTGGAGACACACCTGGATCAGTACTCAGGGACCAGATTTGAATTTTATCCTGAGGTCTGTGGGAAGCCATTGGAGGATTTTATGTGGGCGAGGGAAATCATCAAACTTAATGCGATAAAATCATTTGCATGAATAGTCCAGAATTTAACCCAGTGTATTATTGAAAAGATAATGCTGTCAAATATTTGTGACTCAAATTATATTTCCATTGAAAAATTACAATTTCAAGGGTTTTTTTTTTAGTACCTTTCTTTTTATTTATTCCACTGGAATGGAATCTTAATATTATAACTTTATTTATCTATTATTTTTGGCTGCATTGGGTCTTCGTTGTGGTGCGCGGGCTTCTCATTGCGGTGGCTTCTCTTGTGGAGCACGGGCTCTAGGCGCGCAGGCTTCAGTAGTTGTGGCACGCGGGCTCAGTAGTTGTGGCACACAGGCTTAGTTGCTCCGGAGCACGTGAGATCTTCCCGGACCAGGGCTCGAACCCATGTCCCCTGCATTGGCAGGCGGATTCCCAACCACTGCACCACCAGGGAAGCCCTATAACTTTATATTTAATAACACTGTAAATAGATAACCAATAAAGATTTGTTAGATTAAATTTAATTGAAGCTTTCTTCTCATCCAAGTATTAATTGATCGAGGAACACACAAGAGAAGTTTTCATTAAAAAAAAAAATTCCACTGAACTATTTTGCAAGTTAAAAAAATCCGTTTGTAACGCAAGGCAACCTATTTTTTTCCCTATTTTTGCAGTACGGCCTTTCAGATGATAGGCCTTCTTAAATGTTTAGGAATACTTGTGAAAAAGAAAGAAAGGTTATTCTTGTCACCCTGTGAAATAAAAGAACCAGAACCTTTATTTTAAAACAAAAAAATCTATCAAGTGTTTAGAGATCTGGAACAGCGATGTCTATTAGCATTGATAGAGATTGTCTGGCGTTTTAAAACTCAAGGCTGTTTCAAAACAGGGATGAGGCTGCCGGTCACTCAGACATTTCTTCCTTTCTTTGTATTTTATCCATCTGATTCCTTCAGCCGGTCTTTGCAGCCCTTTTGTCCTATCTAAGTATTTGCTCCGACTTGCCTGCCGTTATTCATCTCTCTCCTGATTGTTTTCTGCGTGCAGCTCCAAGCTCTCTACCATACTTCCTTGATTCAGAAGCACGCCCATTTCACATGTTAACATTTCTGAAATCAAAATGACTCCTACAGTGGACATGTCCCTTTACTCCAGTATGTATTACTTTCCCAAATAGGTGTTAGTAAATGAATATCACCCGTTGAAATTAATGATGACTTGAAACAAAACAGGATGCACACAGATGCGGCTGCTGTGGTAACCACAGGGTGAAAGCTTCTGTGTTGAGATGATAGTCAAGGGTATGTGAGTAATCGTTCCCCCAGAACAGAAACCCACCTTCATCCCCTGCTCCCACCTTTGCCCGTCTCTGGCAGGTCTCACTCTGCTTCAGTAGCGGAGCAGGTCTGGAAACAGGAGGTGAGGTAGAAGGAAGAGACTGTGCCCTCTGAGGGGAGGAAATTGTGGGCACACCGATGACCCTGTCAGCACGTAAATCTGCATTTGACAACAAGACAACAGGTGGTCAGCAGAGGCCCTTCCCTGCTTCTCCTTCCCTTGCCAACCACTGGGACAATTTAAAGACCAGTGCAATAATGTCTGTGAGAATAGGTGGTACACTCTAAAGCAGTGCTTCTCAACTGTACAGGCTAAAATCTGGGCGATCTTGTTAAAAATGCGGACTCTGATTCAGGAAGTCTGTGGTGGGCCTGAGATTCTGCATTTCTAACAAGCTTGCAGGAGATGCAGATGTTGCAGGTCCAGGGACCGCAGTTTGAGTAGCGAGGCTCTAAGGCAGAGTTGCCAGATTTAGCACGTTAAAAACAGCAGACACCAAGTGGAACACACTTACACTCAAAAAAGGATTCATTGTTTATCTGAAATTCAGATTTCACTGGCTGTCCTGTATTTCATCTGGCAGCCCTACTTTAAGTTCCTATTAATATGTAAGATGTTCCCTTTTGCAGTTCAGGTGCAAGCCTCAGGGAGCATGTTACAATGTGCTGTTTTCTCTTTGCCTCCAAGGAAACCCTTGATGTTTCCCTTAATGGGGTTTTTCTTATATGAAAACCAACAACAGCAACTGGGTTGGGCAGGTCACGTGGTTCATTTGTAACATCACCCACTAAAGATAGCCAGAGCCCAGGCCAGGTTGAAGTCATCTCAACAATGAATTGCTTAAGCTTCACAAGTGCATCAAGAGGGAATTTTAAGTTGGAAATGCAGCACAGCCTTCATGAGACAGGATATTGTCCACACAAACCTCTGGTCTCTAATGAGATGCCTTTGTGGGCCAAGGATGGATCCGGTCATTACTGGATTCAATTAGTGTCTTAGCTCAGGCTGCTATAACAAAAATACCGTAGACTGGGAGGCTTAAACAGCAATTTCTTTTCTCACAGTCTGGAGGCTAGAAGTCAACAGGGTTGGGTTCTAGTGAGAGCCCTCTTCTGACCTTGTGGATGGCCGTTTTCTTTCTGTGCCCTCACATGGCGGAGAGAGAGGGCTCTGGTCTCTTCTTATAAGGGCTCTAATCCCATCATAGGGGCTCCACCTTCACGACCTCATCTAAACCTAATTACCTCCCCACTACCCCACCTCCGAGTACCATCACATTGAGGGTTAGGGCTTCAACCTATGGCTCTCGGCGGGACACAAAGATTCCGTCTATAGCAGATAATACTCACATCCACATCCTACTTTATCAGAATAGCTAATGAAGAATTCAGGCCAGTGTCTGTCTCTCAAGAAAAGCAGCCTCAGGTGCTTCGTCCATGACCAGCAGGAAAGTAAGCTGGCTAGTGGAACTTCTTCTCCTTCCATCTCTCACTTACCTAAGCAACGTCTGAGGGAGAAATGAGACTCAGCAACACTCCGACTTAACTCAGGCAAACAGAAGGTGAAAGGAAGCTAAGAAGTAAGGGAGGAAAATCAATAATCATCTAGACAGCCAAAGGGAAAAAAATTAAAGAGTCGTGGGACAGGTTACAATCCCAGGGTGAACCTAGAGCCCCTTGGAGGACATCAGAGTCATCTGTCACCCCTGAGAAGGGCGTTCCGGGCAGCCGGTGCCCGGAACGAGCTGCCTGCACAGGAGCTAGAGAATGATCTGATGGCAGCAGGCGAGCATAGGCTCAGAAGGAAAGAAAACTTTATATGATTAGCATGTAGAGGGTAAAGCACTGTCAGGCAGCAGCAGAAGAAAAACTAAAGCCCTTGGGATGTTCACACAGGCTCTTACCTTTTTGCTCCTAGAGAAGCAGAGTCTTGCTTCTGAGGACGGAACCGTGTTGAATTACATCATCTGTAACTTCCTTGAGGATTGTGTTCTCTTTATGGGGATCCTTTCTCTAAGCTCATAGGAGTTAAAAGGGAAAGGGGAGTATGGCAGTCGATGGGATGGGGCAGGAGAAATGCAATGAAAGCCAGTCTGAGGCAAGTCCCTGTAGCACGTGGATCTCATGATAGAACATACACGAATCTCAGTGTCTTCAGGGTTTTAGTCTGTTATATCCTTCTCTCCCATAAAACTGGTAAAACAGCTTTCTGCTTCTCTGCTCCTTGTTAACTAGTGTTTAGCCACCACTGTGTCCTTTCTTTAAGATGCTTTCTAGAAGGAGCCCATCAAGATGCCAGCTGAGAGACAAGGATTAATTGGATCCATTGGAAACGTAGCTTTTGCTGGGAGCCTCTGCTGTCTTTTAAGTCACCTGATCCTCACAGAAATAACTGTGTACCCCAAGGAAATCCTTCCTGAGGCCAGGAGGTAAATACAATTAAGTTGTAAGAAATAGGAAATGTAGAAAAATCTAGAAAATAGGTCAGTCGCTCTCAACAGCCACTGAGTAGATTGACTAAGCAAAGAAACTAGGAAGTCACGAGTGGGTACATTTGAGCAGCTGGCAGAGGGGCAAAATGGTGCGTGGTGATGAGAAATCTGTCAGAGACAGTGACGTGACAGATCTGGCGGGACATTACTGTCTTAGCCTGATTGCGGGGTATGTCCCAAAGCACTCCAGCTGCATTTGAGAGATCCGTAAAATTTCTGATGTATAACCAGCCAGACAAACACCTGGGGAAAGTGGGAAGTCTGTCTGGGAAGAAAACTGGCAACTGTCCAAGCTGACATTGCTGAAAGCCCACCTCCCTTCTCTGGGATGCTTAAGAAGGAAGACCCCACGAAGGCTGACTGTCCTGGGGGAGAGGGACGCTGCGTGCACCTCCTGGAAGTGATGAAAAGTGTGGCTAGAGATGGGAGGAAAGAGGCATGTTGCTGTCGACAGCTCGGCAGCCCTGAGGACTGGCTCGTGGGTCTTCTTTCCCACCAGCCCTGGAGTTTGCTGACTCCAATTCTACCAAGAAAGGATGGTTTGGGCAGATCCTGCCAACGAGCTCAGAACCCACGTCAAAGAACTTACCTTCTGTTCACTAGCACAACCAACGAGCTGTGTGTCCTCCAAGAGTTCCAAACCATTTCATGACACGCATCTTCCAGATGGGAAGAAAGCTACAGTAAATCATTCTTCTGTCCATGAATCCAGGCTTTAAAACTCAGAATCTGCTGCCATCAGCCCTCCTAAGAAACGAGTTTGGCGTTTGAGGGAGCCCTGTTCACAACCTAATTTTATAAGAATGCATTGCAATTGCATAGTGTATTATATTTGTCAAGCATTTTCATATACTCTCACTTAATATGGCAGCTTATGAAACAAATAAGAATTATCCATATAAATATAAAAATAATTATATAAGCGGTATAATTCTATATACTACTATATATATATATATATATATATAGTAGCTAAGTGACTTACCCATGATTACACTGCTGGGTCCCAAAGAGATCTCAGGCGCCCTGGGTCAACCTCTGTGTCTTTGACCATGTCTTGGTGTCACACCTCTCTGAAGTACCTAATGCCACAGCCAACTCCAGCTCAAACGTCTTCAAGAATTTATAAATCCACTTAAAACATAAAGTCACAGTAGGTTTTGAATAATTCCACTTTGCAGTCAGGAAAAAATGGAGAGGTAAAAAGTAATATACGTCAAGAACTTTAGAAAACTCTACTTAAAACTTAGATTTTTTTAAACTGTGGTAAAACATACACAACGTAAATGTTACCATTTCAGCCATTTTTTAAGTGTAGAGTTGAGTGGCATTTAGTACATTCACGTGGTTGTGCAGTCATCACCACCATCCATCCGCAAACATTTTTATCTCCCTTAACTAAAACTCTACACCCATTAACAATAACCCCCTACACCTCCCTCCCACCAGCCCCCGTCAACCACCATTCTACTTTGTCTCTATGAATTTGACTATTTCAAGTACCTTACATAAGTGAAATTATACAACATACGTCCCTCTGTGATCGGCGTACTTCACTTAGCGTGATGTCTTTAAGATTCATCGATGTCAGCATGTGTCAGAATGTCCTTCCTTTTTAAGGCTGAGTTATTATATGTATAGACCACATTTGTTTATCCATTCATCTGGCAGAAGATACTTGGGTTGCTTCCACCTTCTGGCTGTTGTAAATAATGCTGCTGTCAACATGGGTGTACAAATATCTGTTTGAGTCCTTGCTTTCAATTCTATTAGATATATACCCAGAAGTGGAATTGCTGAATCATATAATTCTATTTTTACTTTTTTGAAGAACGGCCATACTGTTTTCCAAAGCGCTGCACCATTTTGCATCCCCTCTAGCCATGCAGAAGAGTTCCAGTTTCTCTACGCTCCATTGATTCTGAGCCCATTCATGAGCCCATTCTGAGTGCCCTGGGTCGGGAATGCCTGCTGTGCTGACCCGGTCACTCATCGCTCATAGCAAGCTCCACAGAAATTTCCTCCACCAGGACTCCTTCTGGGTTGAAGGCTTCTCGTTGTACCCTCACCAGGCAGAAGGGGCTGGGAAGCCCTGTGCAGCCTCCTTTATAAAGGTTCTAGCCCCAATCAGGAGCACAGAGCCCTCTAGATCAAATGCCTTGCCTTCTCATACTATCACCTTGGGCATCAGGTTTTCAACATGTAGATTTTGGGAGAACACAAACGTGCAGACCATAGCAGATGTGAAGATAAATAATTCTGCAAAACTGCTGAAGATTTAGACCCTACACATGGTCTTACAAAATAGAAGGTAACCAAAATGCTTCACTATTCCCGGATTCCACTCACTTTCCATACCACAGCATGAGGTATTGGCAAACAGTGACACCCCTCCAATTTGTCCTCATTTCTGGGTTCTCCCTGCCCCATGTAAATGTGCAGCCTGCCTCAGAACCTGGACTCTCTGGAGCAAGATTCTCCTCCCTTTCCATGTCTCCCAGACTATGATGGTGCAAAAACAGAGTGCCCCCAAGCCAAAGAGCTGGTGCAAAATCTAATAAAGGGAACAATATTATGGGCTCAAAGATGCGTCCGTTCTTGCAGGATATGAGCGTTATGTAAAGAGATCAGACAAGAGAGGCAACAAATAAATGGGCTGGTGCTGAACTGGGCTTCCATTGATGCCCCAGGCTGCACTCTGGACATCCACAGATTTGGCCTCAGGATGTACCCCTGGTGTGACAAAATGGCCATTTTCTTCTTCAACTGTGTTTTTCGGTTTAAGTTTCCATATTGTCTCTAAAGTTCCCCTTGGAATACACTAAAGGAGAAAAGGTTCTCGAGGACATGGCTGCATTGTTACTTGCTTTCATTGTAAGTAGCTGAGCATCAGCAGGTACAGTTCGAGGCTGGGTTTCTTTGGCAGTCTTGTATTGTTCCTGCGTGCTCAGACTCCCAAGGGTGGCATTCCCATGTAAGCTATCGCAGTCAGCTTCTGATAAATGACTCTCGGCTAGCTGCGCCGTGCGCACAGCGGCTGAAAGCAACAAAGCCCTCCTCTGACTCAGCATAGGTACAGCGGCAGGGACCATTGTTCAGAAGGTCCAGGGGCAACACCAGAGCCCAGGGGCACCTTTCAGCCCCTCTCAGCTCCTGTGCCAGCAAAGGCTGGACTGCCCTTGTATTTTTTATTCTGATGGGCTTTACTGATTAGGTAGAGCTCACGCAGCCAGGCACATATAATTGAATGTCAATGAGTCAATCCAATGTCATATTTTAGAACTTATATCAGGAAGACAATCTCAGAATCTAACAGAATTTCGTTGGTATGCCAGATATATTAAAAGGCAACACAAACATCACGCTTTACTGCAAAAATAAAGAAATATAGTTCCATGACTCTTTCATTTCTATTAGGACATTTTTTAGGGCAGTAAATACTGTGAAGTTCTATGGAAAAGAATTTGCAATGTGCTCTGTGTGCTTTATTATTCATTATGTAGTATACATCATGAAGTCAATTTTATTCAAGATATGGATGAAAACATGGAGCTTATTCTGGGACTTCTGATTTAAAATGGGTAAACCGGGCTTCCCTGGTGACGCAGTGGTTAAGAATCCACCTGCCAATGCAGGGGACACGGGTTCGAGCCCTGGTCTGGGAAGATCCCACGTGCCGCGGAGCAACTATGCCTGTGCGCCACAACCACTGAGACTGCGCTCTAGAGCCTGCGAGCCACAACTACTGAGCCCGCGAGCCACCACTACTAAGCCCGCGAGCCACAACTACTGAAGCCTGCACACCTAGAGCCCATGCTCAGCAACAAGAGAAGCCACCGCAATGAGAAGCCCGCGCACCACAAGGAAGAGTAGCCCCCGCTCTCCGCAACTAGAAAAAGCCCACACGCAGCAACAAAGACCCAATGCAGCCAAAAATAAATAAATAAATAAATTTTAAATAAATAAAATGGGTAAACCCTGCAAGGCAGAAATAGAGACACAGATGTAGAGAACAAACATATGGACACCAAGGGGGGAAAGCGGGGGGGGGGGGTGGCGGTGGTGGTGTGATGAATTGGGAGATTGGGATTAACATATATACACTAATATGTATAAAATAGATAACTAATAAGAACCTGCTGTATAAAAAAATAAAATTCGAAACAAAATAAAATGGTAAACCCATTCATGCACAAATACATCATGCATAAGATTTCAACACCTGAAATATGGCTTAAATATAAGTTTCTTTGTGTGTTTCTATTTCTTCTTTTGGAGGCTGATGGATAGAGCCTTTGGTTTCAGAAAATTGGAAAATAACCTGCGGGAAGGGGAAGAATTTTAAGCATAAGTATATTGTACAAGAAAATGTAAATAGGAAGGACAAAATAGAGGAAGGGAAGTTTTTTCGGCTTTCAAGCAACACTAAGAGAGGCAGTAAAAGAGTGATAATGATAGCAGTTAGGCAGGGCTGCTCCAGCCTATCAGATGCTCGGGCTGGATGTTCTGACTCGCTTCGAGATCCACTCTCCACCCCTCCACCTTGGTCTGTGCCCTTCAGGAGAACCTCTACAGACTGCATCACCTGGGTATCCTTTCCTGTTGGCTTCCAGTTGGGTTCAGCCAATGGGAGGCACCAGCCAGAGGTCAGAAGGAGGGACTAGAGAGGTCAGGGTATCATTCCCTCCGCTCCCTCCCTGAGGGGCCTTGGTTTGGCAGTTGCAGTGTCTTCTGGCTGCACTGCATGGTTTCAGATCTCACGCATTCCGCTAACAGCTCCATCCCCTCTGGCCCTTCTGCTGTTGCCAGCCCCAGGGTTCTTTGCGACATTGGTTGGTTTCCTTCAACCCTGTTCACACCTTTGTAAACAGTCTCTTCTTTAAACTCTCTTTACTGCTCCTTTGAGTGTGCCATGTGTTTCTTACCGGGACACAGACAAACATAGTACCTTTGTAGGAATTAGAAAAGGACGCCCAGATGGGAATATGAAGGTTTAGTATACTATCGTCTCTACTTTGGTGCATGCTAAAATTTTCTAAAATAAAAAGATTCCCACAAAAGAGAAGAAAAGGAAAGGAAAAGGCACCCCTTTTGGTGGATGGTGCCCTGCACGGGCACTCGGGCTGGATTTCAGCCCCAGCTCCCTCCCTCAGCAGATGACTTTGTGCAGTGACCAAAATGCCCTGCCGAACTTGGAAGCCCTACAGAAAAGTGGGCAGATCCCTAAAAACTGGAAAACATCTCAAAGAGAAAGTGAGGATTGACCTGGGGCTTTAAAGATGTTTAAAACTTGAACGGGAAAGTTCTTTGCCAGCAAAGATAAGATGCATCCAGGGAGAAGATTCCATAAGGCAAGGAGGGTACCTTGAAGGGAGTGTTGCAGCCTAAGAAAGTAGACAGGAGGTGGAGATGGGCTTGGATTGCTGAGCCATAAAGTGTGAGTTGTAGCTTATGATCAACCAGGCAATATGGTGCAGTGTTTGGGCACGTGGGCTCTGAAGTTAGGTCCATTAGCTCTGTGACTCTGCACAGTTACTTATCCTCACTAAGTCTCAGTTTTCTATTATACAAACGGGGCTGAAATAGTACCTATCTCCTAGACTTGCTGGGAGACTGAAGTTTTCTTTTTTTTTTTTTTGCGGTATGCGGGCCTCTCACTGTTGTGGCCTCTCCCGTTGTGGAGCACGGGCTCCAGACGCGCAGGCTCATGGCTCACGGGCCCAGCCGCTCCGCGGCATGTGGGATCCTCCCGGACCGGGGCACGAACCCGCGTCCCCTGCATCGGCAGGCGGACTCTCAACCGCTGCGCCACCAGGGAAGCCCGAAAGCAATATTTTAAGAAGGTTACCCAGACAGCTTGTGAAGGTTGTGCTAGAATGGAAAGATGAGAACGAGGAAGTCCCTTTGAGGCTGCAGTAGCAGTGTGCGCCCCAACACTCCAGTAAGGGGCACCAGAAATGGGAAAGAAGCCAAAGGCGCGAGAGCCTTGTGAGAAGAGTAAGAGGACAGCCGCATCTCCCTCTGGGAAGATGTATGCCTTGTTTTCACCGTTTGGCCCTTTTTCCAGGAACCGAGCCCGAGTTTTGCCAACGTTTGGGCTCACTTTTAGAAACAACGTGGCAGAATCTGGTTTCGAGGTCGCTCCTGCTTCACCCTCCCCTGTCCTCCCTCTCTGCCCGGCAGATACTTGCCTGAGATCATGAACGATGGGCTGACCAACCAGATCAACAACCCCGAGGTGGACGTGGACATCACACGGCCCGACACGTTCATCAGGCAGCAGATCATGGCTCTCCGTGTGATGACCAACAAACTGAAGAACGCGTATAACGGCAATGACGTCAACTTCCAGGACACGAGTAAGAAAGCCTTTACCAGCACCTGTAACCTCCAGAGTGAAAACCATTATAGATGATTATACCATAATTTGTCTTTTGTTTAAAGAAAGAATTTTTTTTAAATTTTTATTTTATATTGGAGTATAGTTGATAAACAGTGCTGTTAGTTTCAGGTGTACAGCAAAGTGATTCGGTTATACATATACATGTATCTATTCTTTTTCAAATTCTTTTCCCATATAGGTCATTAGAGTATTGGGCAGAGTTTCCTGTGCTATACAGTAGGTCCTTGTTGGTTATCCATTTTAAATATAGCAGTGTGTACATGTCAATCCCAAACTCCCTAACTATCCCTCCCCCGCCACCCCTTTCCAGCCCACCCCCCCCCATAACCATAAGTTCATTCTCTAAGTCTGTGAGTCTGTTTCTGTTTTGTAAATAAGTTTATTGTGATTTTTCTTTAAGAGCAGTGTGCACCTCGGCTCTTCTGTGTCATTCTTACCCCATCTGCAAAGCTATTTATAGTCCTTGGGGTAGAGAGCTCTGCTCTGCAGAACTTAGGATACTACTAAAATCATAACTGCTCTTAAGGAATGGTTTCAGTGGCTGACATTCAGCTCTACTAAAGCTAAAACTGAGTTTTGTCTGCCAGTTGATCCATTAATGATAAGGTAGCAAAGTAATGCTTTCCCTTTCTCCTTTCCCCATCGGCATTTATGTCTCTGCCTCAAACTCCCATCCCTCCTCCCAACCACCAAGGGAAGAACATTCTCAAGATTGCTCACTCAGACAAGGCTGGGAAGGGATCCCTGTTGTATCACTTCAGAACTGAGGTCTTGAACAAATTATCTCTTGAGTCTCAGGTTCTTCTTCTATAGGATGGGAAGCATTCCTGAATAAGGATCGTTGGGAGGTTCATTTGAGGCTGTGTGTAAAGGAGCTAAGATGATATCTCATGTGCCGTGGAATCAACTGCATCAGTTCTTTCTCCTTCTCCAATCATGCACATACACGACCCACTGACATTTGTATCTGAAATCTTGAGAAAAACAGTAAAATGCTGAAGTAATATTACACGTGACTATTTTATTCAAGGTCACAGAATATCAGAAGTGATTTGAAAGACTACTGAATGTACATCAGATGAAACTAACTATATTTGGGTTTGTCTACGTGGTTTCTAGATGCATAAAGGCAAGATTTTTGTTGTTGTTGTTTTTTTATATTATAAAAGATTTTTGTTGTTGTTTTATATATTATAAAAGAATATATTCTCTAGAAGAATATATATATTCTTATGTATTTTATATATATATATATATATATATATATATATATATATATATTCTTCTAGAGAGAGTTCTCGGGAGAAGATTTTTTTTTTTAACATCTTTATTGGAGTATAACTCCTCCACAATGGTGTGCGAGCCTCCGCCCTACAACAAAACGAATCAGCTAATATATACACACATGTTCCCATATCTCTTCCCTCCTGCGTCTCCCTCCCTCCCACCCTCCCTATCCCACCCCTCCAGGCGGTCACAAAGCACCGAGCCAGATCTCCCTGCGCTATGCGGCTGCTTCCCACTAGCTATCTACCTTACGTTTGGTAGTGTATATATGTCCACGCCTCTCTCTCGCTTCGTCCCAGCTTACCCTTCCCCCTCCCCACATCCTCAAGTCCATTCTCTAGTAGGTCTGTGTCTTTATTCCTGTTTTATCCTTAGGTTGGAAAAGATTTCTTGAACTTAAGATGTGGAGTTGCCAGTGATCCTGTAATTTGGTCACTGAAGCAAAAGATGACGCTTGTGTGCTTGAATTAATGAGATAGAAAGAAACAAGTTACAGATGGAAGACATGAAGTCATCTGCGTCTTAACCATCATTCTACTGAGTTGTCCCCTGCAGAAAACTTTTCATGCTTAATTCCCTTTTAAATAACTCAAAAATTAACTTTCTAAGTGCAGGATAATTGCCAACCTGATAGACTTGCTTTAAACTTTCTCAAGTCCTCCCATTATTTCTTTCTCTTTACTAAACCTCTCCTCCCCTCTTCAGAAGAGTAAATTACACGAGGTTTTAGCCTTTGCTGCTTCTCCCCTGCTCATTCCTTAGCTTCACTCCTCTCAATTTATCTTTTCTGTCTTATCTATCTAATATAATAAAATGCTTTATTACCTAGAGAATGACTATTGGAATAAATAATTCAAGATACATAAGAATTAGTTGATATTGGCCTTGGTTCTGTCTCCTCTCTGACCTAAAGAGATTGTATGCATGTCAATCTGCAAAGCTTAGGGAATGTCCTCGAGGAGATATCTTGCTCCATTTCCCCTAAAAAGAAAATAAAAATCAGCAACACTTAAGACCATCACTTTGCTCTAACCCCAGCACCGAACTTGGCCTCCTACATTAGGATAGTGTCTGTCATATAAACCACTATCACATCTTATAGTCATCATCACCCTTACCGCTTTCGACATTTAAAAAAATCGCCCCTTAAATACCTGCACTTGTGATTCCTTTCAGAACGAGATGGGGCCGTTATTTTTCTCAACTAGATTCTCTTGTCATTATTTGCATACCACATTTTTAATATTCTAAATCACCTTAGTAATATCTTTGTAAAGGTTATAGTACTTCTTGTTCATAATACCAGTGTTGAATATAATTCCCTTAGCAATTGTGATATCTCTGAATTTAATTAATGGGCATTTTCCCCCTTGCAAGGCCACTAAAGATAAATTAGAGAAAATGTTAAGAACCTGGTATAGTGTATTCAAGTGATCTTACGTGGTATTTAGATGTCACATTTTAAAAATAAATTGCACTGAGTTGAGCCGTGCTTATTGGGGGGACATTGGAAGGTCCCTGCATTACCTGGCTTTGCTTACGTAGCGTCTAGCAGCCAAAGTGGTGCCAGTCTTTCGGAGCAGCTCAACATGCACATCACCATTTCAGGCCAGCAGGGAGGCATTTAGGGCTATTGAATGGACTCATCGAGCAAGGAGGGCAAGTAGCAAACGTCCTATCCAGGTGTACAGTTTCCTAAGCCCTGCTAGGAACATTATCTCACTTGTACCCTGTAACAATTCAGTGAAATAGATATGATTATTCTCATTTTTACAGGTGAGCACGCAGAGCCCAGTGAGACTAACTGGCTTGCCCTAATTCATTTAAATAAAAGACAGCAGGTTAAAATCTAGGTCGTCTTTGCCGTAGGAACCACATTTCTTCCATCAGGCATCACTGCGCACACTGGCTTTGGTGCCCTCACACATTTTATCAGGGGGTTTTCACGTATCCTCAACAAGGTGAGTGTTATTGTCAGTAGCTATGGAGTTGGGGAAACTGAAAGAAGTTGAAGAAACTGCCCAAGGTATATTTAATAATTCAATAAGTATTTATTGTGAACCTGCTATATGCCAGGGGCCATTAAAGCCAACGGGGATACAGAAATGAACAGTATGCACAACGTGTCTGCTCTCCCCCAAAAAGTATACATTCTCATGGAGGGAACAAGAAAGTAAATAATAGAGTTGCAAATGGTGATAAGTACTTTTACGTAGCTAGTAATGGATGGAGACTTAACTGGACCCAGATCTGAGATAAAGCGTTTAAGAAACATGAAGGAACCAAGCAGTCAGAAGTGGGAATAGAGAAGGCTCAGAAGGCATATGAGGCAGGCAGGGACGCTGCCAGGCTAAGACAGAATACTAAGTGGACACCTGGGCATTGGTTTCAAGCGCGGAATAGCAAACTTCTTCTGTAAAGAGCTACATATCAAATATGTTCAGCTTGGTCAGAAATACAGACACAGACGTCTCTATTAACACTGTGTTTCAGGAACTTCCCTGGCGGTCCAGTGGTTAAGACTCTGAACTTCCACTGCACAGGGCACGGGTTCCATCCCTGGTTGGGGAACCAAGATCCCACATGCCTCGCGGTGCGGCCAAAAATAAAAAAATAAAAATGAAGCGCTATGTTTCAGATGTCTGTTTAGATACAGTCCACCCACACATCACACACCTGCCCATTATAAACAAACCCCCGGGGATGGAGTGGAGTGGAGGACCCTTGGGTGGGGAGATGCCACCTCCGTACCCAAATCTCACGCGTGCCCCACTCTTTGCTACACTGGGTCTAACTCTCCTTTTCGATCTGTCCGCACCAGGTGATGAATCCAGCGGCTCAGGGAGTGGCAGTGGGTGCATGGATGAGGTATGTCCTACGGAGTTTGAGTTTGTCACCACAGAGGCCCCGGCAGTGGATCCTGACAGGAGAGAAGTAGACTCTTCTGCAGCCCAGCTGGGACACTCGCTCCTCTCAGGATCTCTCGTCTGCATCGCCCTGGCGTGGCAGAGACTGTGCAGATAATCCTGGGATTTTGGTCAGATGAAACTGCATTTTAGCTATCTGAACGGCCAACTCACTTCTTTTCTTACACTCTTGGACAATGGACCATGCCACAAAAGCTTACCGTTTTCTATGAGAAGAGAGCAGTACTGCACTATGCCTCCCTTTTTGTTTTCCCAAAGAGTACTGGGTGCCGGACTGGACTGCTTCCTCTTTCCTTCAGCTATCATCTGTGGGAAACTTGTTTATTCTAGAGAATTCTTACTCAAATCTTTCATACCAGGAGATTTTCTTACCTTCATTTGCTTTTATGCTGCGGAAGTGAAGGAATCTCACGTTGTGAGTTTTTTATTTTTTTCCCCATTTAAAAAAAAGATAGGAAGAAAATAATTTTCCTTGCAAAATCAGGCCAAACCCCAAGACAACTGCATTTTCAACAAAGAAGCAAACGAGAAAAATAAAAGAGCTGTAACGCTGTAAGTTCGGCATTGCCAGCCAACTCCCAGTGTAAGCTTTTCTGTGACAAATCAGGTTTACAAAGTGCTTATGCGGAGGTTTGAAATTTTTTTTAATGTAGTGAAAATACACTGTTGTCTTGGAGGTCTTGCGCGCCAACCATACAATGCCAAGCTGATTCAGAGGTACTGATAGGAAATTTAGAATTCCATCTTTAATCGGAGAGTAAAATGTGCTACAACTCAGCACCTCTATCTCACCCCGATTTCAATTTCAGTAATGGTACCATTTTCCTTAATTCTCTTAACGTCTGACCACTGTATCCAATTGGCACGGATTTTTCCCTTCATCTCCAGTTACTAGTGGACACCCTCATGACTTCATCTTCCTCAAGGGTCTGAAATGAAAATAATCTTCAACCATACAATCGCTTTGCTTTAGCCACAGGCTTGACGTGAATTAGATGTTTCTGCCCCGTGCTCATTACCCTCCCAAAAGAAGAGTTCCTTTAATGAACCGATAAACAATTAGATCCATAAGTGAGTTTTCACTTTTAACTATTTGCTTTGTGTCAGTTGGTTTCTGCATCACAAGGGCATTCTCTTACAAAATAACTCACAACAACAACAAAAAAGTCAAGACAAAAAAATATATATATAGTATTGACATGGAGATTTCTTTCACTTTTTTAGTCTTAGTATGATCATCTATTTTTATATCTATATATATATATAAATCACAGATTTTAACTTCTTAATTCCAAGCTCAGGGTTGACACACCTTTGTAATGAAAATGTTTTGTCAACCAGCTCTTCTTGTTTTGTGCTGCTCAGAGAAGGGATTCCTCAATGATCTGTGAGCACCAAGAATCAAGAAAGAGAACTTTTTACGTATCTAACCGTCCATTTATTAAAAGTTTGCCAGGGCACACCCTTCTCACATGAGCGTGTTTTGTCCTGGGTGCTCCAGACTGTATCGAACGCATGGGCAGAGCCGTGGGTGTGCAGAACTTCACTGGTCATGGAAACCGTATGCGCAAGGAATGTGATTCACACAAAACCATTGCTTTCGGTACAACGCCTTCAGCCTAGGATTCCTGCTTGGCACTTGGAGAAATATTCTAATTCAAGAGGCTGATTTGGAGCCTAACTGACCCGCCAGGTGTGCCAAAGCCAGGCGTTACGCTCCTCCCGACAGAGAGAAGCAAAACAAACTAACCTGGGGCTTTATGAATACCATTGGCTATCCATGTGTTTTTTGGTTTTTATGATGTATCTGGGGTTGGGAAAAGTAATGTTTCAAGACACCATAGTATGCCAGTCACATGTTAATTAACCCATTGGCAGTCATGACACATCAATGGTATTTTTCGATCTCCGTACTCATCAAAATTATGATTAGTTATTGATTTAGTCGTCACATTTAGGTAGAACACACGCGGCACAATAGTATTAAGTGTACTTGAGCACTTTTGCAAAACAAAGTATTTAGAAGCATCTATTGCTATTGTTTGCCTAACGAAATACGGAATGTAGGATTCTGAGAGATTTTGTGGCATCTTTTCACTTAAATCTTTATGAAATTGATACAGTCTAATTCAGCATTACATACTTCTAGCAAACCATTCATTTCACCGCCAGACTTTGGCTTCCTATCACCAATGACACATAAAACATCTCTATGAAGGACCAGTCATTTATGTTGCTCATTGTGTTGTATGTTCAGAAATCAGTATTGTCTTTCTCCAGTAATTAAGGTGCAATACAAATTAAATCAATCTTGATTTTCCAAAATATTTGAGTCATAACTTGTTTTCATAGCTTTAAGCTCCAAGTCTTTCCTTTTAAAAATATATCTGCATTGTTTTCTGTGAAATAGATCAGAATGCCTTGTTTTCCCTGTACTTTCACCCCCAAAGGGTTTTGTGCATGTATGTGAATACACATTATATTAATGAATGTGAACCCGTGTTCTATAAACACTAACCACACAGACAATATATAAACGCCTGTTTCATTTGTTTCAACACCTTCGTTATCAATACTATTCACATTGGTGAGCTATAGTGATCTATATGAGCCAGGCAGAGAACTGAAACCACGGTCAGTTAATGATGCCACAGTATTAGTCACCTGCATGGATGTGGTCAAAATATTATTGAAATTGTACTTCCTGGTTTTTATCATCATCCTACTATGTCATATGATTTTCAGACTAATTTCACATAGGAATGTTTTGTGCCCTAAGGGAATTAGTTTAATCTAGTTAACCCATTTCAGTAAGTATTTTGGAATCTCCCCCTCCCCTCACCAAGTTAATTTCTCTCGTTTTAGCATAGTGGTAGGGGATGCAGTGGTGCTCCATTATTTTTCCTGACCTGTCCTCGTTTGCTTTGACGTCCCCTAAATTTCTGTAATCACATCACAACCTGTTATGAGTAGAGAGGGATGGGCTCACTGAAATTGGATGCTAGGAATTGTTGGGTGGTGCTTATAACTGCAAACACTTAGCTTATTGAAGTGCCTCTATTTACATGTTCTTTAGTTATAATATGTATTTTTCTAACAGAAATACACGTCTGTAATTGGTGTATATTATACTTTGTATACGTTATAACGAAAGCTAAACAGAGGCTAAAGTCTTTAGCAGAGAAGAATAGATTGCAAATTCACGAGTTTGAGCTCCACTTATGGTTCTGTATCGAGCGACAGCCACGACAGCCTTCTCTCGTTTGAATGAAGGTCAAGTCGGGACTTTGATTAGAGCCATCACAGAACATTAGCACTAGCAATCTGACTCCCTTACAGTGACTTACCCAGATCGATATCTTGTGTTCCCTGCTTTAGTGGTAAGGGATAGATAATACTACTTTGTCTACACTGAAAAACACGACCATGCATTGATAAGCAGTAGGAATTATAAAAGTAGCGTTCTATAAATCAGACACACTGAAAAGATTATTGGACGCAGAAGCCTGATATTTAATTTATATTCCCTGCTGCAGACATTAGCCTACTTTAATTCTTTAGCCATTACGTATATGTTCTGGCTACACACTGAACACCAACTGAAGTCCCCAAGGAGGAATAAAACCTGAGCAACTCCCGAGTTGTGATTCTTTTACTACTTCTCTTCGCAAGGCTAATTATCAGGTGGTTTGACTAAAGGTGGAAGGGTTAGCAAATGCAAGTTTTGACTTTTCCAACACTTGCAGAAATTCAAACTCATTTTCATTTACTTACAGTCACTAACAAATCTGACTTCTAACTTAAAAAAAAAAAGAAAAGGGAGGGGAGGGGCACTTTAGCTTTGCCAACAGAAGAGTAAGGAGACCATAACTTACAAATTTGCAATGTGTTCCTCCTCGGTGGAGACATTAGCCAGTGTTTAGTTTTAGGCCAAGTTCTACAAAGAGATTATTGATCTGTATCATTCTGGAGCCTTGCTATAACACAGTTTGCTAAGGCACAGGACCCAGCCTAGCATGGGGCTGTTTGAGCCTCCGTGAAAGTTGAAAAGTACTGGAATCTTTGACATTGCCTTGTAATGAGGTACTTCTGTGAAAAGACACCTCAAGGTGGCGTAGTAGTGAGGTCTCTGTGTGCATATGCATAACATACGTGCAGGACAAATGTGTGCACCGATCAAACCTAAAATTTTATGTGACTGTCAAATGAATATTATTTGGGTTAAGATTTTTTTCATTTCTGATTTGGATAGAAAATTGCTATTAATCTTGTATTAAAATAGTTTTTAAAAATCTACCAGTGCCCTTTCTGCATTTTCTTAATTATTGTCATAGTCTAAATTTCAGAGCTTTTGAATTTTTTTTTGTTTGAGAACTTTTTAGAAGCTGCAATATTTTTTAAAAAAAAGAGAAGAAAAAGAACCATAGATTTAAATCAGCGCCACTCACCTAAGTACACTTGGCCTTTGAAATCAAGAACTTTTAGAACTTTAGAACATTTAGAGCTTTCCAAACATGTATGGAAGATACTATACCTCTCTTCTTTTGTGTTGGTTTCTTCTCTAAAATAAATTAGTAGCTTGACTGATGTCAGTACTTTATAAATGAGGTCAAAAACTAAGATAATGTGTAAAAGGACTAACAATTTCCAAATTTAGCAAGTTGCACTGCTTTTTTATTTCTGAAATTTCCATGCTCTCAGGAATGCTAAATACTGTATAGCATGCTAAAGATTCACTTAGCAGATATTTATTAAACACCTGCTCAATGCTAAACCTTTGTCTAGGTGCCAGTCTGGGGTTGTCAAAATCACCAGCTGGGAAGTATTCATTCTTTTTTTTTTTTTTTTTTTTTGCGGTACGCGGGCCTCTCACTGCTGTGGCCTCTCCCGTTGCGGAGCACAGGCTCCGGACGCGCAGGCTCAGCGGCCATGGCTCACGGGCCCAACCGCTCCGCGGCATGTGGGATCTTCCCGGACCGGGGCACGAACCCGTGTCCCCTGCATCGGCAGGCGGACGCTCAACCACTGCGCCACCAGGGAAGCCCGAAAGTATTCATTCTTTACTACAGTTAACCATGATTATTACATCACTTATTTCAAAAATGCTCTTTTAAATAAAGGAACCTATGTAAATAGAGTTATCACAAATATAACATTTAACTGTAAGCAACATTATAATTTAGCTCACACTACTACTATGTTGATTTCTATTAAGCAAAGTGATTTCTACAAAACAGTTAAAGAACTTTAGGATAATTCCATGTAAAAAGCAGAATCTAACAAATGCTATTTGGAAATAAACTGGAACCAATTTCATCGAAAAGAAAAACTTCCAAATGGGTTTTGAGAAAAAAATAATAAAACCACCGCCACTCTTATCAACAATATTAATTTTAATTTGCTCTTTGGATAAATAGACTATAGTCAAAATATACACACAAATATGAAAAATGACATTGATTTTTCAAATACTAACTTATGAAATAGCTAGAAAGATGTAGCCACAATTCTGTCTGTTCAAACAGACATTCCCAATTTAGTGCCAATACATCTCCATTCCACAGACACATTCATTTGCTGATATAAACTTGTGGCCAAACGTATTTGGTCGGCTCATGAATGGAGCACACAGTGAAGCCAGGAGGAATTAGCTGCCTGCCTTTGTAGCTCACTTAAGGAGCTCATGTTCTCGCACATGTTGAAATAGAAAGCAGAGCAAGAAAACAGAAATTTTACCCAGTGAGTGTTCAAGTTTGGAGAGAAGCAGAAAGAAGACACACAAACTGGATTCAAGGGAAGCAGAAGAGTATTTACCTTGAATAAAGCCATCTGCCCTTCCATAGGAACTAATGTCTGTAGAGTTCTTAAATAAAAGAAAAAATTGGCTTAGGCAGTAACGGTCATCTATTCTTTTAAAAGAGAATGTGATGAGCTCTGTATCACGTGCCAGACACAGTTCTGGGTACCAGAGCAAGACGCCATGAAGAACTGAGACAAAATGGGGTAGTGACTAAGGAGGAGATGCCCCTTGAGACCAGTGGTCCAGAAGAGGCTGCCTGGGTGATACTCAGGCTGTGACCTAATCATGGGAAGAAGATGCCACGTGCAGACATGGGGACAGAGATTTCCAGGCAGAGTAAAAGCCAATGTAAGGATGTACAGAAATGAGGGCTAGTAAGTGAGATGTTGGATAGTGGGAGATGGATGGAAAGTTAAACAGGGGAAGGCATGCTTAAAAACCCTGGTCTTTTACCACGTGGTGAAGCCAGAGCCCTAGAAGGACCCAGCCCTACACAGCAGCCCTGCTGGGGGCGCTTATTAGTATTTTAAAACACATTTTAGCAAAGAAGTATGCTAAGGTCTTTATGTATATACTTAATCTTTATAGGATCTCTATGATGTAGGAATAATAATGCTCGTTTTATACTGAATAAAATGAAACAGTGAGATTAATGAACTTGCTGAGCCACACAGGGGAGGCCATGATAGGAACTGAGATCTGTAACAAGTAGGCAGAAAAGCAGCAGTATATAAGGATAATCTTGGTTTTTTATTCCACACACAATTGAATTTTCCGAGGGTGTTCTGAGAATTGGCAACAAGGAATATGAACAGGCATTCACAGATGTTTACTCGCACAGAGGATATATATTAAAACTTTATTCCAAGATGTAGTGCCATTTAGTTGCTCTCTGTTTTCAGTTTTTTTCAAAATTAAAATCCTAAGCAGACATACGACTGATTCTGGGATTTTTGCATAGCATTGAACTTAAAGCCATTGTGAACCAAAGTTTGATGCCTAGGACAGGAACATACGTACCAAATCTGCTTTCCTCTTGTTTGTCAAGTTGGCTTAAACATCATATTCACAGAAAGCAAATCAGTCAGGCTTAGCCCGACTCTCAGGGGTTCTTCCTATACATTAACCTTGTCTATAATTTATTGTCCGTTCAGACAGTCAAGTGGACCTAAAATATAAATCAAAACTATCCAACGAAGGGCTTCCCTGGTGGCGCAGTGGTTAAGAATCCACCTGCCAATGCAGAGGACACGGGTTCGAGCCCTGTTCCGGGAAGATCCCACATGCCGCGGAGCAACTAAGCCCGTGCGCCACAACTACTGAGCCTGCGCTCTAGAGCCCACGTGCCACAACTGCTGAAGCCCGCACGTCTAGAACCGGTGCTCCACAACAAGAGAAGCCACCACAATGAGAAGCCCGCGTGCCACAACGAAGAATAGCCCCCGCTCTCTGCAACTAGAGAAAGCCCACTCGCAGCAACGAAGACCCAAAGCAGCCAAAAATTAATTAATTTTTTAAAAAAGAGTAAAGAATCAAAATAAAAATTTAAAAAACTATGCAGCTGTTAGTCAATGCAAACAGACAACTGGTCTGGCTGCTTTGTTGACTAACCTGACTGTATCTTGAAAGTATGACATTGAGACTCAGCTGAATCGAAGTCCTTGCCGACGGTTTTCTCAGTTAAAATAAGGACCAGATCGTGGAGTACCATGTGTCTTTCTTCTTCATGGAGTTAGAGCTCCTTTTATTGTTGGATTCCACCTCATGTCGTTGCCCTCCTTACCTGAGAGAATTGAGGTTACTGATTACAGGTTTTATCCCACTTTAAAAGGTACTCTTTGGACATTTCATAAAGGTAGGTGAATATCAAGTTAGAGGAAGGTTGGTTCGCAAAACTCTATTTCCTACTCTTTCATGATATCAAATGCCTTGTATTTACATAAAGCATTTCACCCAAGGGAGCTTTCGAATTCATTTTCTTTGATAATCTTCACCACACCTCCATGAAGTAGGCAGGAATTGTCATCCTTATTTTCCAGATCAGAGACACTTCCTGGTGGAGCCACGGTCTTCTCAGTCTGTTCATTCTCTCCCTTTCTGCTTCTTTTTCTCTCCCTCACCCCTAATCTACCCAAATCTTAAGGACTTTAATGTGAATCATTCTGGCTCCTATCGACCTCTCACTAATTTATAGAACCAGCCCCCAGTAGCTCTGCCACAGAAACCCAGTAACAAATCCTCCAAGCTGAGTCTTAGTGGAACGATACCCCAAAGAGTCTTCTAATTCATCTCTGGTCCTGAATCACATACTGTGAATCAGCCTATACTGAATTCTTGTGTGTGAAAAATTAGATGTCCCCAAATTATATCAAGCCAAAGAAATTTCACCCAAACGGCTTTATCAAAAAGCTTGTTGATAACACCATAATGATTTCAC
The DNA here is from genome assembly GCF_949774975.1 of Lagenorhynchus albirostris. Taxonomy (NCBI): domain Eukaryota; kingdom Metazoa; phylum Chordata; class Mammalia; order Artiodactyla; family Delphinidae; genus Lagenorhynchus; species Lagenorhynchus albirostris. The sequence continues at coordinate 63,757,117 of NC_083112.1, forward strand.
TACTTGTTTGTTTGGACCGTTGCATATGAATTAGCATGTTAAGGCTATATTCCTACAGCCAAAGATAAGCCCAGATTCTGTGCACGTGTTTGTTTTTAAGCTTGAGGGCCTTTTGTTTAATTGAAAAGAGAAAAGTTAAATTGAGCAGCGTATTAGTAGACATACAGCACGAGCCATGAGAAACGTGAAGGCAAAATGAATTTCTCCAGGAAAGAAATAAAAAAGACTTCCCCTACATCCACAATCTTTCTTCCACTGGAGAAATCCTATGACCGTTCCCCTCATGGGGCCTCACGAGCAGGGAGAGTGATGTAGGATGGCACGAAGGAGGTAAAATGAAGCAAGAGAAAAGAATAGAAATCCAGTGCCATTTGAAACACACGAGGATTTCCCTGGTGGTCCAGCGGTTAAGACTACGCGCTTCCCCTACAAGGGGTGCGGGTTCAATCCCTGGTCAGGGGAGTTCCGCATGCCACGAGGTGTGGCCCAAAACAAAACAAAACAAAACACACACACACACACACACACACACACACAACAATGAAACACGTGATGTTGTCTATGTTATTTTGATCAATCCTGAACCTTCACTGTGAAAGTCTCCTCTCGAAGGGAAGACTCCCTACAGACAGTATAATAATGGCAGTTAATGAAAAACTTAAAAAGAAATCACAGAGAAATGCCAACAAGCATATGAAAAGGTGCTCAATGTCACTAATCATCAGGGAAATGCAAATCAAATGACAGTGAGCTAACACTGTATGCCAGGTAGGATGGCCACCATCAAATAAATAAATAAATAGAAAGTCACACGTGCTGGTGAGGATGCAGAGAAATTGGAACCCTTGTGCACTATTGCTGGGAATATAAAATGGTGCAACCACTGTGGAAAACGGTATGAAGCTTCCTTTAGAAACTAAACATAGGAAAAAAAAAAACTAAACATATTCAGCAATACCACCCTTTCAGGTATATACCCAAGGAAATTGAAAACAGGATCTTGAAGGGAGATTAGCACTCTCATGTTCACTGCAGTACTATTCACAATAACCAAGAGGCAGACACAACCTACACGTCCATCAGTGCATGAAAGGATGAAGAAAACGTGGTGGATGCATGCGATGGAATACTAGTCAGCCTTAAGAAAGAAGGAAATCCTTTCATATGCTACAGATGGATGAAACGGGAGGACCTTACGAATGGTGGTTGCTAAGGGGTGGTGGGGGTGGAGGTGCCAAGGGGAAGGGGAGCTGCTGGTCAGTGAGTTAAGTTTTACAAGATGAAAAATTTCTAGAGATCTACTGCACAAGGAGACACATAGACTGTACTATACACTTAGAAATTATTAAGATGGTAAATTTTATGTTATGTGGGTTTCACCACAATATAAATAAATAGATGATTAGATAGTTAGATAGATGGATAGATGATAGATAGATGATAGATAGATAGGTAGATTATAGATAGATAGATGATAGATAAGAATGCATGTGCCCTGTTTCCAAGAAGTCCAGGGTCTAATGTAAGCGTGGGAATAGAGAGCAAACTCATGAACAAGCTGACTGTATAATTGCTGCAATAAATACAGGCTTTCACCATGCACTATGGAGTAAACAGAAAGGCAAAGGGGTGCTGTGGAAAGAAAACTGGTTTAAAAAAGACAACACAAGGGCTTCCCTGGTGGCGCAGTGGTTGAGAGTCCGCCTGCCGATGCAGGGGACACGGGTTCGTCCCCCGGTCCAGGAAGATCCCACATGCCGCGGAGCGGCTGGGCCCTTGAGCCATGGCCGCTGAGCCTGCGCGTCCGGAGCCTGTGCTCCACAACGGGAGGGGCCACAATAGTGAGAGGCCCGCGTACCGCCAAAAAAAAAAAAAAGACAACACAAGAAACCTCAGAGGAACTGTGGTACATTGAATGATTAAATACCCTTCTCCACTCACAAGGTATAAATAAGAAGTCTCTATGTCCCAAATTGTCTGAGACAGTCCCAGTTATATCTGTTGTCCCAATATAATTATTAATAGCACCCTTTCACTCTCTGGAGAGTATCCCTTGTTTGAATGATATATTACACGGTCACCCTCCGTATGAATAATGGCTATTCACAAGATCAATTTGCACTCAAGTGTGCATGACACCTTAGAGTTTTCCAAAACAGCCACCCAGCTGAAGACGTACCGGGTAGTATTACTGACAACTCAGCTTCCTATTTAAATTCACCCTGCCTACTTCCATTGAAAAACATCTGGAATTAGAATCAAGAATCCAAAAATAACTCTGACATCATCAAGTGCACTATAGAATCCCAGCTCACAAATGCCCACCTCTAAACATCTCAAAATGGGCCATACTTGGCACTTGATCCCAGGTGAATGACCCCTCCTGCTTTTCAGTCGTTTTGCTGGGTACGTCAGCGAACGAAACCTCTGACAGTTGGTGCAGCCCCAGAAGTTGTATTCTGGCTCCATTTGCTGCTGCTGGAAGGAGGCAGCTGGAAGCATGCTTTCTCCATTTGCGATCTTAGCAGTCCCAAAACAAGTACAATCATTTCCTTCTGTTTCTTGAGTCACATGCACCATCAATATTTTGATGAATAACTCTCAACCTATAGCTCTCAACCTACCTCCTGCCCCAGCACACATGACACATGATGTTCACATCAAGCGGCACCAATAACTTCCTAGGCATGAAACGTACCCCCCATCTTTCTCTCCCGCTCAAATGAGCATATCAGAATGCAAGGAAGCAACGGGTATGAAGTTATCATAGTTAATGAGGAATTCACCCTAACTCACAAATTTTGCTCATTCAATTATTATTTCTAACTACTTGCAGCACTCTCCCATTGATTCCTACCTTGGATTTATAAAACTGTGCACTGTTCCCTTAACATCTGGGAGGATGTGTTCCAAAGAGAACAAAGTGTGGTATAAAATGTGCCACCTGCTGACACCCGACATATAAAAAGATACCCCTTGGACTGAAGGCCCCTGGCAGAAAGGAACTTACTGTTGATTAAATCAGTCAGCACTTCAAAGGCTAATTCAGGCTTTAAGGATCAGTTGGACATAAATGTGTAGATTTGCATTGTCTATAGAATAAATATGAAGGCTCCTAGTAGAATTAAAAATATGATACAATATTATATAAGACTTGCAAGATCTAGCCAGTGATCTAAATTCAATTCATATATTTATATTATATGTTTGGGAAGATATATAATTGATCAATACATATTCCCTCTCCTCAAGGACCAAACAACCACACCTACTAAAAAAGAACAGCAGAAACACCAATAAAGACAATGCCTAAATTTCCTCTAAGCCCTTCCCATATAGTAATTCATCTTACTCTAAAAATATTTTTTTAAAATAGTAGGTACTCTTATTGTCCTAATTAGACAGATGAGGAAACTGAGGCACTGACAAACTAAATGACTCTCCCAATGTCACACATAGCTAGAATTTAGAAGATACAGAAAAATGCTGAAATCATTATTCACAATAGGCAATATTTGGAAATAATGTAAGTGTCCATCAGTGGATGAATGGATAAAGAAAATGTGGTATACATACACAATGAAATGTTATTCATCCTTGAGAAAGAAGGAAATCCTGCCATTTGCAATAACATGAATGGACTCTGAGGTCATTATGCTAAGTGAAATGTCAGATGGAAAAAGACAAACAACGTATGAGATCACATATGTGGAATCTAAAAAAGTTGAACTCAGTAGAATGGTGGTTAGCGGGGGCTAGGGATGTGGCAAATGGGGAGATGTTGGTCAAAGATGTTGGTCAGACTTCAGTTATAAAATGAATAATTTCTGGGCATCTAGTGTACAGCATGGTGATTATAGTTTATAATAATGTATTTAATAAAGATATTTTAAAAAATTAAAAATTAAAAAAATAAAAATTTTAAAAATAATGTATTTATACTAGAAAGTTGCAAAGAGAGTAGATCTTAAATATTCTCAACATACAAAAAATTGGTTATTATGTGACAATGGAGGCGTTAGCTAAGGCTATGGTGGTAATCACTTTGCAATATATTAAGTGTATCACATCAACACCTTGTACACCTAAACTTACACAATGTTATATGTCAATTATATCTCAGTAAAAGGTGGAGAAAAAGAAAAATGCTGAAATCCCCAGAGCTGGAAACACAGTGTGGTTACTTGAAGAGGTACACAGCTCAGACAGAACAGAGGTCAAGTTCTGCCTGCTGTGCAGTAGCATGAAGGAAGGAGAGAGCCTACCTGTGGAAACGATCTAGTGTGGACTCCACTGCAGGCAAAGTACATGAAAAATAGTCAGTGATCATCTCATTTCCATCTATGCTTTTACTCTGTCAGGATTTTTCAGATTGTGTTTCCTATACATACCCTGGGGTATGGGGAGAATGCATAGCTCTGGAAGGATATACATTAAGCCATATGTATAGGCACATAAATATATACGGGCTAGAATAATTGATCAAAAGGAGACTTGGATGTTTTTTTTCTTCCCAACTCCACATACTCCAAAGAAACAAACGAGGCAAAATACTGACCAGCAAAGTTCCTGTTCGAGCTTATGGGGTCTTGATGACATCGAGATAAGCCGCGGTGGCTTTGTGCCACTTAAGGGACCATCTAACCTCTTGACTGCATTACAGCTTTCTCATCATACTTTCCTATTTATTACCCTGTGTGCAGCATCCCATCCTCTGGAGTGCAGAAAATCCCATCCCAGCGGCTGAATTAGCCTAATCACAGTTCTTTTCTACCCCAGCCCTGTTCTGGCCATGGGGAGAGAATCAGGAGAAGAGGGGAGAGGAGAGTTCTGATGTCCACTGACAGCTAGAAGAAGGTGCTTGACATTTCTTCCACGCTCCCAGTCACTCTCCGCTTCGCCCTAAGCCTTTATTAACCCAGTGTGGAATGTGGCAATTTCCTAAGCTGCGGTCATTACAGTAAATGCCATTTCTCCCCATAAGGCTCCCGTTAGCTGCTGTGTTCCTTGTGCTTATTTAGCTCATGATATTTCATGCCAAATATTTGAGAGACAGTGCTCAGAAATCGCCAGGCAGCTCCACTGTGAAATACAGTGTTCCCATCCATCAGGGGAACAAGCAGGCTGCAGGGATGTTGTGTTTGGTATTTGCTTTCCATTCATTATGTGTTTCTTGCTGAGTCTGACTTTTCCACAAGTATTGAAGCTGGAGCTGACTAATGACTCTCTGTGAACACCAACTCATGCTGGTGATTATGCATCTTTGGAAAGTGCTTAATAAATACTATTAAAAAAACTCTGCTATATGGTGATGGCAATCATGCCAGATGTGACATTGTGTTTTCAGACAAAAGGAATCTTGAAAAGCTTTCAAGGTAACACTTAAAAAGTAATCCTGTGTTTGGTTGCCTAGCAAGATGCCTCATGAGTGTTTAAAATACATAAGAGGTTTGAGTTCAGATAAAGAATGTGTTACCAGATGGTAACAGTAATTACCCTGTTCCCAAACTTGAAGTGTATTTACCCCGTCTTTTGCCTACCAAGTTGCCAATACACTATTCAGCTTTCCAACTGGAGCGCACCATTTCATATTTCCTGCCGGTACACATATATTAGTGAACGTGTGCTTTTATTAACAGTGTAAGACAAGACTATTTCAGTCGTGTTGTTACACCTACTGCCTGATATAGATCATACAGGACAAGGATACAATTTAATTGGCAATAACTCTTGGGAGCCAGAGTAGTAGTTGCCCAGGAGTTCTTTGTCAGAGCGTTCTTGGCTTTGCATTAAGTACTCAGCCACTAAATTCTTTTCAGCTCTGGAAGCAGCAGCCAGGGAACACTTCGGAAGCTCTATAAAAGGCATTCTCCTAATCTTCAAATCGTTGGAAAGACACTTTAGCATCTGTTAAAATATTTTTTTTCCTTCTAATCTGCCTGAAACTAATAGGGAGAAAATTCTAAGACGTTTCTTAATTAAGCAATCAGAAATGGTGGAGGGTGGTCTGTGCTGAGTTAATCACAGTTGTAAAGCATGAAAAAAGGAAAAGTGTTAAGTACCTCTAGATCCTTAGGCATCTAATTTCCCTCTGAATGTGCCTTATTGCTATTATAAAGAAATCTTTTCTTCCCAATTCCTGGAAATCTCCACCCCTTCCCTGAAATAGTCAGAATAATCCTTCCCTCATTAGCCTATGAAATTACCCAGCCCATAAAAACTAACCACCCCATATTTCGGGGCCTCTTACCTTCTGAGATGGCCCACGCTCTGTCTGTGGAGTGTGTTTTTCCCAAGGCTGTTCTCACCTTTTGAGACGACTGCATTCTGTCTACAGGATCTGCGTCTCTCTAAATAAATCCACTTCTAACCTATCACTATATCTCTCACTGAAATCTTTCTTTGATGAGACATAAAGAACCTGAGCTTCATTAAGTCCTGAGACCAGGTGTGTGAACTCAGTTAAAGGACCGTGGATTCAATTCCCAATCTGAGTTGTGCGGTTTCAAAACCAGTTTGCAACGCCCCTCTTTAAAATCTTCAAAAAGGTGAGCACCCAAATCCTTAAACCTACTTTCTAGTCCCTATTTTGAAACTAGGACTCAGAACCCCTTACACACACTCCTTACCAGCAAATCTGGAGTTCCCCAGAGAAGCGCTGCAACGCAACCTCGCTATCTCTTCAGGCCATGACCCAGTAGTTGTTCCTGCTATGTTTATTCAACTCTGAGATTAACACTAGTAATTCACTCTGGAACAGTCTTTTACACTTCTCACCTCCGTGAAAAATTTACTCATGCCTCAGGTGACCTAATTTTACGGAATGACTTGTTAACAATAGCTACAATAGCAACACAAACCAAAAACCCTCTATCTGCTCTGCCATTATAACTGTGATTTTCATTCTCATAAGAATTGGATGGAATAAGTCCACCATGCCACCAACACACTTCGTATTGTTTTTCTTTTCACTTTCATTTGATGTTTTATTCCCGGAAGAGACCAAAATCTTTTGGTTTGAAACTTTACATTAAATACTAGAGTTAAGTACCTAACTGGTGTTTTTGTACTCCCTCCTCAGCACGATCAATCCTCATGATTCAAAGATTCCATATTTGCAAATTTGTCTACTTGCTAAAATTTATTTGAAAGCCCCAAATCAATACTCAGGCATTTCTACAGTTGTCCACAGACACGCATATGCACAGAGAAGTGAACACTGTGAGTCCCTTGATGCACACATCCCAGCTGAGGTCGAACAGGATGAGGCTCTGCTCTCTCATTTCAGCTCTCCGACTATAAATGACCGTCCTTGCTGCAGTCTCGTTAGTGCCATGCTGTTCGCATTTTTGTGCTTTTCGTTGGTGATTTTGCTGTTTAATGGCCCCCACTGTCTAGCATTCCTAAACTCAAGGAGTCTGTGATGTGTCTTACAGACAAAATGCATGTGTTAGGTAAGCTTCGTTCAGGCATGTAATGTTCTGGGCCGTGAGTTCAATGTTAATGAATTGACAATTTACATTAAATAAGAAGCCTTTAAACAAAAACATACATAAAACAAAGTTCTGTGTAGATGGGTTGATGAAAATGTCAGAGGGTCATAGGAACCTAACCCGGTATTTCCCCCAGAAGCAATGATTCACTATTCGCTAATTCAGGGTTTGCTGTGACTTTATGGGACATAACTACCGTGAATAACGAGAATCAACTGTATAATCAAAATTGTTTACCTTTATGTTCTTCCCGACTCAGCTGGCTCTAAGCAAACTGGTAATATTTGCAGTGGTCTTGAGGGTAAATCAAATCCATTTTCAAGGAGGTGTTGTTTTTGGTCTCTACTTTCAGCATCTTGAGTACAGATTTTTAAAGTCTTTTGGGGCTTCCCTGGTGGCGCAGTGGTTGAGAGTCCGCCTGCCGATGCAGGGGACGTGGGTTCGTGCCCCGGTCCGGAAAGATCCCACATGCCGCGGAGCGGCTGGGCCCGTGAGTCATGGCCGCTGAGCCTGCGCGTCCGGAGCCTGCGCGTCCGGAGCCTGTGCTTCGCAACGGGAGGGGCCACAACAGTGAGAGGCCGAAGTCGTTTGATTTCAGCCACAGCTGGATCTCATTAAGGCCATGTTTCCCAACCTTCCCCTCCATGTGTGTGTTATTCTGATGTCAACAGATATAGCTACTTGAGCCCAGAAGAGCCCTGGCCAGCTTTGGCCCCTCCCACAACCAGAGAGCAGAGAAAATCAATATGGTGGCCTGCCTCTGACTCTGCTCCCAAGTATAAGAGAGGCTAAGATGAGCTATCGTAAGGAATGTTTGGAAGGCTTCTTCCAGACTTTTGCTGGGCTGGGGACTCCACTGATGCCCATATGCATTTATAGGGTAGAGGGAATCCCTCTTTCACCTCAGTCAGTACCTCCAGCAGAAAGAGCTACATAATCTACCAGACCCATCACAAAATGAAAATGTCGGGTGCCTTGTGCAGGAGAAAAGTGCAGTTACACGTATAAAATAGAAACCTTTTCCCTTTCTTCCATGATCACTCTCCCAGCTTGTCATGGTGTTTTTCAATTTACTATTTAATGTTGTAAACAATGAAACTACAGCATACCTTGTACTGGTCATTTTTATATTGTGCACTGACACTTTTAAATGAAAATATAAGTGTATCTGACTGGCAGAAATCACTGACATTACACAATCCATGTCCATTCTTTTATCCAAATTCCTGACACCAATGCCAGTTTATTATCATTCTATTTTGAAACCAATCTTATTTTCCCACTCTCTGAACCCCCAAACAAAAGAAAACAAAGGAACAAAAATCTTCACTCCGTCTTTGAGTTTTTTAGTTCACAATAAATTACCAAACCATAGATGAAGACACTGCCCAAGGTTATCTGTGCTCCCTCTGTAATGATGTAAGGACTGGCATAATCAATATATGTTACAAACCAAACACTACACGTGAGTGTGCATGTTTCCTTGAAGGTTCGACTGCTAATTATAAAAGCCAATGTATTCCTAGATTTTACTTAGCTAAGAAAGTCCGCGCTAAATTTGGTATCCCACGCTGTAATTAAATTATGTCCAGAAAGATGTTATCAGTTCCTCTCTCCTTTTGCTTCATTTTATCCTTTTGATCTTTTGAATTTTCCTCCGTTTTACATTTTATTTGCCTTTGTCAGCCAAAGTTTCTGAAGATAAGTAAGGCAAAAATCCCACGGCAATGAAACGGTCCTCCAGTCCTTTTTATAATCACAAAGCATGAACTTCAGATTCATTAGTTGAGATTCTATGCATGATTGCTGAATATCTATGTGCGAGCACCACTTTTAGTGTCTTCACCTGTGTTACCTAACAGTCCTTGCAACCAACCTATGAAGGAGGCAGTATCATCCTTCTGTGAAAGAAACTTGAGGGTCAGAGAACATGTATAGTTTGTCCAACATCTAGAACCAGCAAATGTTAGAAAGAGAATTTAGAGCCAGCTTTCTGTTTCTCAGTTCAGTGTTCCTTCTGTTATATCCTATAGTTTCTCCTCTTTAGTTTAGCAGAGTCTTAAAGATCCTTTAATCCACACCCCCTCGCCCCCCACCAACTTTATAAAATGGCAAAAGGAACCTCGGAGAGGTCAGGTTGGTTACCCAAAATCACTCTGCCAGTAAATGGAAAACTTGGGGCTAGATCTCAGTCTCCTGTCTCCCGGCCCACAACTGCGGATCTCCCCATGCTCTTTCTTTACCGCCCTCCTGCAGTTTAACCCTCCCATCTTCCTGACCTCTAGAGTCATATTGCAGAGTTCCAAGGTTTGCAAAGGAAAAGCTGCCAGGTTTGGAGGGGAGAGAATCCCTTCCCTCTGCAAAGAAAGGGGACAGTGAGTTCAGAAACAAGACTGGTCGGATGCCAAACCCCATGTTCCTGGGGCAACCGGTACCCTGGGAGATGGCACCAGAAGAGCTGCGCTCACCTCAGCAGCCTGAGGGGGCCCCGTCTTAAAGGGAAAGGGACAGCAGTGGACAACAGTGCACGGATCCTTTAGCTAGGAGGGGACTGTTTACAGTTTTCAAAAGGCATACCGGGGGAATCATGAGAAGTTACCACAAGAATAATTAAGTCAGACTGAAGACTGCATAAGCCCCAGCAGTGCTGAGTCATTCAAGAAGGGGGAAGCCCAGAGATGGGAATCCCACATTTCTTGCTAGTGGGTCAGATGTCATTTAACCTGAAACAAAAGAGACATGGTCATATCTGGACCCCAAGGTTGTGACCTCAGTCGTGCCTCTTACTTTTGGGAAAGGACTTTTTAATTAGGATTAAGAATACAAATTTCTATTTATTAGTTGAATTGGGAACAGTGATGAGTGATAAAAGGGCCAAAGTATATTTGCCTTTGTTCCCTTAAATTTTGTTCAGTAAATATACAATCTCCAGGGTTGGGGGTCATGGGGGGGCGGGTGGATGTAGAGTTCATCTCGCTTAGGTTTAACATTTTACATAAATAGACATTATTTTGACCTTGTTAATGGTCTAATGAAAAAGAATAGTCTGACTGGGGTTGTAAATTAAAATTACCCTCAGCCAACTGCTAGTCACCTGACAACAGCTGATTCTCATTCCAATGATAGTCAATATCCAAAGACGTTGAAGTTGAAAATCCAGCAACAGATATAGATTCCCAGAGTGAAAAAACATTCTCAGATTTTTAATTACACCTCACCGTTTCCACACAATCTTAATGATGTATTTTTCAGAATTTTTATTTTTCTTTCCGTTCTTTTCCTGCACAATTAAACCCATAGATGACCAGCTTACATTCCTTCGAGGCTACATCAACCCTCACTAGATCTCCATCTTGATCCCCAACGTACTAAACTTGTGAAACTTAGCATTAGCATTAATCTTTCTTTTGCTTCATTTTTTTAACACACTTTTCTAAAATAGTAAGGAGTAAACATGAAATTAAATACTCAGAAAGGCGCACCAGTACTGCAGGGAGAAAAAGCGAACAATTCTTGAACTGAGCCGTCGCCTGGCAGGGAACCCCCAGAGTGGAACAGCTCACAATCTTCATTGGTTCGCTGATCTGTGCAAATCCAAAGTGCAATTTGTAAGGCAGGCTAAGAGTATCCACGCATAATTTTGGGAAGAATATGTTCTACAATGGCCAAATATGTGAAAAACAAACAAAATACGCAAAGACGAAAAAGTGACCTCTGGAAAGGTTAAAATGACTAATTGAAACCTTCAAGGATCCAGGGAAGCGCTAAGCAAGGGGGTGGGGCTCATGGGGCTGAACAGGCGGGGAATCTGTTCATTTCTCCTGCCTGGGAGGCAGGAAACAGCTCACCCTCCAGCCTAAGGCGGGGAGTCAGCCCTTTCCCTCCTGACTCTGATTCACTCTCACTTCAAAGCCAAACCAAGGGATGAAAACCAAGGAAAGGGCAGCGTCCAAAGAATATCTGTGGGAAATCTAACCTCAGTCCATTCTTAAAGTTCTTTATCTCTTAGAAAGAACTGGTAGCTGGGAACATTTTCTATGGCTTCAGGAGCAGAAAAAATGAAATCGGTAATGAAGCAGAAACATCATGTCAATTGCTTAAAGTTCACTCACGTTTAACGTTTCACAGCCCATTTACAGTCCGGTTCTTTCTCCAAGTGAAAAAGGTAGCATGTCCTTTGGGGCTTAACAGGATGGCTAGCTCTGCTTGAAGCGCCCCTCTCTCTGTGTCTCTCCCTCCTTGCCTTTCTTCCTCTCCAGGGGTGAGAGGTCTTCATGCCAATGGAAACCATCTGTGGCTCAGTGACCCTCCCACCCCTCACCTGAGCACCAGGAAATCGCACAGCTCCTTGCATCATGAATAAAAGGGCAGTGATCCTTCTGCAGAGCGCTGCTTAGGTTTCAGCTATCTTTGCCTACCCTGCAGAGGCTCCTTTTAAGTTTGGAGCCACCGTTTCGTGTCTTGATCGATGAAATTGAAACCTGCTGCATTGCTTCCACACGCCAGGCATTCCAAAGGGATTTGACAAAAAATATCAACATTTATTGAGTGACTTCTTCGTTCCAGGCTGTTATGGGCTGAATTATATCCCCCCAAATTCATATGTTGAAATTTCAACCGCCAGAACCTCAGAATGTAATCATATTTGGAGATAAGGTCTTTAAAGGGGTAAGTTCAAATGAGGCCAGTAGGGTGGGCCCCAATCTAATCTGATTGGTGTTCTTATAAGAAGAGGAAATTTGGACACACAAAGGGACACCAGGGGTACAGGTACACAGAGGAAAGACCACGTGAAGAGACAGCAAGATGGTGGTTGTCTGCACCCCCGCCAGCACCTTGATCTTGGACTTCTAGCCTCCAGAGGTGTGAAAAAATAAATTTCTGTTGTTTGAGCCCCTAGTCTAATACACAGGCAGTATTCTCAAGAATAAATATATGAACTCAGTTCATTCTTAAAACAAGCTATGTGTGTACAGAACAGGAGGAACATTATTAATATCCTTTCGCAGACGAGGAAACTAAAGCCCAGAGCAGTTAAAAAGTCAAAAAAGGTTAGGTGGTGAATAAGTGACTGAGCTGGAATTTAAATGCCACATACTGAATGACTGCACTCTACTGTCCCTTTACACTCAGAGGAGCCCTTCCTTAGAAGTTGATATGTTTCTCTTGCAATCTTGAAAGAACAAAGAAGAATTTCTTTTTACTCAACTGAAGGCATGGATTATGGTATCTGGAAATAAATACTAAATAAATGAACTCCTCTATGTCCTCACTTTAATTTTAAATTCCCTGAAGATGAATTTATCAGTCAGGATTTTTCATATTGTAAGAGAAAAACGAATTTAAACTGGCCTAAATTAAGAAAAAAGTGGGGTACTCCCTGACTGCTTCAAACACTCCCTCAAGGAGACAAAATGGCTGCTGTGATTACAGACCTCACATCTTCCCATCATATCACTCAGGGACGAGACCATGACTTTTGGCCTTATTTCCTAGAATCCTCAGTAAAAATCCCTTTCTGATGTTTCGGCTATCAGTTTTGCATTCATGGCTGAAACGCTGCAGCCAATGTTATGGAAAAAAGTAATTGGTTTAAGACCATTAGGTTTCCACCAAAATCACAGAGCTGAGGGTACCAGGAGAGAGACGGTGGAGACTTCCCAAAGCCTTGTTAAATTTTCCAGGGGTGAGGGAAAGGAAGGATTGGGGAGTTATTGCTTAGTGGGTACAGAGTGGTTGTTCGGGATGATGAAAAATTCTGGAAACAGATGGGGGTGATGGTAGTACAACATTGTGAGTGTACTTAATGCCACTGTATTGTACACTTAAAAATGGTTAAAATGGAAAATTTTGTTATATATGTTTTGTCACAAAAATTAATTTAAAAAAAATAGCTTTCTTCATATGTTTCACTTCCATGCCAGACAAGGCCAGTTCGTGTTTCATCCCCAAAGTGTCCTTTTGCCATTGAAAATAGCCCTTGGGAGCCCTCCCTAACCACTGAACCAGTGCCAAGGGCAAGAAAAGGTACCTGCCAAGTGTCAACAGAGAATTATGTTCGGATTGTACAGAACACGGACTTGTGACTGGGCTCAGGAAACACGGTGCTATTCACGGGAGCTGAGAACCCTTATCTTCAACTGCCAGAGGTTTCACACAGGGAGATAATTAAGGTCAATCACTTACTGGTGGTTTGAATAGGGGAAAAAATAGTGGGCTTTTTAGGTAACATTTTTTTCATGACCTTTTTAGTGTACAGAGGAAGGGAATAAGTTCTAGTGGGGCTAAGCTGACAGATATAAACAGGAAATGAGCTGCAGAGTCTTTCTGTTCTCCTGTGATTCTGTGTAGTTAGGTACATACCCAGAAGTCTCAGCAAAACTTCCAGAGGCACGGAGTTCTTATCCTCTGACAGCTACAACACAGGTGAGCAGGTTGCCCTGTGATAAAAGCCATTCGGTGGCATCCTCTCTCCAGCAAACAGAAAAGCAGGTAGTTTTCCTGCCACCTAGCTGCAAGGTGAGCTCCCAGTAATTTGATGTTCCGAGTAGCTGTTGTTTAAAAACAATGAATTCACATACATTGCGGCCAGCATCAACCCCAGAACGATTTTACCCTGCCTGCCTTTGTGCAGCTAAGGTGGAAAATGTGGGCTGTGACAAACTACAGCAGAAAAGGAGCAAATTTGCATGTCACTGGGTTGGAAGAGCTCCTTGACTGTCGGAGAGGCCCGACGAGGCTGTCAGGCGCTGGCAGACAGCAGCACCAGGAGGCACCAGATCTCCGCTGGGCACGGCTGACAGCAAACGATTCCGAGTCAGCACAGGATCAAAGAGCTGGGACTGTCTCAAGGAAAAGTGTTAAAAACACAAAGACGCCCGCATCTTGATAAGAGCACCTGGCTGGAAAGAGAAATGCACAGAAAGGAAGAACAACGACCTTGAGTCTATCAAATGTTAACAAGCCTCAGAATTGTAAAATGCCTGAAAGGAAAAGAAAAGGTGCAGCTCACGTCAGAGTTTCAGAGCTGAAAAGGTTGGAAGTTATGTGTTGGCCACAACTAAAGAGGAGAGCGTGGTACAGGACTGCTCGGATTATGACTGAGATCACATTTCTGTTTTCAAGACTGATCCGTCGCTTGAGTTACTCGTGAGACAAAGCATCGACACGTGTGGCTTAGCTGAGCATCACTCCTTGGTGTGGAATGCAAGATTTTTGAAATACGGATATTCTTTTAAGAAGGAAAAAGCTGGTTAGTAGCAATAGTCAAGACAAAACTCCCCCCCCCCTTTTTTTTAAACCAGGAAAACAAGGTTTACTGAAGTAGCAAACAATCGTAATTTGGGACATACAACTATGGGGAACCCCATGCAAGTCTCCCAAACTTGCTTTTTTAAAGAAGCAGAAATATTAGAAATGAGACTTTAAGTAGAAATATAAATAATAAACTTGCTGCTTTGGAAATTAAGTTTTCAGCAAAGTGTGCCACATAATAACATATTTATCAATAGGGAGTAAATGAATGACATTCTAAGTGTCTTGAATCTGACTTCCCCATTGCTGCTTTGAGGACTTTTTTTTTTTTCCTTTTCCCTACTCACCATAAAAACAGCTACTGTCGCCGTGTCTGGAATCCCCATTCAGAGAGAACCACCAGAGAAAGAGAATAACAGATAGAGCCAGCTGGAAAATTTCAGCCCCAATTTTTTCACTTAAACAAAACTTCTCAGAATAAGCAAACAAATGCCCTGCCTATTTCCCCCCTCTAATCTTTACCTGGGTGTACATACTAGAAGAAAGAGCTTCACAAAACCTAGATATTATCTTTATTATTTGAGATTCTTTATCTTTGCAATCACCTAATATGAGATAAGCCACTGTGGGCACCCAAGTAAACATTTGCTTTGGGTACCACCATGCCAATAGTCCAGTCTTGAAAAGTGAATTTTCTACAGTAAAGGACATTTTCTGACACTGCTCACACCTACACCCAAATTCAGATATTTATATCTGGTTTCAATTCACTGATCCAGTATTTTTCTAAAAACTTTACTGAAATTTACCACCTTCTCAGTAACAGTTTTTTTAATTTAATTTAATTAATTTATTTATTTATTATTTTTGGCTGCGTTGGGTCTTCACTGTTGCACACAGGCTTTCTCTAGTTGTGGCTAGTGGGGGCTATTGCTGTGGCTTCTCTTGTTGCGGAGCACGGGCTCTAGGCACGCGGACTTTAGTAGTTGCTGCATGTGGGATCAGTAGTTGTGGCTCGTGGGCTCTAGAGCGCAGGCTCAGTAGTTGTGGCACGTGGGCTTGGTTGTCTGCGGCACGTGGGATCTTCCCGGACCAGGGCTCGAACCTCTATCCCCTGCATTGGCAGGTGGATTCTTAACCACTGTGCCACCAGGGAAACCCTCAATAACTGTTTTTAGTTGAAAAAGAAGTAGTCCCTATCTCCAGCTGCAGTATGATCATATAAATAATATTTGACTAAATTATACCCTCTGTGTATCTGACAAGCATAAAAGAGTTTTGCCCAGTGGCCTGAAATGTTCACCCAGAGTTTTATGACTTGCAGGGGAACATTTAACATTTCAAAGTACATTGGAAAGGAAAGTCTAAGAGCTTTAATTATATGATTACCTTGCCTGCACAGGAAATCATTTCCTTCTAAACATTGTGCTTTATCTGTTCCGATTTTTGAATTGATGGCAAACCTTCTGGCATTTGTTTTTTTCTCTGACCCCAGGCAATTAACCACGGTAGAGGAAAACAGCTCTAAGAACTTTACCAAAATTGTGCAATTTTCTAATACAACACAAGAGGGCAGGTTTTGCTTTACTGTGAGCCTAATTCCTCTCAATCAAAATGGTCATTTGTGCTCATTACAAATTCAGAAACACCCAATAACATACAAAGTGAATGAGTAATCAGAGTGTCTACTCTGGCAGTGAAATCTCTAGTATTTTAATAAAAAGGAACAAGTTTAAGCTTCTCGCAGTTATGTTTGGGAGACACTGTGATAGTTTTAGCTTTGTTATAAACCAGCAAAGGAGCAGAGAATGGCTAGAAGAAAGGACCAAATTCCGTCATGTTACATCCAAGAATTCTGGCTTGAATCAACGTGGCAAATAACATAAGTGGGTTAATGGTTTCTTCCAAATAGAAATACTGTTGGTGATAATATACAGAGCAGTCAGGCCTTGAATAGGAAGCTTGTGTGTTTGTTTTGTTTAGCTTTCAAAATTTTTATCCTATTGCTCACAATTTTCTTGTGTGTTGCTTTCAAGATTTCATTAAACTACCTACCCAAGTATAATTAAATTCACAGGAATTATTTTCATCTTGAACTGCCATTATAAGTAAAGTATCATGTTATCTTTGAGAATTTCTTTAGTTTCACCAATGGGTCCATCCATGTAAGAAAGGCACTGATTTTGCCTGGCTATATCATTTGCCCACTAACTCCTTCCACGGAAACAAGGCTTTTAAGACATCAGATGGTGGAAGGCCCTATAATGATACTGTGAGGTCTTAACTTTCTACTCTTGTCTGTATGAATGGTAGAATTAGGGCCTACCAGTGGTGGGGAAAAGATACACCCAAGAAGAAAATATGGCTGAGAAGTAGTCCCTCATATTAGGTTGTATGGAGTAAAATTCTATCTAGCATAGGCACAACTCAAAATCTGAAAGATAGGCTGCTATTCATTTCATGGCAGCGATACAAGACCCCATTATCTTATGTTTTATCCAGTACATGTCAAAACACATGCCAGAAGCCTTGAATGAAAAGTTCTACTTTGAAAAAACAAAATTAAAAAAAAAAAAAGTTCTACTTTGAGATTAGTTTATGCATTCAAAAAATATTTACAGAGTAATCAGGATGAACAAGGCCCTGGAGAAATAGGAAGAGTTGGGTTTTGCCACTGCATTGAAGAGAGTAGCTATCTCCCACTGAGGGGGCAGGGGGTAGGGTAGGGGAGGTGAATTCGCTCTTTTATGTGCCTGTATCAATTAACCACCACCGTTTTCTAGCTATTTATTTAAAGTGCTTTGATACAATGGCATTGGAGCTGTACAGAGAGCTGTACAACCTGACCTCTAGAAGCTTCAAATCTAGAAGTGGAAGCGAACGCCATGTAACAATTACCTCTATTGGCTCTAATTTCCTTCTTCGGGGCGTCTCCAACAAGCTGACTGAGCTGAAAGCCTCCTCTAGGAGGAGGCTGCCTCCCTAGACAGTGACTTCAAGTGGCTTCCCTACCCCCCCCCACTCCAATTTCAGTCTTTAGACTTTAGACTGTAGGGACATCAGAGGTGACTCTTTACCTGGGAAAAGGGGTAGTATCTCCTTTTCCTGCCTATATCATAGAGAGCTAGGAAGTAGCAGTTGCTTAGAAACTCAATAGAAATTAGAAACACCAGCATATTTAAGGACTTCTTTTTTATTTAATTGAAGTATAATTGATATAAAATATTACACAATTTACAGGTGTACAATATAGTGATTCAGAATTTTTCAAGGTTATACTCTATTTAGAGTTATTATAAAATATTGGCTGTATTATTTCATACCTGACAATTTGTACCTCTTAATCCCCTACTTCTGTCTTGCCCTTCCTCCCTTCCCTCTCCCCACTGGTAACCACTAGTTTGTTCTCTATATCTGTGAGTCTGCTTCTTTTTTGTTTCATTCACTACTTTATTGTATGTTTTATATTTAAAGTATAAGTGATATCATACAGTATCTGTCTTTCTCTGTCTGACTTATTTCACTTAGCATAATGCCATCCAAGTTTAAGGACTTATTTTCAAAAGTGAAGTAGTTATTATGTATTTTATGTATATACATAAAATTTCATGTATATATCGAGTGCCAAAAAGATGGGAATTGATGTTCACAAATTAAAAAACAATAGCCCCCAACAGACGAACAATAATCTGCAAAACAATTTTTATTTTCCTCTTGAGTAAGTTTTCTACTTCTTGTTAATGTGAGATTAGAATTATTCATTAGGATTATTATAATTAACAATGTTAAATCCTAAGCAAGACACAAATTTATGTCAAAGAATTTTAGAATTAGAAGAGAATTTAATTCACAAAGATGTTATTGGATTTCATTTCACTTTTGAATGTTAGCTTTTAAGAAGCGTTTCTTTTAAAATCATACTTCATATACACACAATTTTTCTAATACTACAGATAGAAGCATATAAAGCAATCTGTTCATTTTCTTCAAGGTTGAATATTTCCCCCCATCATTGAGAGGTATGGCTGTACAATGCTCGGTGATATTTTCTGAGTTTATCTGCATAGTATTCACTGTAAGTAAATACCAACTTTTTGCTCTACGGGGTTTTTCTACCTTTAGATTTGCTGAAAGGCAGTCGTCATTGATTTATTGTAATGTTAGAAAATGCTAGAAAATTTTACTACTCTAATATGAACTACAAAATTAGGAAACTATTTCTCTTAGGAAGGCATCATAAAACATAATATTTATGAAAAGTTGCACACACTATAGTTAAAAGGAGCTAAGTGTAAATGGTTAGTCTTTATTTCTGCCGCAGATAGATCTTGCTTTTAAACAAATCTTATGAGAATATGATGTATGAAAATTCTGATATACTCGAAGGATAAGCTAGAGGTGGTTATGTGCTTTATAGAATTATTCATAATAGTTCGTTCATAAAAAGTAATTTCCCCTGGTGCTTTTAATGTATAATTGATTTATACACAACTTTTCAGGAACATACCTACCACGCGCACTTATATCTTCATCTTAAGATATTTCTCTTTTGGTTTAAAAACAGGATGTAAAAATGTGTTCCCCAACAACCTTGAGTTCAGAAAATAAACCTGCCAGAGTGGACCATGTTCATAACACATTGCTGAATTTTCCATGAATTCTATTAAAGGCAGGCATTGAGATCTATGCATGTGGCGCTGGTTAGAGGTCCAAGCAGGGCTTCACCCCATGAAGGACTCTGGGCTGTCTTGATTCTCCTCTGCTGAGCCTACTCTCAGATATACTTTATGAGACTCACTCAAATTCAGTTCAGATTGAGCTCTGTCCATTTCTCTGGCTTCTGCAGTCTTATTCCGGGGAATAACACTGGGTATTGGTAAATCTTGCACCCTGTAGCCCCCCATATGGAGAAGGCTCCAGGGTGCTCTTAAGCCCCATTCTTCACACACATCCATTCCAGTAGAGAGGAGCTGAAGTGAGTGGACAGAAGGGCCACCTCGGTGGCTTCACTCCTAGTGCATGGATACCAGACGTGAACAGATGAAACTGCCTTAAGAGCTCAAAAAACGTTAACTCGTCAGAAGTAGGGATCATCTTGATAAGCCTAAACATTTTCGTAAAGACTGCCTCATTCTCATCTCTCATAATCTGATGATTACTTAGTGCATCATAGCCATTTAATTCTGAATTGTCATATTTTGTATGGATGGTTTGCTTTTAAATGATAAGACGCAATTAGCATTTGTAAGTAACATCAGTACAGGGCAGCATTAATGAATTTAAAGTCAACTCTTAAAAATAAGCCAAATGCATGAATAAGTTTTCATCTGAGGCTCCCTAGCAAAGGAATATGGACTCTGGTGATAGCTCTGCTGTTAAGAACTGCAGACTCTTTATAAACTCTGTAAAGTCTAATTTATAAAAGAGAACCAAATTGATCATTCATTCATTCGTTCTCCATCCTGTATGGAAAATAAGGCCTATTTTCATCTTCAAGGCCATTTTAAAGGCTGGAGAGAACAAGAGAAAAGAAGAAAAAGAAGCCGCAGAAAGATGACCAGGAAGCCACCTAAAATCACAGATGTTTACACCTAAAAGAGACCTTGGAGACTCATGTAGCACCTGCACCTTCCTGCCCCCATCCCTTTACAAATGAAGACGTGTGGGCTGAGAAAGATTTAACCATGATCTTGTCCAGCTCTCAAATTACACTGACCTGCAAATTTCAATGAATCCACTCTATCGATTTTTTGGGGTGCTCTCAGAACACGAGGAGGCTTAATCAAAATGAGGAATTATTAACAAATACCACCAATCATCAGCAGCTCTACCTTTGTTTGATGGTAGAGACACCCTCAAGCACTTTAGCTTGTTTGTTAGATAAACAAAGCAAACCAGAAACTACAGCTAAGCATCGTCCGTCCGTATTTGGGATCACCACAACAGGAGGAGCTATGCCAAAGATCGTCAATGAAAGGAAAAACAGTGAGGATTCGTTTGCTCACTGTCAGTGTCAGAACTAAGCCTTGGCCAGCCTCTTCTCTAGGGTAAGGCGTGAGCATCTAGGCTTCTTCTGTGTATCTCTTCTTGCTTAATTGTGTCTCCATTAAGGGTGTATATCCTTTTCGGACTCTTCTATATTGAAGGAGAAGCAGCAGTGCAAAAAGACCAACCAAAACCACCAGCATCCCCATAAGCACTGAGAGGGTTGTGGTCCAATCTGAAGTTTCTTCAACTGAAATTAAAGCAGAAGAGAAGGGTCTATGATTGGGATTTTCATCGGCTGAATACTCTTAGACAAGGGAAGAATAAACCTATTAGCCTTTCACATGCACTTTTGTTGATAAAGCAAAACTACACTGGCCGGAATAAAATTTATCTTCTCCTTCCTTACCGACTATTTATCACATCCACAATTGTTTTTCTGGAGGAAGTGGGAAATGGCATTCCATTATTTGAATGTAGATTATTGCATTTTAAAAATTTCTTACGATAAATACTTACACAGAATAAACCCTCCAATACTAATAAACCCTCCAACTACAACTACAATAAACCCTCCAACTACTAATAAAAAGTAGTTATATAGGAAGTATATAACTACTTTTGTGAGTTAGAAACTCATTTGTAAAAAAAATGCATGCTAAAATGGTATCTGGGGAACTGCAAAATATACAACCTTCAGGTCTAGAAATTCTTCTATTGTCTCTACCTTTTTTATGGGGTGATAAGTGAGTAAGACAAATGAGATTGGCTATTATAACAGGAGAGAATCAATAGCAAGAGCAGAAGGGATTTGGACCCATTTAAATAGTTGTGAATAAAACCTGAATCATCACATGATAAATCCAATCCTCTATTCAAATATATTTTATAAGCACTTTTCCACAAAATTAATGGATTTCATTTTTTGTTGTTTCCTTAAAAATTATCATATCCTTGGCCAGCTGTTCTTAAATTCAGTTTCTCTGAACTGGGTTCTTGTTCTATACTCTACACTTCTCTAAATGTAAGATTGTCCTTCTAGTTATTTCCCTCCAGTCCCACAGAGGACCCTGACTCATCACAATGGTGTTTCTCCAAGAGGATTTTAATTTGTCTCCTCCTGCAGCAATCTGGCAGGATCTATTGCCATCTTCATCTTCTTAAAACACAGATTTTTTTTCTGTCATTTCTTGGTTCAGGAGCCAAAAACGATTGCCTTTGTTATTGTCCAAACTCCTCTGCTTAGCTTTTCTTTAGTTACTTATTATTTTTTAATTGTGGGAAAACACACATTACATATGTTTTACCACCTTAACCATTTTTAAATTAAGTTCCGTGACATTAAATACATTCATTTTTGTGCAGTCATCACCACCATCAATCCACAGAAATTTTTTCTCTTGCAAAACTGAAATAGTAATTCCCCAATTCTCCATTCCCTCCCAGCCCCTGGTAACAACCATCCTGCTTTCTGTCTCTATGAATTTGACTACTCTAGGTGCCTCATAGAAGTGGAATCCTAGTATTTGTCCTTTTGTGACTGGTTTATTTAACTTAGCATAAGGTCTTCAAGGTTCACCCATGTTACAGCATGTGATGGGATTTCCCTTCCTTTTTAAGACTGAATAATATCCCATTGTATGTATCGCCCACATTTTTTTATCCATTCATCTGTCATTGGGCACTTGGGCGGCTTCCACCTGTGTCTGTTGTGAATAACACTGCTATGACCAGAGGTGTACAGATATCTCATTACTTGCCTTCAATTCTTTGAGGGTATATATATGCCCAGAAGCAGAATTGCTGGATCGTATGGTAATTCTACATTTAATTTTTTGAGGAGCTGCCATATTGTTTTCCACAGAGACTACCCTAACATTCCCACCAGCAGTGCACGAGGATTCCATTTTCTCCACACTCATCAACACTTGTTACTTTCTGCTTTCTGGATGTAGAGTGGCATCTCGTGGTTTTTGCCCAGCTTTTAAAGCGCTCAGTAACCAGGCCCTTCTCTCAAATCCAACTTTAATTCACAGTTATCTACCCAAGCCCTCCACTACAACCAGACCTTCGTCTCATGGTCCTCTATATAGACTACATGTGTCTTTCACAGCCCTGTTCCCTGCCCTTCTTCAATCTAACATGCTCCCTTCTTTCCCCCTCACCTACCTAAGACCTACCATCTCTTTAATCTAGTTCAAGACCCAGCTCCTTTCCCAAATCCCTCTCTCCCTTCTCCAACCTTTTGTTGTAGTTATGTCTCCCCAGGCAGGATTGTAAATTTCTTTGTTAAACCAATAAATGAATGTAATTTGTATCTTCTAATGAGTTAGTGCATTCTGGGCATGTTTAGACTCTTGGTCTGTACCTGTTAATTGGCTGATGCCAGAAGACATGGAAGCATGGTCAAAATGCACATTCCAAATTTTCTGATTATTATTATGTTCAATCCCAGAGAAAAGAGAAAGGTTTCAAAGAGATATCCTTAGCTGACCAAAGAACGGAAACTTCAAATCAGTAAGCTGCAGTAGATGTAGAACTGGAAGGAAAAAGAAAGGACAGGGTCCAGGGTCTGAAAGGCTTTGAAAGTTAGAGAGACAGAGAGAGAGAGAGAGAGACACGTGACCTCAGAAATCATCTTGATTACTTTGCACCAATGGGGAAATGCCACCAGCAGATAGGCCGTATGTTTTGCAGCTTCTTGAAAAATTTAGAGATTTTTAAAATTGTTTTACCTTCCTTTCTCAACCTGTCCTAAGATTCTTTAAATGACACATGGCGCTATACTGGGGCCTGGGCAAATAAAAAAATATAATGCCCCTACCTACACTTATCAAAACATCCTCCCATATTTTGAACCAGGTGGAAAAGCTAACAAAAAACCTACAACTTAAAAACATGACTTCAAAAATTTCATTAAAAAAAAAAATGTACACGTGAAGCCCCGTGCAGCCCAATCTATTGGCAGGCCATTGTCATCTTCACAAACCCATTCAGCAGGTTGGTACTGGCTAACTGGGGGAAAAAAAAAAATGGTCTACTTACAAACTGATGCAGGGGTATAAAACAAACAAACAACGACAGCTGTCTTTAAATTTTTGGTAGTGTATTCATCATAGATTTTTTTGCATGAATTTGGGTATTTGAGAATATTACTCCTTAGCTCAATTACTGAGTTTTTGGCCTGCCCTTGAACTTTGTGCCTGAGTCACGTGCTGCGTCTGCCTCACCATAAGCCCAGCCTTACCTTCAGGTCCTGCTAGTACCCATCCGTAGGTGGCTAGTGTATTTTGATTTTATTGCTTAGGCATTTCAAACCACGGCCAGTTTTCAATTAATGCAAGTAGAATTGTCAAATCGGGTGTAGATACTTTCCCTGTGAAATAAGTTCTCTTAACAACTTTCAGTTTTCTAAAGCAGGAGTCATCCAACCAGTCCCTTTTCTGATGTTTAATCGGTAGTTTAAAGGCTCATTTTGGTAAATATAGATACTCTATAAAATTGCCAATAAACTTAACTAGACCTGAGTACTTCAATTTAAGGTCGTGGTTTACACTAGAAAGAAAGGAAAAAGGAGAGAAAGCTTCTTTAGAAGATGAACGAATCATGCATTTAGAAGTTGCATTAGTTACCTGGCAGATCAATGGCATAGCTATAGCCAAGCTGGTCTGCCGTTAAAAAGAGTTCCTCATTAGTCACCGGAGGGAAGAAAGGAACCATGTTATACATCCGATTGTGACCAATGGGTGCCAGTTCCTGAGGCCAGGCATCCACAGGGGGATTGAATCTTTTCATCCACTCGTCAAAAACGGCATCAGTAAAGGAATGAAGGACCTGCAAGACAGTTGAACACGGTGTTAACATTGATAGGTCTGTTGCAATCAGACCAATCTGATTGGAACTTTCTCTAAAATGAAATAGGGTTGGTTCTTCTTTTTTTTTTTTGCGGTACGCGGGCCTCTCACTGTTGTGGCCTCTCCCGTTGCGGAGCCCAGGCTCACGGGCCCAGCCGCTCCGCGGCATGTGGGATCTTCCCGGACCCGGGCACGAACCCGTGTCCCCTGCATCGGCAGGCGGACTCTCAACCACTGCACCACCAGGGAAGCCCGGGGTTGGTTCTTCTTGACATCAGGAACTTCTTGGTGACATACCCACTGGCATATTTAGTGATGTTTCCAAGGCTGTATGGCATATCTCTCCAAACAGGATTATAAACCCCTTTGTTAAGACAAATGAAAGTTCATGTTGCAGATTTA
This sequence comes from Lagenorhynchus albirostris, assembly GCF_949774975.1. Classification (NCBI taxonomy): domain Eukaryota; kingdom Metazoa; phylum Chordata; class Mammalia; order Artiodactyla; family Delphinidae; genus Lagenorhynchus; species Lagenorhynchus albirostris. The sequence continues at coordinate 63,782,105 of NC_083112.1, forward strand.
ACATTGGTTTAGGAATATTTGAGGCCTTCAACAAATGCATGTTAATTATTAGGTTCAGAAAAAAAGGCAAGTGTGTTGAGATATATAGTGTAGTCAGTATTCAGATGATTTGGTTTTAACAAGAGAGAAAGGAAACGTGTTTACCAGTATTATAATACAAATGGATAGTTTAAAAAAAAAAAGACAGAAAGAAAAGAAAAGAAAGAAAGAAAATATCCAAAATGGGTGTTCAAATTTTTCTCACCAGGAACACCCTTCTATGTGCTCATTTTATAACCCTATCATCTGAATTCTCAGTGTTACGCCAGGAAAAGTCTAAAAACATTGTAATGCACATAGTGCTGTTGTATTTTCTCAAGGAAGCTAAGTCCTTTTCAAATACAGCAATTATTACATGTTTTAAAATATTAACAGCAAAATTTCACATTTATAGTCCTGATTTTGCAGCAGGACGTAAATGTGAGAAATCAGCCCCGTGGTTAGAGGCTCTCTTTCACTCCTAGACTGTCGTTCAGGGAGCCCAGGGGCCCTGTCTGCTTTTCCTTCCCTACTGTGTCCCTAGGGCCTGTCAACCCAGGGTTTGCTGCAAGGGGGAAGGGGGACATTTATTTCAATAAATACTTGTTAAATGAATTCGTTTACCAATTTACCAATTATAGAGCTCGTCAAATTATACTATAACTTGTTATTTGTTTATCAATTTCCCCTAACAAGACCCCTAACTCCTAAAAGCCAGAGATAAGGCCTTTTCATCTTTGAAGTTTTAGACTTAGCATACAACTTGGACAGAGTAGATGCTTAATAAGTTTCTGTTAGCTGATGACAGTGCCATGCAAATTAGTTTTATATTTTGTACAATTCAGCCAAACAGGCCTCTTTCTAGCAAGTGCTATTTCCCTCTGTCTGCAATCCTGTTCCTTCTGTTTTCTGGCGTCAGAGTCTTTCAGGACAAGCTCAGTGGTCCCTGTACTGAGACATCTTCCCTGACTGCCCTCTTTTTTTTTTTTGCGGTACGCGGGCCTCTCACTGTTGTGGCCTCTCCCGTTGCGGAGCACAGGCTCCGGATGCGCAGGCTCAGCGGCCATGGCTCACGGGCCCAGCCGCTCAGCAGCATGTGGGATTCTCCCGGACCGGGGCACGAACCCGCATCCCCTGCATTGGCAGGCGGACTCTCAACCACTGCGCCACCAGGGAAGCCCAGTCTGACTTCTCAGTCCTTTGCACTTCTTCACCCTTTTAATTGCCTTGCCCTTCTGGCTTGTATTACTGTTGTTTATTTAGTAGATAATAGTTTCAAATCTTACCCAAAGTTTCTTGTAGTTAGTCCACCCATTCAGGCAGCAGTGAGAGCTTTCTACATTCAGGATAGTAAAAAGAATCAAGTGATTTACTGAGGGGATTTTTTTCCTGAACGGACTTTTAAAGTTCATGGCAGAGACAATCATGTTAAAAACCAAAACATCAAATTGTAAGACCTGGGCTTTCACAGAGAGAAAGGATTTTCTGAGTTCTGAAATCTTGGCTTTGAGTAACAAAATTTAAACCCTGGAGGAATAAAGGCATAGAGTTTATCGCATGAGCAACAACTTGAGAAGAACACATGATAATGCTAGTGACCAATGTTTCCCACAAGAAGAGTTCAGAAACAGTTCATCTTTGAGAAGGGGCCTCAGCCCTGGAAAAGGAGCTAAGTGTTAGTTGTTGGTGTGGGTCTCTGAAAACAATATCACATGCCCTAAATCCTGGAAACTCCACATAAGGTTAAGAGGTTCCCAGAGAGGGCAATTGTGCTTCCTTCTCCAGGTGTAGCCTCTGGAGCCTGCCAGTCTCAAACAGAAGTTTTGCCTCAAGCGTGGAGACCAAGCAATAGATGTACAGTGTCTAAGTGTAGCAAGCACTGTGGGTTGCCTTTCTCTGCTTCTTCCACAGTAACTTCCTTTGTGTTTGGGGTGAAACAATGTGTCAAGTTATCCATGAGATTTAACTGCAAGTCATTGGATAGGACTTCTAGGACACCTCGTTAAAGGTGGTTGTCTCGCTTGAAAGTGTCCCCTTTTCATTTTCCATCTCTGCTTGCTGCTTCCTGGTACATGGATGTGATGACTGAAGCTGCAGCAGCCATCTTAGCAGCTAGCGAGCGAAGTTAAGAAAAGAAGCCACTCACCAAGGATGTAAAACAGAAAGACAGAAGGTGTTCATGATGACTGGAGCTACTATACCAGCCCTGGACCGCCTGCCACTAGAGGTCTTTTACACAAAGAGAAAAATAAACCTCTCTTTTGTTTAGGCTTCTGTAATTTTGGTTTTCTGTTTTAAGCAGCTGAACCACATGCTAAGTGATACACAGAAAAAGGGGTGTACCAGAATGTATTTTCCAAGGAAGGCCATACAGCATCTCTTGAACTTTTAGATACTGTCTGAGTTCAAGTGAGAGATCAAATTGTGATTTACGAAAAGAAATAAGAGACTCTCGGGGCATAGAAAGATGCAGATTTAATGCTGTAAGAGGTAAATAACTGGGTGAAAGCACTAGAATTAACCCAGCACAAAGTGTAAATAATTAAGGAGGGGACAACACTCTAAAACAATTCATAATTTGGAGAAATAACAGGGGAAGAGTAAGAAGGAGAGGTCTCAGAGGTCTCTTATAGGTCTCAGAAGTTGTTAAACATTATACAATAAAAGCTCTAGTAGGAACTACACACAGAGTACCCAATTTATAGAATGTAGTAAAAAAAAAAGGCCAGTGTGTGCCAAGAAGATGCAAAAAAGGCAACAGACAAAATGCTGTGAGCAACAATATATCCAGAGGCTAGAAAGAGAAGTAGTGCAACCTGGAGACTAGGTATTTTTGATGAAGTTGTGAACATTGTTCCTCAACGAAATACCCTGAATTGCTCTTGAGAAACTAATGAAATGTTTGTTGGACACAGGTTGAAAATAAGCTAAGTTAATATCTCTATAAAGGCCAAATGTAATTTGATGATAATAAATAAAAACAGAACAAAGTAAAAGTAAACTGTTGTTGACTTATATCTGCTATAGAGATTCATAGTTACATTTTGGCATTAATAATTGAGTGCTTCAGAAATGAGGTTACAAATTTCGGTATAAAACTTATTCTATCTTGTTCCAACAAAGTGTGGATAGGTACAGGAAGGAAAAAAAACCCCACTAAATTTCAACTTGCGAGGCAGTATTAAAGAAAATGTGATTACATGGGCTTTCGAGGTAAAAATTTTTAAATGTAACCCTTGCAGAAGAAAGCAACTGATCAACAAATGTTGTGCTTACAGGCATAAAGAAACTTAATAAAGTACAGGGAAAGCATGCATGCCTTTCTCAAGATCATTGGAGGATAAAGTTACTACCAAACTTAACCTTCATTTAAATGGCTGCAAATTCAGATTGCGGCCACATGGAATCTCGTGATGACAAGAGAAGAGTATCTGTGCCTGGAGGAACATTACTATCGAAACCTGAGGCTGACTGAAAACACATCTGTACTTTATCAAAGACCAGCTCACTGTGGTTTTCACCACTTGAGTTCAGGTATTACTATCCAGAAGATGTCATTCATAATCAGAGTGGATCTTATTGTGGTAACATGATGATGCTCTGGTCCTCTAAGAATTCATATCTGAGCATTTAAAAGTCACATGATAGACACACAGTTCCATATGAGAAGCTCTAATTTAAAACTTAAGTTAGAAGTCACAAGTAAAAATTTGGGTCCGAATTTCTAAATGAGAGAATTCCTAATGGTAACTCCTAAAAAGCATAGCTAACCATGCTTGTTATTTTATGGTATCAATAATATTTATTTATTCTTGCCTTGTTCTGTCAAGGATTTGAAGCAGTGTATAGTCAAGATGTTGGTTTTACATACCTAAATAAGCCATATGCAATAGGCATGAAATAGTTACACAACACCCAACTTCTACTTAGCTGACTAAGCTCTCCCACAGGGACATGAGTACTCCATAGACGGCACATTCAGTGAGAGAGAAGAAACAACCAGAGAAAATGGGCATTTGAATAATAATAGCCTCCCGGGCAGTGCTCAGCCCGGATGGTGCGTGTTTCCCGTTTTGCTATAATTTTCTCTCCCTATCCTTTTCTACCCACTCTCTCACTGCATCCTGAGCAGACAGAATAGAAGGTATTTTTCAGGCATTTTGGAGGAGTTGCATAGGGAAAGCACCCTTTCTGCACAAAAGATTTGTATAATAGCATTGGATACAAAATATACATATGTATACATAAAATTATACAGTATACACTGTATATAAGATATGATAGCATGCATATAAGAAGAAATATCAAGAGCATTAGGGGGCTTCCCTGGTGGAGCAGTGGTTGAGAGTCCGCCTGCCGATGCAGGGGACACGGGTTCATGCCCCGGTCCGGGAAGATCCCACATACCACGGAGCGGCTGGGCCCGTGAGCCATGGCCGCTGAGCCTGCACATCCGGAGCCTGTGCTCCGCAATGGGAGAGGCCACGGCAGTGAGAGACCCGCGTACCGCAAAAAAAAAAAAAAAAAAAAAAAAAAAAAGAGCATTAGGAACTCAGTTGCTATACCCTTGAGGAAGAAAGCTTGTAGTTTAAGCATTAAATTTTGAACAGATGCAAACAGAGAACACAGGAGAGTTCTGCTATTAGTATGTCAATTTAAAAGATGTGATGTATGCTGAACTGCATACATCATAGGCAGACAATACAGGTTGAAAAGAGAGGACCAGGGTGATGTTAGAAGAGATTCTAGAGAAGAACTGAGATACTCCCAGGCCATTCAAGACTAAGGGACCACCAAAGCTCTAGGAGAGAGGAACACAAATGAATGCTAGAACCATCTTAGATTTGTATATAAATTATGGTTTGCTGTTATACTACTTAATTCATCAATAATGAAGTGTATATAGTTCATCTCTTAGTTACAGGTTTAGTTCTTCTCAGTACAGTATGTGTTTATCCTTATAAAGTCTAGAGTTGAAAAGAACCCCTTCAGCTCCATTTAGCCATTTAGCATGTACAAGTTAAAAATCAAACCATCCCTACAAATTATTGTGTATAAAATCAGCCACAAGGATATATTGTACAGCACAGGGAATATAGCCAATGTTTTAAAATAACTATAAGCGAAGTATAACCTTTAAAAATTGTGAATCACTATATTGTACACCTGTAACTTATGTAATATTGTACATCAACTATACCTCAATAAAAAAAGAGTAAATAAGAGTATATCACAACAGAATGTGGTACACACTTCAGTCAAGAGTATTTCTTGTACCTAATTAAATATTATTAGAGCTTTTCAATTATTAAAAATAAAATGAAATAAAATAAAACCACCCAGACTGAGCCTATAGAAACCCTGCCACCCTGGGAGCTCCTGCCCAAGCAGGTGGCCAGCCACCCTTTCTGGCACCTCAGCTCTTGTAAAATTCACCAAGATGTTATGCTACTTAGGAATCAGTGGCTGTCTATCTCAGTTATTTAAAAATACATATATTAAATAAGTAAATGTGGCATTTTAAAGTCATGAATCCTTACTCATGACAAAACCAATGCCCTATCTTTTCAAAAGTCAAGGGAAATTATTCAGACCTGCCTCACCAATTAGTGTTAATCCCTATCAACATGATCTAACAGGACAATGTGTCCTCAGCTATAATGAAAGCAACTGTGAAGTGATCAAATTAGAATTGTCTAAACTGACAAAAGGCAAAATTGTAGCTGGAAGACTCCACGTGGGGAAATTTTTGAGGAGAAAACTTTTCTTATAATCTCTGCTCAGCCACTTACTAGTTCATCTGATGTTGTACTCAACTCTTAGCCTCTCTGAACTTTATTTTCCCCATATTTAAAATGAGGAGAGTTGTTTACCAGACACAGTTTGTGAACTTAAAGGACTATGTTTGCATGGCATCTAGTGTAGGGACACATTAATAGATGCTCAATAATTTATTGCACATCAACTAAGTACTAACCACTAAAGAACCTAACCACTGTTCCGGAGATTGGATATTGTATCAATGATCACATTAGCTTCCCTTAAGCTAGTGAAATTTAGAAAATACATCTTTATATGAACAGAGTATTAGGTTTCCAAGAAAAATAAAATATCAAAAGAGGATGTTGTATTTGTTACTATCTTACATAGAGAATAAATCATTTAACTAATTCTCTTGAGAACCTTTAGTTTTTTTTGCTCTCCCAGAAGTCATTATCCTACATGAACATGCAGATCACAGAGAAGGAAATGCAAATGGTTCTTCAAATATGTGAAAAGATGCTGAACTTCACTTAGAAGAAAAGAAATGAAAATTAAATTCACTGAAATATTTTCACTTATCACATTGGCAAAGATGAAAAAGTGTAATAACATACCATATTAATGAGAAAGAGTCAGGGAATTGTCCCTCTGCTACATAGCTGGTCGGAGAAAAAAATCATTCAACCTCCCAGAGGGCAATTTGGCAACATCTATCAAAATTTCAAATGCGTTTATTTAACTTCTGAGCCCGTGATTCTATCCTCTTGACTTATCTTACATGTTCATTTATTGCTGTATTGTTTGTAAAGCAAAAGATTAGAAACCACCTAAACATCCATCAGTAGGAGACCAATTTCAGGTAAAATTCATGCTACAGGATACCATGAGGCCTTTAAAAAAAAAAGTGTTTAGAATAGGTAAAAAAACAAAAACTAAAGAGTAAAACGAAGTCTCAAAAGTCTCTATAGTATGCTGCCATTTGTATAAAAAAGAGAAATATTATACATAAATATATGTGCTTGTATATCTATAAAATATATCTGGAAGAATAGGGAAAAATGGGAATGGATAGCTGGGAGGTGGTATTGATACAGGGACTTCATTTTGTGCCTTTTACATTTGAACCTCTTATAATGTTATAATTTTTTTTAATTAAAAAATTTAGGAAACTATGTAACAACCTAAAAATGTGTGCATTATATTGGCAACTGTATAAACATATAAGAATATGAAACAAAATAAGCAGAAATATTGAAATGAAATTATGGACATCTAAAAACTTTTTGCCAATATTTCTGCAATTATAAATCATTAAACCATTAATACATTTAAAATTGACATAACACAATGTTATTTTAATTACTCAAGATATTACTCTATGACTTTTTAAGAAAGATAAATATAATAGACCCCTTTTTAAGTGTTTTGCTCTTGATGGGAGAAAAGCAATGTAAGTGCTTTGCTCTTGATGGGAGAAAAGCAATGTCCTATATACTTCTTTTGTAAAATTTCAACTAAACTCATACTAACTCAGAAGTATTTTATATTTGCTACTATGACCTATTAATTTTAGTCATTTTATTGCAGCCTAGAAAGGTAGAGTCTGATAAGGTCTTACAGGCTTAACTTAGTGTGATCCATTAGATCTTTGTTTTTAGAAACTCATTTTCTCTTTTCTTGGTTTATGTTCTTAAATTCCTTTCTTATCCAAATGATTGTCATTGTTAAGAAATACAAATAAACAACAAGGTTTTACTGTATACCACAGGGAACTATATTCAACATGTTGTAATAATCTAATAACCTATAATAACTGTAACGGAAAAAAATCTGAAAAAGAATACATATGTACATACAATATTGTGTTAGTTTCAGGTGTGAAGTAAAGTGATTCAGTTACATATATAATATATACAATATTATATGTAAATAAATTGACTATAGCTCAATAAAAAAAGAAAGAAATACAAATGGTAATAAGGCTGCTTGTATGTCTTAATTCCATTTAGAATTTCAGCATATAAGGTGAGGAACAGACACATTAGCTATTCAGTGAGTACTAACCATGCAACCTATGAGTCTGCTAGCTACTGTGGAATTGAAAGAATTACAACTTGCCAAATGTAACTTTCTAGGAGGACAATATCCAAATACACTTTAAGAATATTATCTTTAGGAATTGGGAAGAAAGTTACTAGTCTCTAACATAGTTTCTTTTGTGGCAGTTAACTATTTAACTTTTTAGTCTATTGGTTTCCCTCTTTTTTTTCTTTTCTAGGTTATACCTACATTTAATATTGAAAACAGAACTACTTAGCATTCCTGTGACCTAATATTATTTTCCATGATAAATGTGTGCATTTCCTTCAATTACCTTAAAATTAGAATTTCAGAGATCAGTTCAGAGTTTTTCCTGCATTTTAGCATTATACCGTCTTATACTGAGTATTGCGATCATACACAACTTTGTATTTCTCTTGCTTGAAGAGATTTCAGAAAAATAAATTTAATAAATGTTATATGCAATGTTTTTGCATAAATTGACTCATGAATTTGAAATTCCGGAAGTTATAGCTCTGTTAACTTAAGTGCTTTAACCTGGCTTTCAATACTGTTGAAGCTGAATTGGCTTCAACATGAAACTCTTTGAAAACAGCCTAAATTAACTGTGAGTTCTGGAGCTGGTGCCAAAACATTACTCCTTCTGTACCTTCAGAGAAGGGCTGTGGCTTTTTGTCTATTTATATATACATAACTTATACCAAAGAAAACAACATTTTAAATATTAAAGGTATTAAAAGTAATGAAGACAAGGACGATTAAACATCTAGTGTCTTTGAACTACGTGTAAGTCACGGAATTCCTCGTCCGTAAAGTCATAATGTGGGCTTCTAACTAGAGCAGGAAGAGAAAGATGACTAAAGAGGCATCTGTACGGCAGAGAAGACACTGATCCCTTCAAGCTGGGGTTGGCAAACTAAAGCCTGCTGGGTAAATAGGGCTCGCAGCCTGTTCTTGTCAATAAAGTTTTATTAGAACACCACACTTGTAGGCAGATAGGGGAGGGGGAATCCCTGGTGGGAAAGAACCAGATACAGCTTTTCGACATAAGAGAGGCCATTTTAAGCCTAAGCCGTTTTGTGATCTAAGCCTGTCCTCAATGCTTGCCCTTGAACAGGCCTCAGTAATAACAATTTTAAGGAAACAAAGGAACAAACTGACTGTTATCAGGCAAGAGAAGTAACTATAGCAAAGACAACAAGTTAGCTGTCTTTGAAACGGAACTCTCAGTTCCGTTTCAATGGTAAAGATTGGCCTGAAGCACTTTCTTTATTCTGAAGAATCTAAACCCCCCTCTAGCGATCAACCACCTGATCAGTGGAACCTAGGAGATGATGATGTTAACCTTTTCTGACTTGTGACTTCAATCAACTAAAGATTGGACTCTGTCGACCTTTGCCCCAGTTCTATGCTGAATCTCCTCTGCGCGAGCCCCTTCATGAATATTCATATACCCTTAGCTTAAAACTTCCCCAATTTTGCTGTTCCCAGAGACACTGCTTTGGGAAATATCCCCAGTGTTCTCCTTACTTGCTGCAAGCAATAAATCCTTCCTTCTTCGGATCAATCTTTGGCTTGGTTGTGTCTTTTGGCTCCATGTCGGCCAAGAGACTGAACCCAGTCTTCGGGTAATACACTCACTTGTTCATGTATTGTCTATAGCTGCTTTCGTGTTACAGTGGCAGGGTTGCGTAGCTACAACAGAGATCATCTGGCCTGCAAAGCCTAAAACACGTGCTATCTGGCCATCGACAGAAAAATGTTGTCAAGCCCTGCACACTTAGCGGGTTTCCTCAAAATAAGGACATAAGATTTGGCAATCCTTGAGACTTAGGATTGAAAATCAAATTACTAGCAACTACAGAAATGCAAATCAAAACTACAGTGAGGTATCACCTCACACCAGTCAGAATGGCCATCATCAAAAAAATCTACAAACAATAAATGCTGGAGCGGGTGTGGAGAAAAGGGAACCCTCCTGCACTGTTGGTGGGGATGTAAATTGATACAGCCACTATGGAGGACAGTATGGAGGTTCCTTAAAAAACTACAAATAGAACTACCATACGACCCAGCAATCCCACAACAGGGCATATACCCAGAGAAAGCCATAATTCAAAGTCATGGACCACAGTGTTCATTGCAGCACTATTTACAATAGCCAGGACATGGAAGCAACCTAAGTGTCCATCGACAGATGAATGGATAAAGAAGATGTGGCACATATATACAATGGAATAGTACTCAGCCATAAAAAGAAACGAAATTGAGTTATTTGTAGTGAGGTGGATGGACGTAGAGTCTGTCATACAGAGTGAAGTAAGTCAGAAAGAGAAGAACAAATACTGTATGCTAACACATGTATATGGAATCTAAAAAAAAAAAAAAGTGGTTCTGAAGAACCTAGGGGCAGGACAGGAATAAAGATGCAGACGTGGAGAATGGACTTGAGGACATGGGGAGGGGGAAGGGTAAGCTGGGATGAAGTGAGAGTGTGGCATGGACATATGTACACTACCAAACGTAAAATAGATAGCTAGTGGGAAGCAGCCGCATAGCACATGGAGATCAGCTCGGTGCTTTGTGACCACCTAGAGGGGTGGGATAGGGAGGGTGGGAGGGAGACGCAAGAGGGAGGAGATACAGGGATATATGTATATGCATAGCTGATTCACTTTGTTATAAAGTAGAAACTAACACACCCTTGTAAAGCAATTTTACCCCAATAAAGGTGTTTAAAACAAAAAAAATTACTAGCATCACCATTACCACCTTTGGTAGGAGTGAAAGGTCTTGGTTTAATCCTCAATTTGTCAGAGGATTCCGCTGTTCTACTCAGCATTTTGGAGTACTGGGTAGGAGTGACATGTTTTCTTATGAATATGAGTTGTATGTACAAATTTTATAATTTAAAATGTGTGTTTTAATAAAAACTTATTTAGCGACATATGGTGTCAATAGATGTGTAGATAGATAGCAGAGAAGGTAGACATCAAAATGCTTGGCATAATCCGATGGCTGAAATGATAGCCTGAAAAGTGATGTGAGATATCAAGTTAGAGCCAGGGAACAAGGACCATCCTACAGAAGAACAAAGATGGCAATGGAGGACTCACAGACAAGCCCCCACCTTGTAAGAAGTTGGGACCAGTAGTCCACATTTCTGATATTCTGATGGCAAAAGCAGCTCATTTTTAGCCAGAATCCTTTGTGAAGTGAGGGAAGCCAGGACCAAACACCAAACAGAGCTTTGGACCTCAGGTACCTGGGCATCATGCAAGGGTCACAGTACCTGCACAGTACTTCCAGCCCATCACTTACCTTCAACACCACTCATCCCACCAATGAAAAATCACTCATCATTATGCTAATGTACGATATATTATGCTAAATTATGGTATAATTTATAATATTATTATGCTAATTTTTGAATCCACCTCTGGACTGTAAACTCCCATCTAGGGTCATTCCAAAGCTAACCATCTCTAAAGTATAGGTTTCTGATTAGGGAACTTCAAATGCTATCTAACCACCCCTATGCTGTAGATTTAAATTAACTTACATATGCATACATCCCATTCACACAGAGAATAAAACACACACCAAACCTTAATCTTGTTGTAAAGCACATAAATCCAACACATTATCTAGAAAAGTTTTCATCTCTTCTGAGTCTTTGAACATACCACAAAAACAGGATCATTGGCAGCAGAATGTGGCAAAGCGTTTGTCCCGTTCAGGAAGGAATGAACCAAATTATGAAGGTTCATCACTTGAGAGTCCAGGGTCCCGTCTGCTTTATCAAATCCTTCCAGGGCATTCCTGAGAGAAATCAGTATGTCAGTGACAAGAGTCATGAATTGATAAAGGTCCCTTTGTATTGTTTCCAGCCTAGATAATAGTCTTCTATTTTGAGATTGTGTCGGGAAATGGGAAGCTCTGTTGTAGCTAAATAGCTAAGAATTAGCGACAGCCTTTAATGAGATCTTCTAAAGAGAAGGGAACTCCTAATCCATGCTACTTCCACACCTGCTTGGTTGGAGTCTATATCTTTTGTGTACTGTATGACAATTATTTACTGTCATATCTGTCTCCCGTGCTAGATATGAACTTCTAGAGGACAGAGACTGTGGTTTCTTCAAATTTGTATTTCCAGTTCTCAGTACCATGCCCAGCACATGGTCTGAGATCAATAAATATTCTTTTGAATTCACATATAATCTTATATTCCTATTTCTCCACTAAATAGATCTGCTGTTTGACTGTAATACATTCAGCATTCTAAACGTATCCCCAAATTCCCCTTACCTTTCTCTTTTTTCCCCTCCTCATTTTCAGGAAATTTTAATTGTCCATACCCTAACTCAGTGATCCTCAGAATCACTGGAAAATAAAAATACATATTTCATGCCCCACTTTCAGAGTTTCTGATTCAGTAGGTACAGGCTGGGTCCTAACAATCTGTGGTTCTTTCTACCTAACTCCCAGGTGATGTCAATTATGATGGTCTGGGCGCCACACTTTGAAAACCACTCGCTTAACTAAAATCTATATGGAAGGCAATCTGTGTCGACTGCACTTGTATCACAATGAAAAACTAATGCATGCTCCTTTTCAAGGTAAAGGTCATCCTTCACCTCACCTTTGACACTATTCTGAGGGATATGTCCAACCTCAGCACAGACTCTGGGCTCTGCTACACTCAGCACGACCTCTGCAGTAAGTTCAGCCTACCCTGCCCCTGGCCCCAAATAACACACCAATTGTATAATTTACACACGGTTGAGAGAGAGAATTCAGTTTGGGAGAAGACCATGAGTCTATCTGCCATTCTTTTTTGGAGCTTCAAAGATGTTTGTTTAAAATCTTATTTATAGCCATACATATTTCTCATCATGCTTACTGTCTTTTTAGAGAGAGAAAACTATTAGTTGGCCTTCAAATGTCAAGTATCGTAATGTCATTGCTGTGCTGTAATCTGAGTTGCATTTAATCTGTAATACTCCTCTGAGATCTCAGACCCCAATATTAAGGTCTATGGTTGACATTTTTTTAAGGGAGAAAAGAAAAATCATGAGCAAATATTTCAAAAATACTCTGTTTAGTGAGGTGCCTTGGTTCTGAAGACTGTACTTATATGTGTACAGAAATTACAAATACAAAAGGTGGTTTTAAATGGCTGAGTTAGAAGATATTCGAACTACGCTATTAAAGATAGTAGGTGGATGATGACTTCCTTGACACTGATGCCTTGTTACCCTCTTTTACCAAGTGCTTCCCTATTACTGAGCTTTGATGTCTCCCAACACCTGGATTTCCTTCCAGTTCATTACAACCACAGGCATGAAAATCTAGAAGTATTGTAAAACGCCAGGGTCGCAGAGCTCAGAGCACCAACCTGAAGCTAAAGGTAGAGTTCTGGAAGAAAGGAGGATTGTCAAACTTCTTGAGAGACAGGCAATCTTGTATGTCTTTTAAAGTTGGCAATTTCTCACTGTTTCTTCCCACTTGATTTCTTCTCAGCAAACCTTCATAGGTTCCATTACACAGGGTGACCCGGCGGTTGTAGTCATCCAAGCTAAGATGTGTAAGGAGATTAGAAATAATACGGATAGTATCATAACTTTGAGCCCAGCAAACCAATCAAGGTTATAGTCGTGGTAAAATTTTACTACCGTTACCTTACAAGGGTCAAAAATATGTGGTAAAAGTACTGCTTCCAAAAGCAATTATGGATTAAGGATTTTCAAAAACATAGATGCGTGAAATATGAATCAACACATAAATAATGAAGAAAAATTACCATTCCGTTGGAAAGACAGTAAGAGGGTTTACTAGGCAAGACGGTGACTCCTGTTATGTGCATCTGAACCTTGAGTAACTGAGGAGAGACCAGGCTAGACTGTATTAATATTGAGCTAAGCCAGTTTGGGCAGAAGTAAAGCTAGGAAAGCATTTCAGGCAAACTGAAGGCAAATGAAGGTGGTCAGAGTGAAAACACGTGAAACTATATGGAGGAGAAGTATTAGGAGAAACGCTGTATTAGAAAATGTTCTAAGGCAGAAGGGATGGTTAATTGGTAAACGTGGATGCCGGCAAGGTCCCGTGCCCATAAAATTATATCCTACATGCCTGTTGGGGCCTGGAATTCCACCATCAGAACAGTATTCCATTTGGTAGAGATCAAATGTTCAAGATGTTTCTGTGTGCATTTTAATGGGTGAGGGGATCATACTGGGTGTGTGAGAACAGAATCAGCGCACATGAGGATGAAAGACGCCAGTACCTAAAAACTAGACAAAAAACAGCCTCCAAGGCAGCCTTTCCCAAGTGTGTTCCAGTGAGATGGTCTGTGAAATAAGGGTGTCAGGGTCAGATAAGTTTAAGCCCCTCTTGAAAAATAAGAACACGGTTACTTATGAAAGGCTCTGAGACATTCTAAAATTTTTAAAACCCTTTTAACTCAGCATTCTCTAAATTTATTTGATCAGAGGAGTCTCTTTTCACATACCGCCTATTAACAGCCCAAGGCACTATAAGAAATGGTGCCCTTGTGGAACGACATTAAGTCATGTACAAAGCACTTACTACATCCCTCGGAGCACTGCCTGGAGGGTTGTAGGAAAAGCTTAGGATGTAGAAGATGGGATCACAGTGAGCTAGACCTAGACCCCCGAAAACACGCACATGCCCAGCCTGGGGCGTGGACAGCAAAGCTCTGTGCCATGGAGCGGTCGAAAGACAAGGGACAAGGGCACTAGTATAGTGGAGTTCAAAACAGGAGGATCGTGGAGGAAACAAATGAATACAGGCAGACGGAAGAGCTTCTTGGGGAATCTTTTCCTGAGATGTGTGCCAGGAAAGAGAAACAAATTCAAGGAATCCCTGAGGACAGAGTTCTTTGTGGGGTATGGGCTGCTTGTGTGTTCTTTGGTACTTTCTTTTTTTTTTTGCAAATAACAAACATTTGCTGGTGTCACTTATGGTAGAAAAAAGTTTCTACACCAGATGCACATGACCCGATTTTAGTACTTTAGAGATTCGTCTCACCACCCCATTTCCTGTTCCCCTCAACTCCCCAGCACCCTATGGCCCAGCCATATCAGACTGCTTCTAGGGACTTTCCGAACTACATACATGATGTTCCCTCCGTCTAGGACACACTACCCTCCCCCGCCTCTGGTTGAGAGATCTGTGCCTCCTTGAAGTCTCAGGATACTCGTGTCTCCACCTCTTAAAGACTTTCACTGATTCTCTTCTTGGCTTTGGACACACACCTATTAAAATATTTCTCACGTTATATTGTAATTTGTTTACCAGCCTTCTACCTTTGTAAGTATAAAATGATATTCCAAAGGGAAGCTATATTTTATTCATCCTTGTATTCCCAGCACTATTAAACTGCTTAGAATATGATCAGTGCTTAAGACATGTTGGTTGAATACAGGAAATACTTCTCATTTTAAGACAGTTGATCTCAAAGTGATGGCCAAGCATATTCAATTCACAAGTGTGATTTCCATGCCTCTATTTTCTTTTTATTAAAGGGCTCAGGGTTTTTTAAAATCCCAGGAAAATACTGTTCAGAAACATGTAAACAGAATCCAACATGCATTAGAAAGAGAATTGTAAAGTTATTCTCCATCTCTCAGACATAAGAAAATAAAATCTCTGGATTTCTGCTGCAGGTACACATGCGATTACCTATCACAGACAATTTCCCAGCTGGAGAATCTGGAGTTTTGACTAATCAGAGTCGGATCATCTTGTCTTGCAGCCCCAAACAGCTGGTCTGTACACACGTCACACTCGTTCCTCCCGGTGGCAAAGTTCCAGTAGGGCAAAGCAAAGGACTCATTGCCAGTGAGGCGCTGAAAGCAAAGGGCATGACGAGTCATTTAATTCATGTCATCAGATACAACAAGAAACTGATACAACAAGATACAACAAGAAAGCAAAGACTCATATGGGTCTTGACCAAATACAAAACAAAATTAAAAGAAACTAATGTTTGGACCAACCTGGAGATCTCTTTCCAGCCACAACAAATGGTAGCGGTGCCAGGTAACGAAGGCGGGGCCTTGGTGTGAGAAATCTATGGCCTTGTATGGGCGCCCTGGTCCTAAAACATTTGGGAAACATGTTAGAGGTCACAGAATAGATTTTTTTTATATGTTAAATGTTACCTGGGAGGTGCTGCAGAGCCAAGAAGTCCGTGATGTTTTAGTCGGAAAACAACTGTTTTTAATTAATTAATTTTTTTATTGAAGTATAGTTGATTTATAATGTTTCAGGTGTACAGCAAAGGGATTCAGTTTATATATATATGTATATATATATAAATATATGTACATATATATATATTCTTTTTCAGATTCTTTTCCATTATGGTTAATTCCAGGATACTGAATAAAGTTGCCTGTGTTATACAGTAGGCCCTTGTTCTTTATCTATCTTTTTAAATTAATTAATTTATTTATTTTTGGCTGCATTGGGTCTTCGTTGCTGCACGCAGGCTTTCTCTAGTTGCAGTGAGCAGGGGCTACTCTTCATTGCAGTACGTGAGCTTTGCAGTGGCTTCATTGCAGTGGCTTCTCTTGTTGCAGGGCACTGGCTCTAGGCGTGTGGGCCTCAGTAGTTGTGGCGCATGGGCTTAGTGGCTCCGTGGCATGTAGGATCTTCCCGGACCAGGGCTCAATCCTGTGTCCCCTGCATCGGCAGGCGGATTCTTAACCACTGCACCACCAGGGAAGCCCTTTATCTATTTTATATATAGTAGTGTGTATATGTTAATCCCAAATTCCTAATTTATCCCCCCCTTTCCCCTTTGGTAACCGTAAGGGAAAACAACTGTTTTTGCCATTTATCTCTCTGAAAGCAACAACAACAAAACAATCTCAGCAGCAACTAGCAGTTTTAGGATAAATTCTCCTTCATCTCTTGAAAGTTTGATTGACAGCAGAGAAATTCAGGTCATCTTAAGAGCTCCTGTTATAAATTTAATTTTTAAGCAATGTTTCATGAAGATAGAATGAGTATCCCCCAAAAGAGATCAAGACCTAAATGAAATATATTTCTAAAAGACATTTTCTAACCTATTCCTCACAAAAGCATGTATTTATAGGGAGGGATTAATGAATAATAAAGCAACTTCAACTGCACTTAGTCCAAATTCAGCATTTATGTAACCGAAAGGCACTTCCACGGATTCTACCTCAGCCATCAATCAGTTACAACTATTAGCTGACAGGCATGGTTGCCGAGCCCAGAAGAGAGAAAAATACATTCCAACCAATTTGGCTGGCCTCTGGAACTGCCAATTTTAGTGAAAAGCTTTGGGAGATTTAATGACCTCCTTACTGCCTGTTCTATCCTTCTTCTCCCTCTCATAACAGCTTTTGATGGTTATGTAGTAACTTTAGCTAACTTTAGTTCTTTTTCAAAGTACCCATGATAACTTCAGAGAGATGAACAGAAATGAATATAAATTTAATTCCTAGATGCAACCAGAAACTATAGTTTTCTTTTCCTCTTGAGAGACTACCCTCTCATAAAGCAAAAATTCCTCAGAGTGATGACAGGAAAACAATAAAGGTCTATATAGCCAGAAGAGCCTCCGTATCTACCGGTAAAGAAAGACAGACGCTTACCTATGAGGCAAGTTTTTAAAAGACACTGAGGGGAAAAAACTGCTGTCACTGATGTTGGCTACGCAGCCCTTCGTAAATGTTTTAATGCAAAACAGAGTTTAAAGTTCTCAAAACAAAATGATGAGGGGGCATCAAACGAGGGGGAGTGAGCGATAAACACAAGGACAGATGATTTCAAATGAGAATCTCACTATTCAAAGTGAGCTCTGTATCTTCATTCACCCTGACCCCAAAGAGAAGCCCCAGAAGAGGGGATAATTGCAAATAGAGCCAAAGTTCAGGACAGCACGGAGCAGAATCTGGACTGGACTCCAGCCCTCCTGGAGCTAACTGGTGGCCATGGCTTTCCCCTGACTGAAAATAACAGAGGATAAAATTTGATGTACCAGATGAATGACGTTCCTAACAGACAACTCCCATCCCAGGCCCCAGGTTTTAGTATCTGGGAGAGCAGGGTGTCATTTTCTCAAGCATCCAGCCTAACTGTGGTTCAAAGGGCTGAGCCAAGCTACACTGCTGTGGCCCAGCTCATCCTTTTCCTTGACAATTCAAGTCCAAAAGCCCTGGGCATTACAGCAGTGCATGGGCACCACGAGCGATGACCTGAAAGTCTTACAACTAATACATGTGAGTTTAGTGCGATACACACTTCCAATACCAATACTCTAATTCTGCACAAAGGAACTTCACGTGCTTTTAGAATAGGTCAGAGAAGGCTTCCATGGTCAGATTTAGACATGTTTTCTTCTGGAATCAAAAGGAATTTACCTCCACTTCACCAACTCTTGCCTTTGAGGATGAATAGCTTCGGAGAGAAGAGTTTAGACCCTGAACCAAAAACACAGACTATAGGAGAGAACATTTTCAAATGTCCACAGCCAACATCCAGGGAGAAACCACTGCATTCTAACACTGGGCAGCATCTGATAATTCAATGACTTTCATAAACCTAATTCCTCTTTGATTCCTTGAGAGGTTTTTCTCTTGTCAATTAACTTGCCTGAAAGTACTTCCCACCCACCAACCCATCCCCAATCCCAAACCTATAATAAAATACCTTAAACTCAGGGGAAAAAAAGACTCACCTAATAATGTATCTCTAACGGAATAATAATGGAGCCACACAAAGAAATCATAAATGCTGCAGTTGGCGATCTGTGGCTGGGTCCCGTTGGTCCCGAGCAGGCCTAGCCAGTGTTGCGTGGTGATCACGTAGTCGGGATGCGGCGTGTTCTTTGCGAGGTCTAAGGAGCCCAAGAATTGCTCACGCTCCTGAGGGGTCAAGGAGTGGATATTCTGCCGGACAACCAGGGGTTTCTTCTGCTCGCAGTTGGGGCCAGTCCAGCCAAACTTGCAGTCTCCACAGTTATAGCCGGCGAAGTTTCCTAGTGCATTTTAAAAATTAAGGGATACAAGTTATTACGAAATATTGAGTATAGTTCCCTGTGCCATAGAGGAGATCCTTGTTGGATCTATTCTATGCCTTCTTTGAATGACCATAGCACTTGTTGTCTGTATCATTTTTATGTCTGTTTTTGCTTTGTGACTGAAAATGAAAAATTTCTATTCGTTCACGTCCTGGCCCTTCCTTAAAATTGCGTTCATTTACGTATTTCATATGTATTGACTACATCTTAGACACCGTGTTAGCTGCTGGTTCTAGATGTTAGTAAAATGTAGACCTTCCTGATCAAAAGGTCCCAGTATTTGTGGGAAAACAAAAAAAATGAACAACCTATGTCTCAAAGAGATTCGTATTTCCCAAAGAGAACACACCTAGTAGGTATAATAAATACATGTATCATATGTACAAATAAATAAATAAATAAATAATAAAAATTAAGGGAAAGATGGAAGAGGAAGCTTATGTAGTTTGGAGGACATTTCTGGGGTAGAACAGAAGAGAAGATCAATTGCTTTTCCTTACTCTCCTCTTGAAATGTTGTCTCTCCAAGTGGACTGAACACTAGAGAGTTCCTAGAAATATTCCCAGCAAAGAAATAGGACAGGAAATGAATTCCATGCTGTTATGAGCTGAACTGAGTCCCCACAAAATTCATATGCTGAAGTCCTAACCCCCAGTACCTCAGTATATGACTATCTTTGGAAATAGGGTCTTTAAAAAAGTAAGTTAAAATGAAGTCATTGGGGGGAATGATCATTGGCTAATCCAACATGACTGGTGTCCTCATAAGAAAAGGAAATTTGGACACAGTTACCGAGGGAAGATGATGTGAAGGCAGGGAGAAGACACCATCCACAAGCCAGCAAGAGAGGCCTCAGAAGAATCCCAGCTGCCGACACCTTGTTCTGGGACTTCAGGCCTCCAGAACTGTGAGGAAATAAGTTTCTGTGTGTCACCCAGTCCATGGTCCTTTGTTATGGAAGCGCTAGCAAACTAAAACACTGCTGCCTTCCACGTTCCCTTCCTCTCACGGGTCATGCCGTGGCGGGGCGGGGGGGGGGGGTCCCTCCCTGGGGTTGAGCTGCAGCCTTGGATGTCATCACTGCTGGGCCCCCCTCCCCTGCAGCACATATGGAAGGGCTGCTGCAAAATAGGTCATTGATTTAGAGAAGGAAGAGAATATACACCAAGCTAAAGGTGGAACCAAAATAACTAAGCAGACTTCCAGGAATTACGGTGGAATCCAACATTTAAAAAGCTGGTTTATTTCACAAAGGAGACAGAGTTAAGACAAAATCAGTGGAGGCTGGCAGGTGAATTAGCTGCCGTGGCGTCAGGAAGCGCAAACAAACGGCTCTGCTTTGTTTGTTATCACCCCAGGGACTGAGGACTAGTCATACCAAGCTCTAGGCATCTTTCTGATTAGCATCTAAAGTTTAAATTATCTGAGCTTGAATTTTCCCTTTTTAGCCTTGATTATTGCTTTTGGTATGACCAGCACCTCATTCCTTAGGTGGTAATAAGTTAGAATAAACATTTAAATATTATTGGCATGAAATGTTGAAACAAAAAGGGATAATAACTCTTATCTCCTAGGGGATGAGAGGGGTTATGTAAAGCATTTAATGTGAGTGACAATCTCCCTTCCTTCTCTTCCTACCCCTCCTCCCAGATCTTTTTTTTTTTTTTTTTTTTTTTTGATACGTGGTTCACGGGCCCAGCCACTCCGCGGCATGTGGGATCTTCCCAGACCGGGGCACGAACCCGCGTCCTCTGCATCAGCAGGCGGACGCTCAACCACTGCGCCACCAGGGAAGCCCCTCCCAGATCTTTTTACTTGCTCTTCCTTCTGTCTAGAACACTTTTCCCTCACGGTCTCCCTACATTCCTCTTTGCATGGGTTACCTATTCCACCTTTAAGCGTCACGATGGGCTCTCTGCAAGGTCATCCCTGATCCCACACATCAGGGTGATGATCTCATGCTGTGCTCCTATGACACCTCATATTTCCTTTTTCATTGAATTAATCGTGTCAACTGTAGACATCTACTGGTCTCAGCTACAGACAACTGGAAGGCAGTTATCCTGCTGCCTAGGCCTATGCTTGGCCTTGTACAAATGAATATTTCTTTAATGAATGAAAGAAGCATAAAGCCAAATCACCACGATGGACACTTTAAATATCTTACTATTTTATTTGTCAGTTATATGTCAATAAAGCTGAAATTTAAGTTTTTTAATTAAAAAAAAGGAGTATAAAGCACGTAGTAGATGATTCAATAAACCTCAGTTTTCTTCTTCCTTTCTCTCCCTTGTGAATTAGAAGGAAAAGCAGGCCCTGCAAATAATTTTGATAAACTACAAGTACCAAAATAGATGCAAGTAAAACATATTATGACCATAGAAAAGAGAGGTTTATTTGGATCTCTAAAGGAAAAGGAAATTTTCCAATAACATGAAAACAAAACGATTAGCATGTGTCCTACGTGAAGAAAATGCACAGGCCTCCTGTATTAACCCAATGGATTTTTTGATGGTTAAAGAAAATGTCCTTGAAAATATCATAAGTAAGAAGAATTTTTTTAAAAAATTTGGGTTCTATGCTCTTTGTAACATACAAAATATTCTACCTACTCTTACACAGCTTACTTGTATTTTCCTGTTTCAACACCAAATGAGAACATAAGTTTAAAAAAAATACTTAAAAGGGAAAATTCTACTAGTCCCAAGACTGAAAATCAAGTTCTTGAATAGTCTGCATTAAACATTAAAATTTATGTTGATCACTGGAGTGAAGCTATTAAATATAAATTATTTAACAAATATTTATTTAACAGCTACTACAGTATCAAATGCTATGCAAGGCACTTCAGGCTTCACGGAGCTTGGTGTCTATTTTCCCTTGGGGTAACTACTAAAATTGTATAATATCTATTTTTAAAACTTCTTTGATTAAAATGTATCCCCTAATTTGGCAGCTTCTATAGGAATAGAGTATTTTTTGAGAAGCGATTGAACAAAATGCATGTGAAGAATACTAAATACCTAAACTTCCAGCTGTTTACCTACAGCCAGGTGATTGGAGGTGAATGTGTAGTCATAGCTCTACAATAGGAGAGCAATTCCTTCCTCCAAAATGCTAAGAAATAACACACACAAATTTCAAAATAGTAAATTCGATACATTTCTAGATTTAAAGGCATAAAACTTGAATTTTGGGGTCTCATTATTAAAATTGAATAATTCATAACTTAGGCCATGAGTTTTAAGATCTTTGCATTTTCTCTACCATGATTCTTTTTGGTTGCTAGAAACAAAATTACCAATAACTAATTATCTCCCTCATTCATTTATTCAACAAATAATTTATTAACACCTAATACCTAAAAGGAGGTCAAAACTAATCATGCCCTGCTCTGTGCACCCACAGCTTTATGTACATTCATGCAATTGCCACACGTGGTAACTTTGGACTTGACCTCTCAAAGCCTGTCCTATTGGAATAAGAGTTCTACTTCATCAGGTTCTTATGGAAAGCAATCATGTTAATATAGAGTAGTATCGGTACATAGTAAGTTCTGTATGAAGTGTTACCATTACTAGTTTTACCAGATACCACTTATCAAGTCGTATGGTCTAAGTATCTGTTTTCGTACCTGTCTTACTCATCCACTACGCTGCGGACACATCAAAAATTATGTTGGGGTTTCTTCCCCTTTGTACCTGAAGGGCCTAACGTAATTGGTGCTAAATAAACATTGGTTGGGTGGCTGATGAAGGAGTCATGAATAACTAAATAAAAGGCATTAAGCCCTAGAGGATACAAAAATAAGGCACAGTGCCTTCATCTAGTGGGACGAGGAACATGGGTGGAACGAAATATCAACGCAAGTCTAACTGTGGGAAAAGTGAAAACAAAAATTAACCAAACACCATGAATGACAAAAGACAAAATGATTGATTCTGACTCAGAAGACCAGAGATGCTTCACAATTATGTTGAACAAAGACATCTCATGAAGCCAGAGTTGCCCCTGAAAAGCAATGTAGAAATGCTAATAAGAAAGCATTTGTGTGGATCTGAGCTCACCTATGACCCATAAATGTATTTGATAAAAAAAATCCCTTTTCCAGCATGTCTCAGAGAAAATATACCCCACAGCTCTGCAGTCAGACCCCTTTCATATTTGAGCTTCTAACCCTGATTTAAAGAATTTGTTAAAGTGCTGAAGACAACTGAAAAGTGCAATAACATAAAAGCCTAGCACACAAAGTGTTTATTTCTTTAATTTAGATTTCCTAGTATTTCCTAACATCAACTTAATGAGTTAAATTTTTCCATTAATCCACCAATAGCAGCAGCCAAGATATAGATATAGATATAGACATTGATATAGATATAGATATAAATATAGATATAGATATATAGATATATAAATGAACGGGGCCCTTTTAGAAAGGATTGCGTTATCTCACTGGGAAATGGAGAGAGAAAAAAGAAAGGATCCCTAGATACCAGTCTATCACTGAGTATGTCCTTGAGTAAAAATTAAATTTAAAAAGACAAAGTCTTATACCTACTTAGGACTGGGGAGAAAATGGAAAGAGAATGAGAACAACCAAACAATGCACATTCCTACATGAACTGCATCAGCTCAACCTCCAAGGGCTATTAGATTAATTAAGCTTAAAGACCACCGATCAGTGAATTTACAAGGAGCTCTAAATAGCCTATTCCTTTTAATTAGAGATTCTATTATATTAATGACAATACTTTATACTCACATGAGGCCTTTCATTTACAGAGTTCAAAAGGATTTTACAAATGTGGTTTCATCATTATCCCCATTTCAGAGATTGGAAAGTGGAGGCACTTAGTCACTTGTACAAACAAGAAGTTCTCAGATAATTGTTCATAAACCATTTGGTGCACATATTTTTCAAAAATCCAAAGACCCAGCTGCAGCTGGTCTATGCTTAGGAATGCCAACTGGCAGGTGAGACTTGGAAGGTGAATGGCTAATGCCAAAGTCTCCTGAAATTTACCACTTCTTGACAATTAAGTTCAGTAATTTGGGGGGTTCAATTTATCCCCACAGAGAATAGAGAAGTTCTCTCTAGAGAATTTGAGTACATAATTTAGGGTTTTTTTCCCCCTCAGAGTTTGCATTTACTTCTTTTTATTGAGCTAAAATCTTTTACCAACTTCAAGATCGAGGAGACTATGGGTTTTTGTGTGTGGTTTTTTTAATTGTGATAAGAATAGCCAACATGAGATCTATCCTCTTAACACATATTTAAGGGTACAATATATTATTGTTGACTCTAGGTAGAATGTTGTACAGTTCTGTTGTACAGAACTCTAGGACCTACTCATGTTGCTTAACTGAAACTTTATGCCTATTGATTAGTAACCCTCTACTTCCTCTTCCTCCCAGCTCCTGGTAACCACCATTCCGTTCTTTGATTCTATGAATTTGACTATTTTAGATGCCCATATAAGTGGGATTATTCAGTATTTATCTTTCTGTGACTGACTTATTTCCTGAGTATAATGGCCTCTGGTTTCATTCATGTTGTTGCATACTGCAAGATTTCCTTCTTTTGTAGAGCTGAACGGTATTAAGTTGCAAATACATACCACTTGGCGAGGATGCAGAGAAATTGGAACCCTCGCACACTATTAGTGCGGCTGCTGTGGAAAACAGTATGGAGGTTCTTCAAAAACTTAAAAATAAAACTATCATATAATCCAGCAATCCCATATCTGAGTGTTTAACCAAAAGAATTTCAATCAGGATCTCAAAAAGATATTGGCATCCTCATGTTCATTGCTGCATTATTCCGAATGGCCAAGATGTGGAAACAACCTAAATGTCCATCAAGAGATGAATGGTATGTTTATCTTTCCACTGTATTAACAAAGCTCAAGGTCATCAACAGTCTGGTTGCTAATATACATTTCTTCATTAATAAATTTTGGGTGACACCAGAAGAATCCCAGTGATTCTATTTGCAAAAGAATTTTGAGGCTACCAGAGATCAGGTTTAACTTCTGAAGACTGCCTTCTAAATCATGAAGAAATTACTCTCAGAAAGCAAGCAACTCACTCTTTAGGGAGAATAAACTGAAAGACATGTGTCTTGCTTTGAGGCATATGACACATCACGGTGATTATTATGTATACCAAATAGCTGTCCAGCTCAGTCACTAAGGACCTAGCCTGGCACGCTGAGGCTCAAAGACAAAGACCGTCTAGCCAACATGAGTAGAGCCATCCAAAGTTGGGATGGAAAGAGCTATGGTCCTGAATGAGTCTAGACAGATCAAATCCTGGAGGAGGGAGACAACTTAGGTCACTGTGACCCTAATTTACTGCCACTTCTAGAGGAATATTTATAACCATTCCCTCAGGACAGGGAGACTGCAATTATCTCTTCTATTCGGCCATCCTTGATTCCTTCCATCTCCACTTTTTAAAAAACTTGCTAGTCAGGTCAGAAATATAGAGTAGATGGTGATAAGGAGAGTTAACAGTTATATCTGAGTTCCTAATGTCTTCTGCCCCCAGGATTCTATAAAATGGAGATTCCCAACCTTTGTAACTTGTGGTACTCTATCATTAATTGACCTGGAAAAAAGTTTTCTAGAAGAATTTTTGAGTCATAGACAAAGAAGTCACTCTGTAGTGTGGTTTCCAATCCCACAAGTAATATGAAACCTGCCGCCTCTCATTAGACTGAAAAACCATGAGAATCTACAAGATAATGTCTACAGAAGCAAATGCTCAACTAGCTTAGAAAAAATGAACAGCATATATTCAACATGCTATTAAAAACTTTTTGTCACAATAATACCCCAAGACAAAACAGTTCCTTTGAATCACAGAATTAACAATATGACTACAAAATGATTATAAAGCCAGAATTTTTTTTCTTCTCCATTATGGTTTACTACAGAATGTTGAATATAGTTCCCTGTGCTATACAATAGGATCCTGTTTATCCACTGTATAAAAAATAGCTTCAGAATTTGTTTAAGTTAAAAACATCGGATAACATTCCTACATCAACATCACAGCCCTTTGTGCATTCCCTTAGTTTACCTTTTTATGTCCTCAGGTAGCTCAATTATCTGTATTTTCCTATGTGACAGTGTCATATAAGAACATCAATAAAAGCATAATTTCAAAAGGAAAACACTCTTGTGTGGCTAGACACTGTAGAACAGTTTCCAAGGGCTTTGCTAAAGTTATGGCTTATGTGTTTTGTATTCCACATGCCCTGCCAGCCTTTGAGAGTTTATCACTGCTGTGCATGTTTGCTGAACACTGGAGGGGAGGCCCGTGAAAGAGGATTTGAGATGGCTCAGAAGAGACGGAGGATTAAGAAGTGCACAGAGATTTCAAAGAAACAGGTAATAAGAGAGACCAAGGTCTAAAAGAGAGACACTGAGCAAATTTTGAAACGCTCACATCAAACCCAGGTAAGAGGGAAAAAAGCCATTTTTATCTCCTAACCGGCCTCTCTTCTTCAGCTCGCGGAGAAAGCTCTGTCATGCCACATCTCTCCGATGCTGGCAAAATTACAACCCAATCATAACCTTCACGAGCAAGACGTATCCTGCTTGAGACCTGTTCAAATCATTAGGAACGCTGAGACGCGGACTACAGAACACCTACCCTCGACCTGTCTTCCAGAGGCCAAGCCGCACCCACCACCCTCTTCAACAAGTGCAAACCCATTTCAGAAGGAGAGGGCGCTGAATCCATCTTGAAAGGACTTTTGCTCTGAGTTTCAAAGCTGACTCTTGGGCCCTTTAGCTACCCCCTCCAACAGACAAGCCCGTGGTGTGTCGGCACGCGTTCATATAATGAAGATTGGCCCACGGAATGTTTATTTAGTGTTCATAGCTAGATATACAAAGGGTGTGAAGAGTATACCAAGACATCAGCCTTACTCAATTCCCTGCCTACGATGGACCAACTTGGTTTGCTTTTCAAAGCCTAGTCTAAGCATCTCAAGAGTCCCATCTCTTCCTTGGAAGGGGCTCTTTTCCCAGCGGGCCTGCCCCACCCAGCTGGGCGCATGCGCACGTCTGCCCGCCTTCCTCACCTGTGCACCTGCAGGTCCGGTCGAAGAACTTCCGTGGCCACCGCTCTCGGTCGTCCTGGTTGCGCAGGACGTAAGGACCGCTCCAGGGCCTGGTGTCGATCTGCACCTCCGCGCACTGGCCCCGGCCCTCCCGAGAGCCACAGACGTCGGCCGTATCGGCGCCCAGCGGCGGGCAGCACTCCTTGGCCTGCAGGCTGCCCACCGTCATGCAGACCCGGGGGAACTGCGCCCGCACCCGCGGCGGGAGCGCACAGCCCAGGCAGCCGAGCAGAATCCCCCATCGAAGGGGGCTCATGGCTTTATAACCGGGAGGACTCTCTCGCGCCTTCCACTCCTCGCCTCTGTCCTGCTTTCCTCTTGTCTTCCACTCTTGAGCACTGGAGCATCCACCCCGTTTTTGATTTTTGTTCTTTGGGGATTTGCGGTTTGGGGGGTGTATTTTTGTTTCGCGTTCTATTCCTCTCCTCTTGAAAGAAAGACCCACAAAAATTACAGAACCTGCCTGTGTGCACGTGTGTACGTGCACATGCGCAGACTACTTTATATAACTCAGACCACTAAAACAAAGTTAATTCCATTAGAAGCACCTCTAATGGCCAGATTTAATGAGGGCAGCGCTTCTCACCGCCTTCCCCCGTGAAATCAGCCTTTGTCTCATTGAGTTAATTGACGGAGCGCTCCAGTCATACTACTTATTATACTGGTATTTCTAACCCCCCTCCTTTCCTCCTTAGTCCATGGCTTTAATTGCCTTGAACTCAGTTCAAAAGCCAAACGCCGTTTCGCCTTTATTCTGCCTGGCTTGCCAAATCACGGGGCCTTGTGGGGTTTGTGTAAGGGCTGGGAGAAGCCTTCATTAGGGGGATTAGTATTAGACAAATCCTCATCGTTAGCACATGACCCAAAGTGCACAATGAAGTAGATAAAGTTTCTGGCTTTGTTTCAAGAAGGCCAAACCATCTTCATTATCTGGGCTCATGTGCTCCAGGCAAGCTTGTGACCTCAGACTTCCTGGGGAGTCAATAGATGCAGTGAGCTCGGCGTCAAAGGCCCTTCATAGACCAGCCCCACTGCTAACTGCAGCTCACTCCTGACTGCTCCCTGATGTGCGCGAAAGACCACTACGGGCCATCACACAAGTTCACAAATAAAGAAACATTTATTGAGGGCTGACGAACAAGGAATTGCTTTGTTCCACAATTCACAATGAAGGACCCTCTTCCCTCCAAATAATAAGGTACTATTCTCCTATTCAGCACGTCTCTGCAGCAGATTTTTCTTTTTTAATTACACAAAGTACCATGCCACCAGAAATTCAAAATTGTCATTGTCTAATTGTCAAGAGGCAGTGGGACAATTTGGAGCAAGGGCTTACAAATGATGTTTTTTGATTTATGTTAAAGTTAAGCATTGTCCAGCTTCAGTCTAGAAGGCAACGCCTCCGCAGTGCTTCCAGAGGCAGTGAGGGGAGCGTCCAGATGGGCAGCGGTGGCCACCTGTGAGAACATCCATACTCCCTCCTCATGGTAGAAAACAGGACTCTTTTAGTGCCATAAGGGTCTGTGCAGACAGCTGATGCAAAACTGCTTCAGACAGTGTCTAAGAATGCTTTCTATTTGGCCATGAAGATACAGAATGTTATGTCCCAAAGCAAATGCCTAAGTTAAAAAAATTTTTATATAGCTGTTCCCACCCCATGTACTTCTGTGTCACCCCTATGATATTAAGTTGCTGTGACTAATTAAATGTTGGACTTACACAGAAATGTATGTTCTCAACTCTGACTGTAGACCGTTGCCAGTTTGTAGCCCAAGCCCATTGAAGTGGAATCTCTGAGCGCGTGGCCCAGACGTCAGCATTTTTTCTAAGTTCTCTAAGCCATTCTAATGTGCAGTCTGAGGTGAGAGTCACTGGGTCAGAATAAAGCAAGGCTCCAAAGGAAATGTTGGAATCAAGTCAACTGAAATATTCCATGTGTGTTCATTTCCTCGGGCTGCCTTAATAAATTTCTACTAACGGAGTGGCTTGAAGTAGCAGAAACGTGTTCTCGCACAGTTTTGAAGACCAGAAGTCCAAACTCAGCGTGTCGGTAGGACTGCGCACCCTCTGAAGGCTCTAGGGGAGAACCTTTTTGCCTCTTCCAGTTTCCAGTGGCTGCTGCCCTTCCTCAGCTTCCTTGGTTTGAGGCCACATCATTCTAATCTCTGCCATAGGCCGTGACCTCCTCCTCTCTGTGCTTTAATATTGCTACCCTAGATGGAAGCCCTAAGCAGGTCAGAATAGAGTTAAGAAATCCTCATCTTGATACAGGAGCCCAGCTAAAGTAATAATTTGGGGTCCCTCCTCCCATTACGTTAACTGAGTTAACTTTTAGTATGAAGCCATAAGCCTACATTAAGGCATGTCATCGCAAAATACCGTGTGAAACTTGTAAGGCGTTTTTCTATCATCTCATATACGTCACAATGTCATTTTTATGAGGATCCATGGGAGAGATTTCTCTCAGGGTTCAGTTTCCAGAAAAACGGTGCTTCCCCATAGCAACAAGCTTGTCCTGAACTTTTAGATCCTATGAATTTTAGGATAGTGTCTCTTTCTTTGCCTTGACCATTATGACGCTTGGAACCAAATTCATAGCCCCATGTCTAGCAACTGATTCACACAGTGTTTTGTTTGATATTTGCTTTCCCATATGTTCCTAGATATGGAAATTCTTATTTTATCCTTTTGTAAATTTATGTATTTCTCCAGTCTATCTCAAGTTCCTTGAAAAAGGAGGCGGAGAGATGTATAGATGCACACATACATTTCTGTGTAAGTCCAACAGTAATAAACTCCCAGCCAAGTTGTTTGTAAACAAGCCGAGGCTTAGAGAAGAATTCAAAAAGAATTCCTGAGACGCTGGTGTAAGTAATCAGACATCTAAGGACATGAGCCTAGAAGATCTCAGATCATGAGTATGGCTGTAATTAAACATTGCCTTATTTACAAAAAGGAAAGTCTTTGCTAGAAACCGAAGAGCAGAATCCAGGAGGAAATACCTCCTGGGCGCATTGAGACCATTTGTTGTCACCGGAAGCCATAAAATCAAGGACTATTCTATGGAATGTTCTGAAAGCCAATAAAGAGAGGCAGCTGTATATCACAGAGGGAAATAATCTGAGTGACAAGTGCCTTATCAGAAAGCAATATATTTTACCCTTTTCTTTTACAGTTGAGGCAAGAATCTGAATGAAAATTGATGTTCTGCTCACTTTGATTTTGCATCTCAGCATCTAGTACCATCTTGCACATAAAAAGGACTCAATGCGCGATTCTTTAGAGAATTTGTGGACAATGCAGGGTGGACATGCAAAACCTTGGAGGTAGGATGCAAACCATGCCTTCGCTACATTCAAAGGAGGAAGAGACGGCTCAGAGCCTGGTAAGCGATCCAATGGGGTGGTAAACATTTTAGAGCCATAGCTAAGATTAATATAGAGAAATCAATCATCTGCCTCTTTCTTCTGCTTGTCAGCGAGTTGCCTGCTCCTTTTCCATGCCCCTGAATGTGAAAATCCTCCTTGTTTTTAGCCCTGCTGGACTCCTCTGTCTGATGCTTTTTGATCTATTTTCTGCAGCTACATCATGGGGAAAAGAGATTATTTTTTTCCCCTGTGTCCAAATTGTTTCGTAAATGCTGGGCATCTGTCCTGATAAGGGTTTTGCTTTCTACATCTAGAAGCTTTTCTTCGTGGTGTGAATTGTTCTTCAGAGGAATCAAGGGTTAGGAACGGGCTGTGTGGTTTCTGGTTATTTCAGTTGGATGCGTTTTTTCCTTCTTGCATGTATTTTTTGATAGTCTATTCTTAAGGCTGTGTTTATACATCAAACAGGTTTTTTAATTTCAGATTTTGTATCGCTCATCTTTATATCCGTCTCAGTTCCTTGTTATGCACACTTGTGCCTTCTAATCTTTATTTTATCATTTTGGCTTTTATCCTTCATCCTGGTAATGGGTATTCAATATGGATTTTTTTATGTGTACCTCTATAATTTAATGACTGACTTGGGTAAGTAATATAGCTACTCCCCCTTCAAAATACAGATCTGTGAAAGGGAGAGATTCACTCCCTTTTCTGCCCACTTCTGATCAAACCCAGCAAATACCACCTATACATTTGTAACAGGTTGTATGGCCTGAAAATGTAAATTTTTTAGACAATTTTAGTACTAACAGATCCACCATAGTCTATAAATGTATAATTAAGACAGTTTGGGATCTGCAAGGATCACCAAAATATAATGTCAAGAGAAAATCATAAGATACATAACTGTGAATTCACTATGCTAACACAGTGAGGGAGTGTATGTGTATGTGTGTGTGTGTAAATATGTAGAATATACACAAGAAACTGGTGGAGTGGCTTTCTCTGGGAAGGGGGCCTAAAGAGCTGGGGAACCAGAGAGAAAAAGAGATTTGTTTTCATTCTATATTTTTGGACATTTTGAATATTGAACCACTCACATGTAGTACTTACTTTTTAATCATAAATTTTAAAATTTAAGTTAAAAAATCTAGAATGATGGGTACTTGTGAGGATGACACTATATAAAGGAACCTCCTGTAAGTAGTAGAAACAATATGGCTTTGGCACATCACGATTTGTTTTCTCGGTCTTGGTACCGCTACTTATGAATTCAATGGCCTTGCACAAAGTAGTTATCCTCTCTCAGCCTCAGTTTCCTCATCTATAAATCACATTCACACTTACACACATGCACACATCTAATCCAAGAATCTACTTAGAAGTCCTTTTCATAATATGTTTCCTCTGGAAACTAAATCAATACTTCTAACTTCAGCACATGGAAAATATTCTTATCTTTTATGCAATATTACTACCCAGAAAT
This sequence comes from Lagenorhynchus albirostris, assembly GCF_949774975.1. Taxonomy (NCBI): domain Eukaryota; kingdom Metazoa; phylum Chordata; class Mammalia; order Artiodactyla; family Delphinidae; genus Lagenorhynchus; species Lagenorhynchus albirostris. Next base: position 63,814,009 of record NC_083112.1, read on the forward strand.
GAAGGGAACTGTTCTTTCCTAGATTCTGTTGAATTAATTAAATGATGATGTGCTATGTTTACAGGTATGCTATTCTCTTAGCCTTAGAACTTAGGAATCTCCATCATTAATTACAACAAATATATGTGTGGACAAAGCTTAAATAAGCCACAGAGAGCGGGTAAACCAGATTTGAGGCAACTCATTAATTTCAAGAGCTGACAAAGATGAATTCTATCATTAAAAATAAAAAAAATAAAATAAAATAAATCTTCAAAAAATACTTGACCTGAATCTGATACTTTATACCAAGCTCATTATTTTATCACTGCTGTCCAAAAGCATCTAACCGTGGTGCCTGACGCCGTCTTTGGAAAAGATTTGTTCTTATTTAATCTCATCTAAATTAATTTAGTTAATTTTAATAGGCCAAGTGCACACACACACACACACACACGAACACACAAATATACATAGCCCAAAAGAATAACTCTAAACTTCCAGTTCATTTTATAAGCTACAAAAAAGAAATACGTTCTTACAAATCACGGCACACAGCAACCTACTAAATTTAAATTTAGTTGTTATGAATTCTTCTTTTTTAAAGTGATATAAGAAGAACAGAAGAATATAAGAAGAACAGACTGAAAAGTGTGCAAAACAAGATAATTTATTGGAGATTTTGGTTTACTTCAATTATAAGAGGTGCTTATAATGACATAATTTTTATAGTCATAAAAATCAATTGAAATTTATGAACACCAACTGTCCATTTATGCCACAGAAATGGATTTCATCTTAGCAGGATTTTTCGAAGCCCAAGTCAGAACTCAGAAATGATGGAGGGGTGAGCAGTCTTCTTGGTGGAAATATGTTTTTCCTCCCTGAAGACTCAAGGAAACACAAAGCTGTAAGTGAAGAAGCAAAGTCATGGTGCACATGGGGACTGGGAACTACAGAGGGTGAAGCATTAAGGAATGAAATACACTTAAAAATGCCTTCCTGAAGCAGCAGCTGAATGCAGTTGGCAGTTTTCCCGCAGTCACAGGATCACCCTCTTCAGGGGCCCTCCAGACACTTGCACCAGCTGAGTGGCACCTCCTCCGCAGAACTTTGAGTTTCATTTCGTAGAGCCCACCTCTAGGCTCCTCATTTTAATAATCTTAACTTATTCCTTTTGCTACCGATACTGCTTCCATGATACCTTAGGGTTGTGCTTTTACCCTTTCAAGTACCTATTTCACAAGTTTCTGTCGTGTTAACAGTTCTCTATATTAAATTCTCTCTGTTAAAAAAAAAAACTTACCTACATTAAAAAAAATAAACCTCCCTCTATGTCTTCAATTTCCACTGAAGAAATTGGACCTCACAGAATTTGTCTGAGTTGCCCAAGATCACACAGATAGTATATTAGCTTGCTATCATTGTCATAAGGAACTGTGAAAAGATAAGCTAAAGCATATTCAATTTTTTAAGGGTTTATTTGAGCAAACAGTGATTTGAATTGGGTAGCCCCAAACCGGAAGTTGTTAGGAGTGCTTCACCAGCAGGAGCTAGGGCAAAGGTTTTTACAGAGAAGGTGCAGGAGCAAAGCAAGGAAACTATTTGATTGGCTATAGCTTAAGTGGTTGCATTTTGGGGGAAAGCCTAGTTGGCTGTTTGTGATTGGGTTGTTCTTAACCTTGAGGCTTTTACAGGAATTCACTCTGGCTTAGGTTCTGATTTGCTTGCGTTGACGACCAAAACATTAGAGCCACCTCAGACCAATGGCCTCCTTGTTTGGTTACTTTAAACACAAAGTACCACAAACTGAATGGTAGAAATGTATTATCTCACAGTTCTGGAGACTTGAAGTTCGAGATCCGGGTGTCAGCAGGGCCATGCTCCCTCTGAAAGCAAGAGGCAAGGATGTTTTTCAGACTGTATCCCAGCTTCTGGTAGTTCCTTGGCTTGTGGCAGCCTAACTCCAGTTTTCACATGGTGTTCTCCCCGTGTGTGTGCCTCTGTGTCCAAATTTCCCATTTTATAAGGACACAAGTCCACACAAGTCCAGAGGTCCCCCCTAATCCAGCATGACCTCATCTTACATCTGATTAAATCTGCAACAATCTTATTTCCAAATAGGGTCACATTCTGAGGTACTGGGGATAGGACTTCAACACAAAAATTTGGTGGGGAAACACAGAGGGAGCACAGTTCAACTCATAGCAGATGGTAAATGGTGAAACTGGACATCAAAACTCATAAACTCAATATCTTTTCACAACCAGGTCACCCTCAACCATTCACATTTTGGCTTTTGAAGGAGGGTTGGTGTGGGTCACGTGGGTGGGAGAGAGACACTGAAGAGATGTTGGGGAGACACCATTTTAAGCCTTAGCTGCTTTCTAGTGACGAGAAGAATTCTGCTTAATCTCATCAGAAATTCCGAACTGGGTGTTGGCAGCCTACTTCTTTAAAGGTTAGCATTTGTCGGGCAGTACCACTCTTATTATTCTACAGTTAGTCCTATACATGATCTCTTTGAGCCATCCTACCTCATAAATTATTCAGCTGATGAGAAGTTTAAAAATTGTTTGGACCAATCATCTGAGAAAACCAATGCCCACACAGAGTCAGAAATAACTTACCCAAGATCACAGAGCTAGTTAGTGACAGAGCCTCAGTCTCCTGACTCATAGTACAGTGCTCTTTCCTGACGCTAGGCAACCAGGATGAGTAAAATATAAGATATCGCTTTCCTGATATGGACACTTTTTTCCCTCTCATCTTTGTCTCAAGTATCTTTTATTTAACAGTCACTCTTGGGACTTTCCTGGTGATCCAGTGGGTAAGACTCTGCACTCCCAACGCAGGAGGCCCGGGTTTGATCCCTGGTCGGGGAACTAGATCCCACATGCATGCTGCAACTAAGAGTCCACATGCCACAAGTAAAAAGATCCCGCATGCCACAACTAAAAGATCCTTCATGCCTCAATGAAGATTCCGCGTGCCACAACTAAGACCCAGAGCGGCCAAGATAAATAAAATTTTTTTTTAATGCAATACCCTCAAAAAAAAACCCCAAAAAGTCACTCAATTCTCATCTTTCTGCCAACTCAACAGTTAGGGATGGACAGACAAAAAGTGCTCAGTAATATTTATTAAATTCGTGAATGAGAACAGGGAAGCACTGTGCCTTGAAGGATAAACTCGTCAGCTGAACATCCAGATAGTCTCCTGACTTACTGGCCCCTCCATCTCTATGGAAAGGTCCAGGGAGCTCCTTTTTTTCCTTCTGAGTTGGGAGGTGGGTTGGACTCCTCCTGGGAAAACTTTCCATCTCTTCCCCTCTCAGATTTTTCCCTTGAACTTAAGTCTTTTGAATCTCTGAACACGACTGTTCCTCTTCTTGTATAAGCAATAGAAGCTTCCTTGTATATGGCACTGTGGCTGGAGATTACATTCACTTCCAGGTGCCCCTGTGAAGGCCCCTTTGAGGCTGTGCACTGCTCAATAGTCTCCTTTGGGAACAATCTTTTCATCAGTCTTCCGCCCATGGCTACAAACATCCTTACTGTTCATAGGTTAAGTTTTCTGTTCACAGGGTCCCCATAACCTGATGACTAAATGCTGTTCCTTGACATTTATATACTAACTTCATTCAAGAAAATAATCTAATTTAAGGAGATATTTGAATGTAACCCTTTAAGGAAATATTTGAATATTTTAAGATATAAAGAAAAAAATCTATCTTCAGGGAGGTCTTTACTAAAGTGTAAGAGAAAAAGCCAATGTTGCAGAATCCTGTCAAGAATGGCAGAGGTACCAGCTATATAGGAAGTTTGGTAAGGAGCCAGACCGGTCTCTTCTTCATTTTCCTAGGTATTAAAATCCTGAGAATGTGTGATATTATAATATAGTTTTGCAAGATGTTACCATTAAGGGAAATTGGGTAAAGGGCACATGGAATCTCTTTGTACTATTTCTTACGACTGCACGTGAGTCTACAATTATTGCAAAGTAAGAAGCTAACTTTAAAAAAATCTCTAGAATAATGGAGTCAGAAAACACATTGGTAGAACCGCAGTTGCTACTACACTCAAGTATTTAATGACCCTTCCAGTTCACTGATGGAGGCGCTAATACAATCATGCTGAATGACATTTTTCATTGGAATGGATTCCACAGTCTTGAGTACCAAAAGCAATACACTTCTCCTTCTCTTTCAAAACCAACTTCCTAGTTGAATTCTTAACCACCACCCGCCTCCCAACCCCCAACTTGACCGACCTCTTCAAATCAGTACACTGACCTGAATAACTAATCAGCTGAAGAGGGGTCCTTCCAATGGAAGGGGATTACTATTGTGTTCATCTTTGTATCCAATATCTAACACAGAGCCTAACACGTAATAACTGAGTAATAAATGTTTGCTGGAGGAGTAAGTGAATGAATGATAAACAGTGACTATTGCTACCTTAGTGTTGCAGGAAGGGGGACCCCTTCCAGGGCCCAAGAGTGTGCTCTTGTCTAACACTTGGAAATGAATTGTCCCAGGAGACACATGTGCTGACAAAGCAGGAGACTTTATTGGGAAGGGACAGCCGGGTGGAGAGTAGGAGGGTAAGGGAACCCAGGAGAACTTCTCTGCCACGTGGCTTGAAGTCTCAGGTTTTATGGTGATGGGGTTAGTTTCTGGATTGTCTCTGGCCAATCATTCTGACTCAGGGTCCTTCCTGGTGTCACACGCATCACTCAACCAAGATGGATTCCAGTGAGAAGGATTCTGAGAGGTTGGTAGGACATACAGACTGGGGTCTCCTTTTGACCTTGCCCGAATTTTTCCGGTTGGTGGTGGCTTGTTAGTTCTGTGTTCCTTACCAGGATCTCCTGTCATAAAATAACTCATACAAATGGTTACTGTGGTGCCTGGCCAAGGTGGGCAGTTTCAGTCAGTAGTTCCCCTAACATTAGGGTTCAAGTTAGTTGGGCGTGGGAACTTACTCCAAATAACTTGGTAATTTCTTGCAAATCAAAAACCCAAATTTGGGGTTTAATATAAATTTTTTTCACACTATTTCTGATAACAATACACACATTCATTTCAGAAAATTTGAAAAACATGGAAAAGTACAGAGAAGAAAATTTAAATCACTCATAATCTCACCATCCAGAAGTAATTCTGATTACTCTTTTGCTGTTTATCATTCCAGAGGGATGTAATGAGTCGTTCCTTCAATAGTCTTTTTTTAATCGAACTGGAATTATAGAATACACATTTTTATAATCTACTTTTATCCTCCATGTAATTATATGTCAAAAACGCTTCTCCATAATTTGCGGTTGTTAAAACAGAGAGCGAAGGAAGGCTGAAAGCTTCACTCCATCAAAACCAGGTCAGTCCTATCAAAAGACATCAGTCACAGGGAGTGGCAGTATGGGGGGAGGGCAGGGCGTTGTGCTTGGACGGCTCACTGCATGAGATTGTGACAGTGCTGCGTGCGTGGACTCACGAGAGTGGAGACTCTTCTGCAACATGACTCTGAAGGAAAGAACAGTTTGGGCTATTTTCATAACTAATATAGTGTGTAAGGAGATATTGCATGGAGGGGACATTTGACACTAGGGCAAATCTCTGGCTGCATCTTCTTAGTTACCATCCTCAGGAGACATGCCAGCTTCTTGAAATTTAGACTTCTACAGAATCCAGGGGAAATACCTGCCCTCACTTGTGCTGAGTGAAAGAAGCAAGACAAAAAGACATGGCATGATTTCATTTATATAAAGTTTAGAAGATGCAAACTAATCGCAAGTGACAGAAAGATGAGTGTTTGCCTGGAGACAGGGTGGCAGGTAGGGGTATGAGGAAGGGATTACAAAGGGGGCATAAGGAAACCTTTGGGGGTGATAGACACATTCATTATCTTGATTTTGGTAGTGGTTTCACTGATACATAGGTGTGTGAAAACTCATCAGATTTTCGACTTGAAATATATGCAGGTTATTATATGTCAATTATACCTCCATAAAGCTGTCTTAAAAAAAAAAGGTACCAGGAGCAACCAAGATGCCCTTCAATAGGTATATGGATAAGCAAACTGTAGTACATACATAAAATGGAATAGTATTCATCAATAAAAACAAATAATCTATCAAGCCATGAAAAGACATGTAGGGACCTCAATGCATACAGCTAAGTGAACAAAACCAATTGAAAAGGCGACATCCTATATGATTACAACTACATGACATTCTGGAAAAGGCAAAACTGTGGAGACAGTAAAAAGATCAGGGTTCAGGGAGAGAGAGGGAGGAATGAACAGGTGGAACACAAAGTATTTTTAGGGCAGTGAAACTATTCTGTACGATACTGTAATGGTGGATACACATTATTACACATTTGTCAACACCCATAGAATGTATAACACCAAAAGTGAACCATAATGTAAACTGTGGGCTTTAGTTAATAATAATGTATTAATACTGGCTCATCAATTGTAATAAAGGTACTGCACTAGGGAAAGATGTTAATAATGGGGGAAACTGGGGGACAGGGGTAAGAGGGTATATGGGAACTCTGCTTTCTGCTCAACTTTTCTATAAACCTACAACGGCCCTAAAAATATAAAGCCTATTAATTTTTTTTCATTTTAATGGCCAACATTTATAAAATTAGGAGATCCCACTTAGAAGTTCAAGCTTACTCTGAAAGACTAGAAGCTCCAGCAACTCTCCATTAAACCCACCCCCAATACCCCAAACTCTCCCGGCCAGTTGCCCCCCCTGCCCCCCCTAGGTCTCACGGTTGGTGACACCTGCCTTCTGGGGGTGGCTGGCCTCTCAGGATCCTGGCTCCTGGCAGGCCCCAGGAAATATTTCCTTAGAGATCTCTTCTTATTCCTTTGTCACTTCTTCCTCAGTCTCCATCCTTTTGTTTGGGTTCTGTAAGTCTCTTTTAGGTGCAGTTCGGCTCACTCATTTCACTGGGGGTTCCCTGAGACTAGTTCTTCCTCTTTGTCTTTGGAGAGTTCCTAGGCTGGGTCCTATGCCAGAATGCCTAATTGATACTATTTATGGATCTTTGGTTCCTTCCACCATCACTCATGTACTCTACCCTGTGCGGCAAAAGTAGAGCAACTATGTGTGAAATCTTGTTTAACCTTTTGCTGTCTGGCTTCTTGGGGGTCTTCCCTAGCATTGTCCTAACATTTATCCTCTTATGAAGGAATGATCCATTTCATTATAGAAAGTTTCTAAACTGTTAAAGAGACCAAAGAAGAAAGTCATTCATGGATAAGTCCTTTACTCAGAGATAGCCATGGCTTACTATTTGACATTTATATGTTCAATCTGTTTTTGGTACATACACATAAATTTAAACAAAATTGTGATATCACGTTCTATATTATAATTTTTCCATTTAGAAATATATTATTCAAATTTTTCTCATGATTTTTAAAGGTACATAATAACTCACTGCACCATAAATAATTATGATGTTATCATAATTGGTGTAATCGATTTCCCTATTTTTGGACATTTAGAGTTGTTTATAATTTTTCACCTGTATTAAGAATTCTGCAACAATCATCTTTGTTTAATCTTTGTACTCATCTCTGACCATTTCCATGGATTAAATTCCTAGAAGTAGGACTGTTGTGTCAAAGTACACGTTTATCTTAATGCTCTTTTTACACGTTCCCAAACTGCCTTCCAGAAAGACTGCAGCATCTCCACTCCCAAAAGCATAGCATGCAAGTGCCCAAGAAATAAATTCATCTATAAGGCCAAAACTTGCAGAAAAAAATGTATTACACACGTCATTACAGTTTACATTTTAATGGATCGGGGACTGTGTGTCAAAATGCAAGATGCAAAAATTCGAAGAGAAAATAAGAATATAACGTGAGACCTTCATCGAATATGTCGCAACACTCATATTATAATACTTCTCTTAAATGTTCACGGTTACCCATTCTCTAACTATATTAATCACTCCACAATTGTAGAGGAGAGAGGATAGGACAGTATCTCAAAAGAGAGAGAAATGTGGTTTAGCTGTATAAGCCTTTTTGGAGTAATAAGAGGTTTAACATGATCCCATATTTCAATTATGAGGAATTTCTTTTAAATCTGGTTATACATAATTTATTATAGCACCTACTCAGAATTCATGCAAAGATTACTCTGTAAGGCGTAGTGACACTGCATGGTAAGTCTGTTATATAAAAGAAGCCAGATGGCAGTCACTTCTCAGAAAGGAACAATATACTGCCTGCCTCGGAGCATTGCCAACTGACTCTCCTCTGCCTTTCTCATCCCCCCATTCACTCTGTCGTCAATATTCACTTATCTTCAATGACACGTTGCTGTTACCCAACCCTATCTTCTCATCTTCTGAACCCTACAAAGTGCAACCCAGATGAATCACCTTGGAACTTAAGAGGTGTATTCTATACGAGCTGTCTTTGGAACGGATTCTGGCGTGTCATCAACATTTCCACCCATCTCAGAGATCTTACAATGGCAGGAACAGACCTTGTTGATCTTCTTCAAGTATGGACTGGTGGTAAAATACAGAATTTGGATGTGCTAAGGCATAGATGTGAAGGAGAAAAAATATTTTGTGTGTTATATTTTGATACGCTGAGCATCCCTTTTACCTGCTAAAGCACTAAGATTACAACGTTGTGTGAAATCGGGTTGGCTTTCAATGATCGAAATAGATCCTACTGGGCTTCCCTGGTGGCGCAGTGGTTGAGAGTCCGCCTGCCGATGCAGGGGACACGGATTCGTGCCCGAGTCCGGGAAGATCCCACATGCCGCGGAGCGGCTGGACCCGTGAGCCTGTGCTCCGCAACGGGAGAGGCCACAACAGTGAGAGGCCCGCGTACCGCAAAAAAAAATACAAAACAAACAAACAAAAAAAATAGAACCTACTGCTCCCTACAGTTGCTCAGAGGTTTCCAAAGGTCACCAATTCAGTAGAATGACTGGTTGTATACCAGCCAAACTATCTCAGGATGGTTTCCCAACAACCCCAGATCACCATGATACCGAGGGCCCTGGGCCAGCCAGCCAGGCTCCAAAACCACCGTGCCAAATGTTGGCATGCTGTTTGCCAAAACATAGGTGGACCCTTCAGATTATAGTTAGAGCTAGATCCCCAAATTTTACAAAGAAAAATTCCCAAGCTTCCTTGGAAGTAGTCCAACTTGCAGAGGTGTTAGAAGATCTGACGAAGAGAGAAGAAAAGACCAGAGCCAGGCCAGCCCCCAAGAAAATCATCTAGAGTGAGAAGGATCTCAGGAACGGAGCCAACTGGACTTGCACATTGCCTGCATTTTTCTTTCGTTCAACTGTTTCCTTCTCAATACCTTTCTAATAAAATGTTTCTTGAGTAATTTTCTCCTTACTATACCCATCTTCTCCCTTAGTGATGTTTAAAGAGAATCAACAGACCATAATATACTGGCTATTCACTCATTTATTCAGTCAACTAACACATACAGAGAGTCTGGTATGTGCCAGGCACCGTGATGGTTCTGATAAGAGAGAAAAACACATAACAGTACAAAAGTGAGATGGCAAGACCCTCAAGTAGAAGCACATGAGAAGGGCTATGGGAGCCCAGAGGAGGGGGAACAACTGCCCATGTTTTGCTATTTATCCCCTCGTGTCTCTGCCTGAGATTCATGGCATTAAGGTTTGTTTGAAATAGCCAATCAGAAGTGAATATTGAATCAGGTTAATTCAGGGAAAAATGCTTATTTTACCCCCATTGCAAGCAGACATCTTAGGCTAAATTTAGAATTAAAGTATCATTTACAAATTTCTTCCCAGGCACACTTTGTTTTAGTGCACTTCACAGATACTGTGTTTTACAAATTGAAGGTTTGTGACAACCTTGCTTGTCAGATGATGGTTAGCACTTTTTAGCAATAAAGTATTTTTTATTATAAACTATGGCTATATTCATTGGCTGTACAATATACCCTTGTAGCTTATTTACTATATATTGGTACACAGTAGTTTGTACCTCTTAATCCCCTATCCCTATCTTGCCCCTGCCCCCTTCCCTCTCTCCGCTGGTAACCACTAGTTTGTTCTCTATATCTGTGAGTCTGCTTCTGTTTTGTTATATTCATTCATCTGTTTTATTTTTTAGATTCCATATATAAGTGAAAACACATAGTATTTCACTAAGCATAATACCCTGTAGGCCCATCCATGTTGCTGCAAATTTCATACTTTTTTATAAGTAACATTCCATTTTATATATATATATATATACACACACATACATATACACGCGCGCACACACACACACACACCATATTTTCTTTTATCCATTCATCTGTTGATGGACAATTAGGTTGCTCTCATATCTCGGCTAATAACGCTGCTATGAACATTGGGTGCATGTGTCTTTTCAAATTAGTGGGGTTTTTTTCCCCTTCGGATGTATATATTTCCAGGAATTGCTGGATGATATGGTGGCTCTATTTTCAGCTTTTTGAGGAAGCTCCATACTGTTCTCCACAGTGGCTGCATCCATTTAGATTCCCACCAACAGTGTACGAAGGTTCCCTTTTCTCCAAATCCTCAACATTTCTTACTTGTGGTCTTTTTGACAATAGCCATTCTGACAGGTGTGAGGTGATATCTCATTGTGGCTTTGATTTGCATTCCTCTGATGATTATCGATGTTGAACTTGTTTTCAGGTGCCTCTTGGCCATCTGTATAGCCTCTTTGGAAAAATGTCTATTCAGGTCTTCTGCCATTTAAAAAAATTTTTTTCTTGATATTGAGTTGTTTATAGATTTTGGACATTAACCCCTTACAGGTCATATCATTTGCAAATATTTTCCCCCATTCTTTTCATTTTGTCAGTGGTTTCCTTTGCTGTGCAACAGCAAAAAGTATTTTTAATTAAGGAGCTACATTGTTTTTTGGGCATAATGCTATTGCACACTTAACAGACTACAGTATAGTGGAAACGACTTTCACAGGCACTGGGAAACCAAAAAAATTGTGTGAGTGGCTTTATTGCAGTATTCACTCTATTGCTGTGGTCTGGAACCAAACCTGCAGTATCTCTGAGCTATGCCCATATTTTGCCTTTCCTCACCCAAGTGACAGAATCCCTTGAGCTATACCCATACGAAGTACAATGTGTTCTTCTGCAAAAGACTAAGGACTTGGCTTTTGATGAACATCGTGTGGGAAATTTCTAAGACTATAATATAATGTACCAGTAGTTTTGCAGACAATATCCCAGTCTTGTGAAGCATCTAGTTCTCAAAGTCTTTGACAAACAATGCGTTTCTCTTTGCCATGATACACTTAGCTCCCCCATACATTAGGCATTCTGTTACTATGTACACATTGTTTTCTCAGAGCAGGCCGAGGTGGCATTTTTAGTTTTTTATTTTATGATATTGAGATTATCCATCATTGTTTCCACAGTGAAATCGGCAAACTTTGGGTTATCTCATGAAAATATTTAACCCCTAGGACTGAGGATCACCTTCTGTGTCTACAGTTCCTTCAATTTGGTGAGATTATGAGTTGGCTACCCTGCGGGAGCTTGAGGCAAATGCATCTTCCTTCAGACAATATCCTGCCCTTTCTATGGCGGCTCCTGCCCCGCGAAGCCTTGCGTTTCACGAACACACAGGTGAGCCTCAGAAGCAGATCAGCCCATCATGTGGGTAGAAGAGGCCAGCCTGCATGCTCACTGTGGGAAAACCAAAAAAAATTGCAGGCTTCAGTGCACTTCTGGATGTCAGGGCTTCAGAGCAAGATGGATCAAAGGGCTTCTGCAAGTTCTGTGAAGGTCAGCCCTGTGGGCTGAAGAGGACAGCCAAGTCCTGGGCCTCCTTCGAGACACACGGGAACACACGAAGTGTGGGACCAGTTAATAAATGCTCTTCAGTCTGGTCCCTGGAAAACTTGCTGTGATGGTTAATTTTTTGTGTCAATTCGGCTGGGTGCCCAGATATTCAATCAAAAGTTATTCCATGTATTTCTGTGAAGGTGTTTTTTGGATGAGACTAACATTTAAATCGGTGAGCTTGGAGCAAAGTAGATTATCCTCCATAGTGTGAATGGACCTCATTCAATCAGTTGGAGACCATAACAGAACAAAGACTGGTCTCCCATGAGCAAGAAGGAATTCTGCCAGCAGATGGCCTTCAGACTTGAACTTCAACATCACCTCTTCCCTGGGTCTCCAGCCTGCTGGCCCACCCTGCAAACTTTACACTTGTCAGCCTCCATGATCATGTAAACCAATTCCTTTAAATTTCGGTCTCTCAGTCTCTCTCTCTCTCTCTCTCTCTCTCTCTCTCTCTCCCCCCTCCCCATCTCTCGCTTCCCATCTCCCTCTCTCTCCTCTGGGGAAGATTCAAAAATTGTCAGAACCACAGATGAAAGAAATTAAAGATGATGCAAACAGACGGAGAGATATATCATGTTCTTGGATTGGAAGAATCAACATGGTGAAAAGGTTGATTACCCAATGTTACTACCCAAAGCAATCTACAGATTCAATGCAATCCGTATCAAGCTACCAATGGCATTTTTCACAGAACTAGAACAAAAAATTTCACAATTTGTATGGAAACACAAAAAACCCCTAATAGCCAATGCAATCTTGAGAAAGAAAAACAGAGCTGGAGGAATCAGCTTCCCTGACTTCAGACTATACTGCAAAGCTACAGTCATCAAGACAGTATGGTACTGGCACAAAAAACAGAAATATAGATCAATGGAACAGGATAGAAAGCCCAGAGATAAACCCACACACATATGGTCAACTTATCTTTGATAAAGGAGGCAAGAATATGCAATGGAGAAAAGACAGCCTCTTCAATAAGTGGTGCTGGGAAAACTGGACAGCTACATGTAAAAGAATGAAATTAGAACAGTTCCTAACACCATACACAAAAATAAACTCAAAATGGATTAAAGAACTTCGGGAGAGCCTGGGCCTCAGCTTGCAGCACCGGTGCAGGTCATGCCCAGGAAGTGGCCCGCAGCTGCACAGCCAGAGCATGTGGTAGTATGTGCTCATCTGGGAGCTTGGCTGGGGAAGGAAAAGTTGAGTTGGTGTGTGCTGTGTGGTCTCCTGGTGGGATGTTTGGTCTATGCATCCAGACCACAAGAACGAGCTCTGAACTAGAGGACAGATTTGAGAGTTGTGGGGCTGAAAAGTGACCTTTCCGAGAGAGACTGTAGAGAGGAAAATGAGAAACAGGACAACATCCACGGTGGCTGGAATACAAGGCAGTGATACGCAGCGACCCAAGCTCTCGTATGCCGTCCACCCACCCTAACCACAAGAGCACCTTCATCTCACAGAGCAGGACTCAGGAACCAGATTCCATTGGTCCCAGTAGCTCCCAAGCCTCCTATTAACCAGGCCTGTGTATGGGAAGGGATGTGCTGATTTAGCGTTCCTGCCAGATACTGTGAGCCTGGCTTAGCTCAAAGGAGGAAGAGATGATGGTCAAGTGTGGGTGGGTGAAGAAGAAAACTGGCAGAGTTAGGGCTTGAGGTACAAGCTGGGTCAACTAAACCCTCCTAAAACTGCCGCCCAGAAGAGAAACATGTCTGATGAAAACCACATGATTCAAGCTAAGGGAACTAAGCAATGCTTCTTTGTGCTCAAGATTTCATGGTTTGTGTCATTTGCAGTGGAGGGAACAAAAAACTTTTCAAAAGAATAAATCTTTAGAAGCGATCCATGTTAATACCAAGTGATTTATGAGCTCATTCAAAGAAAGACAAAATTAACCAATATCAAAACTGTGTCCAAAAAAATGAAGTTTTTACAAAGATTCGCTGTTGCAAATAAATGTCAAGGCATGCTAATTACATAGTTTCTAAAGTTTCCCCCCAAAATGTGATCATTTGCTAAATCACAAGAGGGTAAGTGGTGAAATAGGGGATCGAGGGGAATGACATAGGTTGGAAATAGCTTCCAGACAATTTCTCTTCTGCTCTTTTAGCTTTATTCCACCTGCCAACATCTCCTCCTTTTCTGTCCCCTTCTGACTTATAATAGCATTTCCTCATTCTCTGAGGACCTTGACAATTGGCCACTGCCATTTCTGCCATCATCCAATGTGACTTCAAGGTCTGTGTGAATGCCCATCTGGTATCCGGGCTCTCATCTCCTTGACCTCATCTCCAATATTCCTCCTTTCCTCTAGCTTAGACACCACCCTCATGGTCCTGTTCTTGCCTTTAGTATCACTTGAAACTGTGTCGCTTCCAAAAATGACAACTCTGTGTAATTTTGGAGGTGAAGTCCTGAAAACATGTAAATACCCAATTCTGTGATCACAACCTCCCATCCTTCCTGCTTCCTTGCTCAAGTACTCTGTAGTATGCTGAGTAATGCCCCCCAAAGATAACAGGTTCTAAGCCCTGGAACCCATAGACGTCATCTTATTTATGTTTGTTAACTTTTATTTGTCACCTGATGATACATTAGTCTATGGGACTGCCAGACCCTTGGCTCACTGGCCTTCTCCCTCCCTCTTCACTTTCCTTTTTGTCTTCTTTTCCCTCTTCATCCATCCTAAATTCCATTTTCCATCATTATAACAATGCAGATGCTCATAATTCCCTTTCCATAACCAGCTGACTTACTCTCCACCCTAGATCAAGCTAACCATTGGCCATCCCTGAGCCAGCACCTGAGCAACTGTTAAACGATGATTCAACCAGGCAGACCGATGCCACCAAAACTTGTTGGTGTGAGCCTCAACCGGGCCTTCCACACTACCTACCCTCAGTCACATGCCAGAGCGCATGGATTTAGCTGCCAGCTCAACCTGGAGGACGCACAGGGACTTTTAACCCAACGCATCCAAAACCCACCTCAGGATCTCACTCTCCAAACCTACTTCTCAAGGTCCCACAGTTCAAGATGTGGCACTAATACTGTCCAGTCACCCATGCCGAAACCAGGGGGTCACCCTCGGCGCTTTTCTCCTCTAGTGCTCTTGATCAATCCATCACCAAATCGTGTTGATTTTAATTTCTCAAGGTTTCTTAAAACTGTTCCCTTTCCCCTACTTTCCACCGGTGCCACGTTCAACTCACCAGGATCTGTTGCCTGACCTGGGGTCATGACCTCTGCACAGATCTCCCTGCTCCCTTCCAGGTGGTTCCTTTTTCATGACCAGAGTTATTGTTTAAAAGACAAGTTTGACCAGCTTATGTCTGTGCTTAAAACTGAGTATCTGGATAGATTCCAGTTCCTCATAGGATACAAGTCCCAAATCTTTAGCATGGACCCAGAGCGCCCCCATGATTTGTCCTCTTCCCCTCCCTGCAGTTTCTTCTTGCCTCATGCTTCTCCCTGATCTCCAAGCTTCCATTTTGCTGGTCTTATTTCAGTTCCTAGAATGCACCAAATCCCTTCCAGCTTCAGTCTTTGCCCCCACTCTTCTGATTGAATGGAAAGTCCTTTCTCCTTTGCCCCAACGTCACTCCCTCCCCCAGTCTGGTTATTTCTTGGCCCTAGTAGCTGCTTATTCAATTTGGATAGAAGGAAAAAACTAGAAGGTCGGGGATATGAAAAATGAGCACAGCCTGGTTTGGCATCTAAGGAGTTCGCATCTGGACACACCTGTTCAATCTCATCTAACCTAATCTCATTTCAAAGAGAAGAAATTCTTTTACATCAAGAAGCATATTGAGACACGTGGCTAAGAAATTTAAGACGGAAAGAGTCCTTTGACTCATGGCCACTGTCATCTGTTGTGTGCGTTCTGCCTAGCTCAAGGGAACATAGTCAGGAGGTGGGTAGGAGCTAAAATCCAGCCACACTTGACTTTCCAAGCTACGTGTCTGCGGGGACTGCATCAGCTGAAGCTGTGCCCTTCCTAATTTGCACAAAGTAAGGCAGGGGCTGGGGGCTTCCTTGATTCACACGCCAGAGATGTAGGTTTTCGGTGATGTTGGTGGTATCCAAACAAATGGAATAGCCTGGAAGCCAACCAGGGAGTAAAGGAACCAAGAAAACTCCAATGCTGTGGCAGATCCATTAATCAACCATGGGGCAACTCAAACAGTTAACTGTGAGGCACAACAGAAGAGCTCTAAATTCCTATTGAGTTCTGGGACGGCAATTAAGGACATCTAATAGAATCTGTAAGTGGTTCCTATCTGACTTTAAGATGTCTCTCAGAAGTCAAGAAGGATCACACGGAGCCTCCAAACGCAAATCCTGCTGTTTCACGTTCCCAGTAATCTCAGCGTTCACCCCTCAACAGCTTTCAGATACCACACCACTGGTTGCAAATTAAAATTAGAATCAATACAATGAATACTCAGTTGGTAAAACAATTCAAGGCTCTATTCCAGCCTGAAGTTTCATTTAAGCTGTCCGAATAAAAAGAAAAGACAACCCTTTGTTCTCTCCATTTCACAGTCCTGCAAAAGGCCTCAGCTGAAATAGCTCCTCTAATCTTTAAGTTTTAATTAGCTACCCACAATTCATAAACTATCAGGAATTGAAATGCTGATACCTCATTCTCCTGAGAAATGGCACACAATTAACCTCTTTTTTTCTGGTCAAAGGCAGAAATTGAGAAAGGGTAATGACAAAATTAATCTATTCTAGTGGCAAGGGCTGCCACAGTGCTGGGAAACAGCCTCCGACCCTGCGTCAAAGGGGAAAGTCATCTGGAGCGTGTGGGGCATGGCAGACGCCTCGCCGATAGCCTTCCGGGTTCACGACAGGGTAGATCACAAAACCATATTGGGCCCCCAAATCTTACCAAAATGTTAAATGACTCCCCAGTTAATGGACCTAACCCCCCACCCCGCGCTTTTTTTTTCTCTGAAAACAGATACATACACAGGCTTTTAATAATATCTGAAGCTCTGGCTTTCTAAGAAGGTGGAAGAAAAGGCTGAGAAACAAACACACACCTTCCTGGCATGATCTCAAGATCAAATATATGCCCGGCAGTAAAGTCAGATGGAGTCACTGGTACTGAGTTTATGCCTTTCTAGAATAACTATTCCCCGAAAGAGTTAGACTCTGCTTCTTTTCCCTCCCAGATGGCAAATTACATGGTAAATATTTAAATAGGACTAGCCCAAACCATCTAAGTTTAGTGGAAAGTTCATGGAGACAAAATTTTAGTGGAAAGTTCATGGAGTCCCAAACCTTTCAACCTATGCTCTCAATGAAGATATGAGGAGGTGAGGGGCAGGATGGAGGCAGTGAAGTCCATCTGCCTGCTTTCAAACCCCAGCATGGCGACTCACTGGCTGTGTGATCTAGGGCAAGCTGCTTCACCTCTCTGAGCTTTTGTTACATATTTCTAAACTGGGGACCAAAACTTGTGTTGTGAGGATGAAACAGAGAGCCTGGCACCTCACAGTGCTTATCAAGGTTAGCTGCTACTATTGTTGATAGAGGAACCCAGATACCTTTAATGAGTACATAAAGAGAAAGATACTGTTTCATGTTCAGAACCCTTGGGTGATTCCAACTGCTGCTGTGTGTTTTTCAGGTAACAGCTTTATTGAGACGTAATTCACATGCCATTCAATGAACCCACTGAAAGTGTCCATTTCCATGGTTTTTAAGCACATTCACAGAGCTGTGCCGCCATCACCACAGTCAACTTTAGGACATTTTCTTTACTATACAAACCCCCATAGCCATTGGCTATCACTCCCCAATTCGTCCTTTCCTCCTAGACTTAAGAAACCACTAATCTACTTTCTGTCTCTATACACTTGCCTATTTTGAATATGTCATATGAATTGAATCATATACAGTAAGTCCCCTACGTACGAACGAGTTCCATTCCGAGCTCGAGTTCGTAAGTCCAATCTGTTCGTAAGTCCAACAAAGTTAGCCTGGGTACCCAACTAACACAATCAGCTATATAGTGCTGTACTGCAATAGATTTATAATACTTTTCACACAAATACTACATAAAAAATAAGCAAACACAAAAAATAAAGAAAACATTTTTAATCTTACAGTACAGTACCTTGAAAAGTACAGTAGTCCAGTGCAACAGCTGGCATCCAGGGGCTGGCATCGAGGGAACAGGCAAGAAGAGTTACTGACTGGAGGAGGGAGAGGAGGGGGGAGACGGTAGAGCTGAAGGATCGTCAGCAACAGGAGATGGAGGGCGAGCTGCGATGTCGCTCACGCCTGACGCTGATGGCACAGGTGCTGGTTCCTTGCTGGATTCAATTCTATCTACCCTCTTGAAAAAAGGATCCAGTGATGTCTGGGTAGTAGCTCTTTTTTTTCTCATCATAGATGATACGGTAGCACTGGATCGCATTCTGAATAGCTGCTGCAACCTTCGTGTACCGTCCTACATTCCGGTCCTGTGCCTCAAAGACTAACAGTGCCTCCTCAAATAAAGAAAGTCCCCTTGCCATTTCCTGCATCGTGAGTCTCCTCAGTTCTTCAGTTAATTGTTCTTCTTCTTCTTGTTTCTCTTCGTCCTTTCTCTAGGCCTCCAATTCCATCAGGTCTTCATTAGTAAGCTCCACGTTTGCATCTTTGAAAGTTCACAACTCGAAGGTCCGTATATAGGGGACTTACTGTAATATCTAGTCTTTCTGTGAATGACTGCTTTCACTTAGCATGTTATCAAGGTTGATTCATGCTCTAGCATATATAAGGATTTCATTTCTTTTTATGGCTGAATGATATTCTCTTGCATGGATACACTACATTTCGCTTACCCGTTGCTATTATTCCTTGATAGAATACTTGTAAATTCAGTGTTAAATAATAAAAGCATCATAACACATAGTACCAACAGTCACCCATACAGAGGAGCTTTCTCTCTGGCAGGGTGTGCTGACACACATGATTTCATTTGAACAGGAGCGATTTTATCTGCAGCTCACAACAATCCTGGGTGGCAGGCATTGTTTTCCATTTTATAGATGAGCCCAAAGAAATCAGGCATCTTAGCAAAGATTATGTCCCCACGCAGTTACCAGCAGAGCTGGGACTCAAACTCAGACCTTCTGAACAGAGTCCCTGTTTTTCCTCATACAGCTGAGCTGCAGTGAGCGTCAACCTGTCCCACGGCGAGGGGTGTGTGAATGGTCCACAGCCTAGGACACACTTTTTGTGCCGTGGAGGGAGTGGAGAGGAGATAAAAGATCTTCTCCATGAACTTTATTTGCCCCCCAAGTGCAGTCACCAGCGACCACATGGCCAGGGGTGGAGGACCTTAGCTTTCCAACTTTTAGCTTTCCAACTTCAAAGTGAATGTATCACAGCTTCTACAGGGGTTGACCCATTCCTTGAGGAAGCAAAACAATGGCCCCTCTGTTAAGTGTTCCATCGTCATATCCCCCTGGCCAGGCCCCTATCTGAGGTTTTACAACTAGGCCATTTCTAAGCAGCCCCATTGTGAGCAGACACGTATTTGCCCTGGCCTCACGGGGGAGGGATCTGTTCCTTCTTCTGTATTTACACCCCCAGTTGAACCCCCTAAGCTTTGCTGCAAACAGGTATGATAGCCTACTCCTTCCTATTCTGTAAATTTTCCCACTCCTTTGACTAGGCAGAAATGACCTCAAATTATTTTAGTTTTCAGAAAATGTTCTAAAAACTTCATTTTTTAAAATCATTTTTCATTTCCCCAAAGCCCAAATCAAAGTCACTTGTTAACACTAACCATTCATGGACTCAACTCTAATGCGTATGGATGTGTATACAAAAGCTGGAAACCACTTTGGGAGAAGCGGAGAGGGAGGGAAAAAAGGGGGTTGGAATCCATCTGTGGATTTAAATTCAGCAAAATGAGCTGACCCCTCCCCCTTTATACCAGGACAAGATGATTTCCTTCCAGACTGTTAGGAGGCCCAGACATTAGGAGGCCCATGATGTCTCAGTGTCCTTCATTGGTGAGGTTCATCTTGGTGACCAGATCAAGGATTTGTCCAGTTTCCCCACTGTATAGTTTCAATTTCCCCCTTGAAACTATTGAGCAATCTGTGGAGAGATACTTTGAGACCACGCAATGATCCTCCTCATTATACAACCTTCCCCTCATACTTAGCATCCATTGATCAGTCTTGACCGAACCAGCCTTTACTATGATGCTTGGAAAATGGCTATTTCCAATGCAACCACTCCTTCCACATTTATCAGTTGATGACAGTTACCACCTGTAAGTCAGAACCCTCAATCTCATTCTCCCCCCATTATTGTACTCATGGATTTTTATTTTATTCAAAGGGTAAATAATCTATTACTTCTCTTATTCATTTTGATACTGGGATTATCCTAGATTTGGCCAGTAAGAGCCCCTTTAAACTGGCTCCTATGTCCTTTTGATAGATTCCCATCTTTTTAACACTTCTGAGAAATACTGATTGAAATCAGAGGCAAATAAAAATAAGTGCTGGCTTCCCTGGTGGCGCAGTGGTTAGGAGTTTGCCTGCCGATGCAGGGCACGCGGGTTCGTGCCCTGGTCTGGGAAGATCCCACATGCCGCGGAGCGGCTGGGCCCGTGAGCCATGGCCGCTGAGCCTGCGCGTCCGGAGCCTGTGCTCCGCAACGGGAGAGGCCACAACAGTGAGAGGCCCGTGTACCGCAAAAAAAAAATAATAATAATAAGTGCTACTTTTTTGGACTGTGGGGTTCCAGGAGCAAAGTTCAGGATAGATAATCAATTGATAGCTGTTCAAAAGTCTATTCGTTACTACAACTACATGCAACATATTCTCTTCAGTTTTGTTATTCTTAGATCTTCTAGTTAGTTCTCATAATTAGTCTTCCTGGTTATCATAGGTAATTAGACTGGAGTTGGCCAGAATCCTTGGACTAATTTGGAAGACAGGACTACAGCCAAAGCTTCTTTTCAACACGGAGTCCTTCTTCAACATCCTTTCCCTGATTTGAATGCCAATTTCTTTATCATCTGTTCCTTCTGACTGTGAGTGTGTTCATAGATTTTTCACTTCACTTTAGCCCTTGGTGTTTTTGGTCTCTGTGGAAGTTCTGATGGTTCTTCTTGCCTCTGTAATCTTGCTGAACAAAGAAGATTTTCTCCCAGACTCAGTAATAATTTTCATTCCTGCTGTCAACACTAAGGTGCTAAGCTAGAGGTTTCCAAACCTTCTCTGTTCATAATGCTCTCAGTGTCTCAGTAAGTTTTTCCAATGCTCCCAGGCCAAAAGAAATACCGAACAGTTCCTTTTATGAAGTACTCAGGCCCAAACAATTTATTAAGTATTCATGTCCAATGACTTTGTTTGGAAAAACTTAGACACATAAAAGAAAAGAAAGGTATATTTTTATTTCATTCTTAAACAACCAACATTACTTACCAATGGGCTGTGTGTACCTGTTGGGGAGTGCACAGTTTCTCCAACCTTGGAAGCAGATTGGACACCACTACTCTCATTTCCTGTTACACATTTATTTTCACGTGCACTTGCTTTTTATCACAACTGCTGAAAACCTAGCTTTGCAAAGAGATGACATCACTGAAAGAACTGTAGAGTGATCTATTGCTGAAACTATGAACTACCTAGCAGTTTGTGCAGTGTCCCACAGATGTCCAGTATCACTGCGTTTCCCTCAAAAATCTAACATTCTGCAGCCCCCTGTGAAGGCACTGCAGTATCCCAGGTTGCTTTCCTGCACAGAACAGAAACTATGACACTAAGTCCTGAAAACTTTCAGTCCCCTTTGTAAAACGCCAATGACAAATATTGAGTTGACTGTTAAAAATCTTTTCTCTTGTAGTGAAACTGGTAGAGTTCATTATGTAGCCCCAAGCTGGACTCTTTTTCATAGTTTACAAGTTGGGTGATCACATCATTGATTTTCCCTTCATTCTACGATAATTTTAAGAGTGAAAGGGGTGCTACCATGACAGGATTCTAGGAGGTAAACAGGGACTGTCCTGGGCAAACCGGGCTGTGTGACCACCCAGTTAATTCATGACATACGTCATAACACTTATATTCTGAAATCCACTTTTAGTCAATGAATGGTCACTATTACAATGTAGTTTCTCTTATCTTGTAATTTGCTGAAGGATCTTACATTAAATTCTGATAAAAGAAGTTTATTGGTTGTGCTCTTCCTTCTCTTATCTCTCCAGTCCTCTTCCTTCCATTTCCCTTCAGACGCTGGACCTTTTCCTCACCCCTACCCGTACCCCAAATCCCATCAAAACTTAACTTTCCTAGTCACCCAGGTTCAAGCCTTGCCTGCGGTATTTTGAGAATGTGAAAGGTAGTTACATTCACGACACACAAGAAAGGCTGTAAAAGCCCCCTCTTTCCCCATCTCTTTAAGTTTGACCCGCACAAGGCAGCTGCTCCAAGTTTCTTCTTCTTCCACTCCAACCCCCCTGCCCCCAAGCCTACACAGAACTTTGTTCACCCCCAAGCTCTCTTTGGTCCCTTTTCCTTCCTTAACCAATGACTTCTTTTAAATCTCAAGCTCTTCTGTTTGGATATGACGCAACAAAGGAATTCAGAAAGTGACTCTACACCTTAGAGATTGCAAACACTTCCCATGTTCAAAACTTTTTTCTTTTTCTTTCATATTCGTACGCATGCATGCATCCATCCCTCAAAACTGGCTGTGAAACTTCCACTTACTTGGGTGAAAGGTAGGTGAGATTAACACCCCTGCCTTCAGAGAATTACAACTTAATTGGAGAGGGAAAAACAACAACAGACAATAGGATGTTCGGACATTGCAGAATGTCTGTGCTCGGCAGGTAGTTGGTGCTTCAGAAACATTCGTCAGCTGGTGTAGGAAGTAGTATTGACATTGGATGATCGTCCTCAGTGAGCTCGCCAGGCTTTTACGGTGCGCCTGGCTCTGTGCGAAGCGGTGGTGGGAAAGGGAGCATTTCGAGGACCCAGGAACACAGGGAGATTGCAGTCCTGCCTCCATGCCC
Source organism: Lagenorhynchus albirostris (assembly GCF_949774975.1). Taxonomy (NCBI): domain Eukaryota; kingdom Metazoa; phylum Chordata; class Mammalia; order Artiodactyla; family Delphinidae; genus Lagenorhynchus; species Lagenorhynchus albirostris. The sequence goes on from NC_083112.1 coordinate 63,836,914, forward strand.
TGGTCCACTTCTTGTCCACCTTAATCGTGAAAAGTGAGAGGTCAGAGCGGAAAGGGCCGACTGCTTGGGCAGAGGGCAAGCCAAAGGGACCAGCCTGCACGGGGCTCGCGGGGACCAGCTGGGGGAAGACGAATCCACGCCCCGAGGAGCCGCGGAGCCCTGGGGGCGGGGAGTGGTGAGCTAGGGGCGCGCAGGCGTCGCCCCACCGCACTGCCGTCGTCGCTGCTTTTGACTCCGCTCCGCCGGGCTGCGGGCCAGCCCAACCCCTGCCCCCGCAATCCCGCAGCGGGGACACCGGGTCGTTCACGACGCCTGCTGTCGATGATTAAACCAAAGGTTTGGATTATACTGAAAAAAGTAAGTAACGTACAGTGCACTTAGTCATGGCTTGTAAAAAGCAGGCAGAAGAATGTTGATACGGATAACCATTTAAAATTTTTTTTCTTTTCTTTTTAACATATAACCATTTAATAGGACAAGGAAGAAACGCTGTAAGTGATTAGTAGGAAAAGACGGAAGGGGCGGACGCGAAGAGTTCAGTGATAGTTTACTCCAAACACAACAAAGCAGACGCCGAAATAGCTCAGTTGGGAGAGCGTTAGACTGAAGATCTAAAGGTCCCTGGTTCGATCCCGGGTTTCGGCAGGGTCTTTCTTTTTCGATTGGAATTTCTCGTAGGATCACCCGTTTAGAGTAACCTGGCTCATTAATTCCACCCCAGGTAAAAACTGGGACTTGAGGGGCGAGCGAGAAGTGGAAACAGCCGTTCTCAGTCACCCCTGGGAATGTGGCCGCTACTCACGGCTACTTCCGAGGCGCCTCCGTGGGAGGCGCTGCTGCGCTTGCGCAGTGGGAAGCGTGGGGGTGGGGGCGGGGCCAGAGACGCCCTGCTGGAGATCCGGAAGTGCGGGGTACGGGACTCACGCCCGGTGGTGAGAGGGGCAGCGCGCTGGTGCCAAAGGAATAGTTCCGTGTCGGAGGGCGAGAAACGAAACTTCGTTCCAAATCTCATTCCCAAAGCATCCCAATTTGAAAAGCAAAACCCTGCTGTTTAATCAAATGGTCCCCCTCTGGCCTTGCCCGAGGAGGGAACCGGGCAGCTAGGTATTTTGGGTTAGAAGCGCACGAAGCGCGGCCCCCGGGGGTGGCATAGCCAGGGTTACTTAGACAGTGGGTAAAGGCATGGCAGCTTTACAGCTCTGTAAAATTAGTCTTGCATCGCAACAACTTTCATTAGAGTCTAGATCAGTGGTTCGCAAAGTGTGGTCCCAGGACCACCAGCAGTCTCGGCTTCACCTGGGAACTACTTGGAAATGCAAATTCCCGCCCGTGCTTCACACCTACTGAATGGGAAACTCTGGGGTGGGCCCAGCCTTAGGTGTTCTAACAAGTCTTCAGGGGTTTCTGAAGCAGTCAAAGTTTGAGAGCCACTTATCTATAGACATTCCTTTCAATGTTTAAAAGAGCCCTTTCCTAAGACCTTTTTTGTGAACAAGCTTTTACCTTGTGCAGTCTTTTGTCCTGCAAGTCTGAAATAAAACTTTGGCACGTGCTCGGAATTAATTTTTCTGAAAATTTTTGCTTTCATGGTGAGTGTGTGTGTTGGTGGTGGGATGTGATGGGGCATCGACTCTGGTAGCTACCTGTAGGACCCACCCCAAGGCTAACCTAGGCGCTGTGGAGTAAAGAAAATGGAGCCCAGGGGCCTGATTATGTATTGTGTTGGCTCCTGGGAGCTGAGCCAGGACCCAGAGGTAGAAATTGAAGGATTAAATTAAATTTAAATTGAATTGAATTGAATTAAAGAAGGAAGACATTTCAGTCTATTTTGGAGTCACTAGAAAAGGGAAGATTTAGTTTAGTGAGGTGATGAGTTGCTGGTCAGCAGATGAGAGACAGTCACTTGTGGGATTTATGCATTAAATCTTGCATATATTCTGCTTCTGTTGGTTTGAAAGGGAAGGCCGCTCACATTTATGAAGTCTCGTGTGCCCTCAGGGTATTAATTCACTCGTCAATTAGACCTCAGTTATGTGCCTCCCGCTATGTGCCAGGCATTATGTGATCTTTGTAACTACCCTACGAAGTTACCTATTATTAGCATCTTCATTTTACACATAATAGTCCTTGTAGGAATGCAAGTATTTAAACATATGTCAGGCATCTAACTTCTGCCACGTCCTAAATGTTATGAAAAGTTAATAGTTATTGGGATGTTTGTGTGCATAAAAATGAGAATAGTTTTAGGAGAAAATAAAAGTTTTTGCTGGTGAATCAGAAAAGGCTCTATGGGCAGAATATGCTATGTTCCTTTTACAAAATGAAGGCCTGATTTGTTGAGTAGTTTCAGCTGTTGAGTAAGCACGAACGAAGTACGGGTACGCACAGCATAGAAACATCTCCCTTGTAAGCATTTTCTTAGGTCAAGTTGGTAAACTGCTCGGAGAAAAATATAATCAGGTGCCTGTTTATTCCACATCTTATTCTGTTAGTGTCTCCTCAGTTCATGGCCATCTTTCGATTTCTCTCTCAAGCTTTGCCTCCTCTTGAAACCTTGCCCCGCAGATTGAGTTGCTGTTGATCTCCCCATTTTGACCGCCCAGTGCACTCTGCACTCTGCACTCACTGGGCATGGGATTCTGTCCCATCTTTCATTACCTGTTTTGAACGTGTGCTCATTTCCTTATGGCACAATGCCACCTCCTCAGAAAAGGTGGTTTGGACGTCAGGAAGACATACCTCAGAGTCTCCATGTTCCAACGGGAACATGTGAGTATTATCCAGGAGTGGGCTCTGAAAGAGGTCGTGTGACCGGGAATGGCTGGCGGGATGTGAATTGATTCCCGGACAGGGTGTAGGAGTGCTGGGCTCGCAGAACAAAAGGAAAAGGGCAAAGACGACAGGGAAAACCAGGCAGGCTGGAGTAGGGGATGTCAAATCCTCCCCCCACTGGCAGTGGGAGTGACGGTGGAGGGCGGACGGGCAGCTGGGACAGTTGATCTCGCCCCTGAAGGCGGGGAACCCTAAGAAGACGGCTTTTATCCCAGACCTCGAGAGAAATTTCAGGAGGGCCTGAATGCAGCTTTATCTTTGTAAATCTGACTTCTCCATCGTGTTCGCGGTAGCAGTGGAGCGCCCGTCACCCTCAACCAACCCGGCTGAAGGATCTGAATTGAGAGTCCCTGCAACAGTTTCTGGTTTATAGCCTTGAACTCTCACATTGTAAAAACAGACGGATGGTGCACCAAAGCCATGTGTTTTTTCCTCTGCAGTGGGTGAAGAGGAGGAACGCGGTCCAGCAGGAGGCGGAGAAGAAGGCTGAAACGGCGGCGCGGGCCGCTGCTCTGTGTATGCACGTGGCGTGGCGGGTGGCCAAGAGCACAGCCCCTGCAGGCAGGCTGCCTGGGCCTGAGCTCCGACTCCATCTGTTGGCTGTGTAATGTTCATAGGTTCTAGAACCCTGAGGTTTCAGCTTCCCCGTCTGTAAAATAGAGGGGGGTAAAAAATTACTTCTATTATAGGGCTCTTGTGAGAATGAAATGAGGTGATCCACGTACGGCGCTCAGCCTGTGGCACAAGGCATAGACTTCGTGCTCAGTTAGCGCCCCCTGCGGGCCGCTCTCTTCCTTCAGGAATGGGTTCAAGCATCAGCTTTTCCTGTCTCCCCAGGAAATCTTCCATGTTCTTTCCACTTGGTACTTCCCCGCACCTTATCTGTTTATCCATCTATATTTCCCGACTGGCTGCTGTCATCTCCTTAAGGTCTTCATCCATTCTGTGTATACATAGAGCTGATTCACTCCACTGTACAGCAGGAACTAACACAACATTGTAAAGCAACTATACCCCAATTAAAAAAAGAAAACTACCCATGTGCAAAGCAGAGAGCCCACAGTAGGTGCTCAATGCATGTTTATCCAATGAATGATAACACACCTCCCTTTTCATCCTCTCAGTGGTGACTCATCACCATTGTCATAGCCTCTGACTATACTTGTTTTTATTATGTTCGCTAACAAGAGAATGAACTATCTTGAGGGTCTGGACTGAGATTCCTGTTCCTTTTCGATGCCTTATATCATCCAGCCCCGTGCCAAAACGTTTTGGGTTCTCAAGAAATGTGACATCTATTGATTTATCAATAAGCAACTCTTTCAGACGGACTAAAAAGAGTTTGTAGTTAATTTAAAATTCTGGATGATTTTTAGTGTTTTCTTTTCTGTTCATGTATTAAAATTTTTTTCCCACTGGCATTATTAAAAAAAGGATGAAAAAAAGGGCTCTAAACCCCCTTCAACATAGGAGAGCAGGAAGCTGGACCTCTGAGTGAGTGCTCCAGAAAGAGAGCGGGGTTGTCTTAGCCTAATGGAGACAAGTTGAAGCATTTTGGGACCAGGATCCGCCAGGGCACTAACCCGCATTAATGCAGGTCATAAACCCATGAGCTGGGATCACAGTCACACATTACATGGTTGACATTCAATAAATGTCTTAACAACAACAATAACATTCTCTTCATCTTTCAAGTCCCTTAAGATGTTCTGACTGCTATTCTTAAGTGGAAGATTTACATAACTTTCTAGATAAACAGGTTTTAGAAAACCTTCCAGATGTAACAGAGATTAAGAGCTAAATAAAGGTTTTGTGTTCGGAGAGATATAAAGAAAACAAACAGTCCAACACAAATAGAAACATGTCTTAATAATGGAAACGTTTTACTTAATCCACCAATTATGAGCTCATTCATTCTTGTGAGTTATGAGGCTGTGCAGGTGTTGGTCTTCAGTAGGTGTGCTTGGGAGCTCCCCTTTTTCTTATTTTTTTTTTTTTTTTTTTTTTGCGGTACGCGGGCCTCTCACGGTTGTGGCCTCTCCCGTTGCGGAGCACAGGCTCCGGACGCGCAGGTTCAGCGGCCATGGCTCATGGGCCCAGCTGCTACGCGGCATGTGGGATCTTCCCGGACTGGGGCACGATCCCGTGTCCCCTGCATCGGCAGGCGGACTCTCAACCACTGCGCCACCAGGGAAGACCTATACATGCTTTTTAATGGGCATGTTTATGCCTTTTGAAGTTCTCTGCGTATAGAAATAATTTCTTTCTTGATAGATAGAAAGTGATTTCTCCAAAACATATATATTAAAGTTATAACTTAGGGGAGAAGTGTTAAAAAGGTAATAGATTGTAAATATCATCCGTATACTGAATTGATCCAAAAGAAGTTAATTTATTTAAAGCCATTAAACCACAAGTCGATAAAGACCTTATTGGTTTTTGTTTTTGCTGAATCACAGACATCAATATTAAGCCTCCGGGTATACTTACAAGGCCAGAAACAATTAAGTAAATTATACTCAAGAACAACCTACAGAGCTTTTCCTATGTGCTAATCCAATCCTCCCACATCCATCAAGCAAACGCCTAACTAACCATGTGGATTTTCAACAATGCCCTAAAGGCCAGGAAACTTGGACTCCAGAGCTTGAGTTTCAGAGGTTTGGGGGTTCTTTAAATACCTGTCGGCTTAATTGCCTGTCTTTTGTTTTTTGTTTTGTTTGTTTGTTTGTTTTGCGGTATGCGGGCCTCTCACTGTTGTGGCCTCTCCGGTTGCGGAGCACAGGCTCCGGACGCACAGGCTCAGCGGCCATGGCTCACGGGCCCAGCCGCTCCGCGGCACGTGGGATCTTCCCGGACCGGGGCACGAACCCGTGTCCCCTGCATCGGCAGGCGGACTCTCAACCACTGCGCCACCAGGGAAGCCCTGTCTCTCGTTTCGGATGAACTGGGCCAGCCTCCCAACTGCATCCCTGCTCCATCTTCCCCCCCACAACCCCTATCCAGTGATTAAGGGGTAAGGCCTGGTTATTCACCCAAAGAAATAAGGCAGAATAAACTTAAGTCAGGACTTTCCTAAATCCCTTGTTAATTAAAAAAAAAAAAAAGCCAGAACCAAGAAATAAATCAGTCTCTCCCTCTGCACCACTGAAGATGCACAAGATGGTGTTAAGTGACCAGAAAAGGAGGCCACAGAAAAGGAGGCCACAGAGGCACCTGTGTTATTTGGTCCTGTGGCCCTCCAACCTCCCAGGTGCCTCGCACTCTTGACTCTACCCTGCTTCCATCCACTTCTCTAGTCCTGTTTGTTGTATCCTTACACCCCCAGCTCCGTGAGCCAGCATTGGCCACTTCCTGACGCACCTTACTCAGGACGCTTGGCGACAAGTCAGCTCTTCTCTACCCTTCTCCCCTGTCTTCCTTGCACACACAGGCCGGAGTTTCTCTGGAGGACGTTTGTGGGCAGGAGGGATGCAGTGAGAGGGAGAGCTGAGTTTTGCTGCTTCCTGTGCTCAGGATCCCCCAGTGGGAGGCCTCCTGGGACATGTCTCCTCTGTCCTGCAGGTGGAGCTGTCAGGGCACGTCTCCAGGGCTCTCCTACGTTACAGGGACAGTAAGCAGGGCCCTGACCCCAGATTCTCCCACTCAACTATCCAGCCCCTTTCCATCATTAGCAATTGGAAAATTGACTACACCCAGTTTTCCCCAACGACACAAGGTTGCATAGGATTCAGAAGGCGCTGAAGCTCCACGTGTTCTCACACAGATGGTCCAGTGTCCAGAGCTTCCCTGAGGGACGGGAAGGAGCCCACCGCACCACACACAGAAGCGTCCTGTTCAGACTATTAACCTATTGCCCTTTAATAATGATTGGGTGATTGGAAAAAGAAGAATGCTTTGACTTGGGAGTGACTGAGTCTCCCCTGCTTGCCCCGCAAGGAATGTGAGAAGTAAAGTCAAAGTGTTTTTTTCTTGTCTCCACAAGAAATAAACACTGCCATGCAATCACATCGGTGCTTATGTAATAGTTACAAAATGACCTCATTTTGATCACCTGGGACAGCAGCCTCTATCCTATGTGTGAGTCAATAAAAGCCCAGAGCGGCTAATGATTCCCAGTGTTACACAGTCATTTGGTGACAGAGGTGGGACCAGAACCCTGTTCTGAGCCCCCAGGCCAGGGCTGTCACAATGCACCATGCTTGTCCCTATATTCGACCAGCTTTATTGAAATACGGCAGTTCTTTTAAATCTATGGTCCACATGCACTTTGGGGATGTTGGGTTTTGAGGCAAATGGTCTTCTTGACCTTAATGCGGAATCTTGCTACTTACACTAACCTGGCCCATTCCCCCAGCACAGGAAGAAATCTTATGCCAATGTTACTCTGAGAATCTTGAGGCCTAATTGCTTTCAATTCACTGTCTCCTGATAAAACTCTGGGTTCAGAAAAGGGCCTGCTAGGAATCATTTATACGTCAGTATAAATAGAAGTCCTTCAGCCAGTTTTTATGGGCCTCCTGGTCCTATAATACAACGTGCATGGAATCACCTACGAAGGCTTCTTGCCAAAAACTGTTTGCCCTGAAACTACTCAGGCTTCTAGGTAGACCTAACTTCCAGTTTATAAGAAATTCAGAAAATGGTGAAATAAGTTAGATGACACCATGAAAAAATAACTAGACAAATCTAGAGTATGAGACATTCTCTAAGACATCTGACCTGCTGTCTTTAACATACCAATGTTATGAAAAACAAAATCAAAAAGATGGGGATAGAGCCCTATATTTAAGAGGCTAAAAAGACATAACCAAAAGTAATGTGTGGACCTTTACTGGAGCCTGGTACAGGGAAAACAAAACAAAACAAAACAAAGAAAAAACAATCTATCAAGAGAATTTTGGGGATGTAGAGGGGGAAAAATCTGTTTTCCCTTTACCCATTATTTTAGGTTCCCTGGATGGAAAATTATTCTAACAAAGGACAGATTAACAAGAGAAAAGCAAACAGAAGTTTATTAACCTGTGCATTGCATATACTCATGGAAGTACCCAGTGATGAGTAACTCAAAAAGGTGGTTGGAACTGGAGCTTGTATCTTACAAAAGAACAATAAATTTGTAGAGAAGTAACAAGACAAAAGAAAAACACCAAATTTCTAGGGTAGGAAATTGTAGGAAGGTAAATATATAGATAGGGAAACTAATGGATAAGGGGAACTTATCTTAATAGATAAGACGGGTTAGTGGACTTCCCCGGTGGCACAGTGGTTAAGAATCCACCTGCCAGTGCAGGGGACACGGGTTTGAGCCCTGGTCTGGGAAGATCCCACATGCTGCGGAGCAACTAAGCTCGTGAGCCACAACTACTGAGTTCGCGTGCCGCAACTACTGAAGCCCACGTGCCTAGGGCCCATGCTCTGCAACAAGAGAAACCACTGCAATGAGAGGCCCGCGCACTGCAATGAAGAGTAGCCCCCGCTCACAGCAACTAAAGAAAGCCCACGTGCAGCAACGAAGACCCAACACAGCCAAAAATAAATTTAAAAAAACTGGTTAGTAAAGTTTGTTACATAGATTCCTCTGGTGCCATTTGTGGGCTGATCAGGGTGTACAGTTGTCTCTGGGGATTAACTTCTGTCCTTCCTGGTAGGGAGGGAAGAGGGGACATCTTTACAACTTTATGTCCTGCTTTTAAGCAAATAGAGGGCAGAGACTGGTCTGAATTCCATTTCTCCATTCCTCCATCCTAATCACTACTCAATTCTTTATTATCCAGATGCTCTCCCTCTCCCTCACCCCACACCCCACTAAAACGACCCTAGAAAATTTGCCTGCAGCGTGGCTGGAGCAAGTGGGTGCTTTTCAAGTCTTTGCCTTACTGAACTTCAACTGGACACCTGCTTGTTATTATACGTCTGTCCCACTGGCTTCTGTGGTGTTATTTCCTCCTGTTCTCTTCTACTCCTCTATTTTTATTTATTTTTTAAAAACGATTTCCTCTTAATCTCCTCCCTGGCTTCCTTGCCTGCAATTAAAACCCTGGTATTTCTCATGGCTTGCCTATGAATCACGCCGCCCACCATCAACTTTGTCATTTTGTATGTTCTCTTTCGGGTGATTTAAACCCCTCTTAGGGTTTTAATTGCCATTTAACTCCCAAATATGTATCTGTAGATCTCAAACCCTGCCCACCAATCTGAACATCAGATTCATGAGTTTGTTTGCTAAATACTTCCATTTGGATATCCCACAGATCCCTAAAGCTCACCATCTCCCAAACGTGATTTACCATTCTCCACTCTTTCCAATTCGATATTCAAAACCTTAAAATACCCCCCAAGAGAGTGCACCTCCCACGAATCATCAATCAACGAGTTTTTTTAATCTGAAGAGTTCCCACGTCTGTCGCCGATGCTACCTGTTTGCAGTGCTGTGCTTCCGGCCTTATCATCACCAGCTTGATTGACTGCAATAACTTCATACCTTGGATCCCTGCAGGAGTTCAATCTTGCCTTCCTTTAAATTTATCTTTCATACTGTTGCCAGAATGAGCTATCAAACACGTAAAATTCTGCAGTCAAAAATAATGGCAAAAGATCTCATAATATGTAAAAATGTTCCTGATACACTGCTTAGTGAAAAAGAGCAGGCTCCCAAACAGTACGTCCATTAAGATCCCACTTTGGTTTTTTAAAATGTATATATATGTTCCAAGAAATGAAATGAAGAACATACATCTGAACATTAGCAGGGGTTATCCTCCAGGGGTAGACAACGGCTGGTGTGCGTTTTTTATTGATTTAATTTTCCAAGTGTTCTGTAATGAGCACGTTATTAGTTTTGAAAATAGGAATTAGATAAATCTCACAAATCTAACGATGTCGATTTCTTCCTTAAGATCCCAAAATAACTCTTTGCTGGCAGAATGAGGTCCAAGCACTTTTTTCATGGCAGACAAGGCCATCCATGACTGGGCCACCACATTTCTCTCTGGCTTCATCTCCCCATATTATAGAGCAGGGTTCTCAAACATTAGCGTGCATCAGAATCACTGGGCCCTCTCCCCAAAGTTTCTGATTCTGTTAAGTCTGGGATGGAGTCCAGGAACTTGCAGCTCTAGCAACTGATAAAAATGCTGTTGGTCTAGGTACACATTTTTAAAAATTATTATGCTAAAATATACATTAAGAATGTACCATGTTAACTATTTTTAAGTGTACAATTCTGTGGCATTAAGTGCATTCAGTGTTATGCAACCATCACCATTATCCACTTTCAGAACTTTTTCATCATCCCAAACAGAAAGTCTGTACCCATTAAACAATAACTCCCCACTTTGCCCCTCTCCCCCAGGCCCTGGTAAACCTCTATTATCCTTCCTGTGTCTATGAATTTGCCTACTCTAGGTTCTTCATACAAGTGGAATCATACTATTCCACTGTTTGTATAGACTACATCTTATTTATCCATTCATCTATAGATGTACATACGGGTACTTTCCACCTGGCTATTGTGAATAATGCTGCAATGAACATTGGTGTACAAGTCTACCTGTTTGAGATACGGCTTTCAATTCTTTGGGATATATACCTAGGAGGAGAATTGCTGGATCATATGGTAATTCTATGTTTAAATTTTTGAGGTCCTATCAAACTGATTTCAAACTGGAGATCAGAAGCTCAGAAAAGAGATCCTGGCATAGAGATAAGGAATTGAAATTGGAAAAAGAAAAAAAAAAGATGGTAATTAAAGCGATGAGAGTAGATGACATTTCTCAGGAGGGTTTCTGAGGCTGGCAACTACAGGGATAACTCTTGCAGCGGAGGCGGAATGGAAGCAGATGGCGGCAAGTTGAGTATAGAGCAGGGAGGAAAGGGCAGCTTTCAGAGGGCTCTTGGAGACCAAAAGTTTTCAACTTAGCTGATTTCTTTTCTAAGGTTGTTCTTTTTTTTTTTTTAATTTTAAGACAATTTTTTTAGAGTTTTAGGTTTATCACAAAATTGAGAGGGCGGTACAGAGATTTCTCATGTGCTCCCTTGTCCCTACACATGCATAGTCTCCCTCATTATCAACATCATTCACCAGAACGGTGCTTTTTTTTTTTAACCAAGGATGAATCCAAATTGACATACCATAATCACCCCAAGGACACAGCTTATCTTAGGGTTCACTCTTGGTGTTATATATACATTCTGTGGGTTTGGATAAATATAAATTGACATATGGGCATCATCATATTATCATACAGAGTATTTTCACTGCCTGAAGGATCACAAAAATATGTGCAAGAACAAATGACACAGAACAAGTGTTTTTATTTTGTCAGCTACCCTCAATGACCAAACTCCACCAAAGACTATTTGCTCTCAGTTGGTCCCATTTTCTGCCTGTAACTTCCTACAGTTGCCTCCCTGAGATCGTACCCCCTCTCCCTTCGGCCCTCTCCCCTCTCCATTTTCTCTAGAGCTACAGACTACCTCCAAGAAGCATTTCTTCCCTACACAGCTAAGACCAGGGACCATCATTTCAGTCGATCTCACTCAACTCTAGTCCCTGGGCCTCACACTGAGCCCAGCTCTGGCTCAATCTATTTCGACACATAGCAGAATTCTGCAATTACAGTGTTCGGCCTCAGTTTGTGTTTCACTCCTGTTTGGCAAATCCCCTTACTAATTTTCAATCTGCTTACTACACTTTTCCCAGGCCCTTATGCCACTCCTATCGCCCTCCTTCAACCACCTCTGAGTTAATAACCTTGCTTCCTACTCCACAGAGAAAACAAGGCACCAGTCACACACTGAGGCCAGAAAGCTGGGCATAGTCTTTGACCCTTTCCCTTTTCTGAATGTAATATCCAATCAGTTACCTTTTCAAATCATCTTAAAGTCTTTAGGGAAGAGAGGAACTAAAAATACATGGTAATCAAGTATTTAAAAAAATTTTTTACAGCAAAACAAAAACATACATTACTTTTAAAAAGGCCACATAATACATTAATAAAGTATCGATAATTTTATAAATAAAATCATTTTAAACAGTAAATACATGACAAAATTTCTCTGATACAAGATTACTTACATAGTTCAATGACCAATTTTGAAAATATAAAAATGACATCCTTCTTTCAAAAAATATTTAACTTAATTGTACAAAATTATCAAATAAAAAGTGCTAGATATGCTTCCATTTGTTCCATTTTTAAAGCAATTGTAGCACATCAGACCTTAAAAAGATAAATTAGGGCAAAAGGCTCATCCTATACTGCCTAAAAAACTTCAGAGACTGTCTAGGCAGTGGGAAAGGATGGGAAGCTGAGTTCAATGCCAGCGAAGGCTGTCATCTGCCCAGAGCTATTACCTGTCCTTGTTCTCAGAACCAGGAGATTCCTCCTTCCTGGCCCACACCTACAGAAGAGTCTTTCTATGCTTACTGGTTCCTAATTTTTAGGAGAAAAGGTTTCTGAGAGAATTTTGATATTTACATCCTATGCTAATACCAAACCTCTTCTAAAGACTGAGGCATTTTACATTTGAATTTTATACAAAAAGTCATAATCTAATTCCAAATGAAAAGAGGACACTTCATTTGGTCGCTTGATTTCATATCATTTGTTGAGGTAGGATAAGTTTCTCCTTTCTCTGAAAACTGTCCCGACTATACAAACGGTGGTTATACTGGAAAGGGTTCTAATGCCTTTTCTGCATTCTTCCAGTTGTGAAAATTCTCTCTGTACCACTCAACTGATAAAACAAAAAGACAAAAATAAAAAACTAAACATCAGTTAACCAATATTTACTGAGTTCCTGCTAAGTAAGAAAAGCCTTGCCCATCAGCTAATGTGTAGGCAAGGATTGCCTAATGACGAAAACAATTTGATTTTGAACTAACCAATGATGTTAATCAGAAGATATTTCATCACCTGAAAACGTAGATTTAAAAATCAACAATTTTTTTCTTTTTAACTTCAAAAGTCCTTCAATACTGAATTTGCTGGTACAAGTATTAAAACATTCGAATTTTAGGGAATTCAGGGGGAAAGGGAGATAAGTCACTTGTACTGGTTTTAAAGTCATAGGAAAAACAGTGTAGTATTTTGTTCATGTAAACATCACAATACTGCATGATAGGCACAGTGAGATGATGTCAACTTCCTTTTGTTAATATGTAAAATTATTTTATGTTGCTATCCTATTAATAAAGTTTTTTTAGTTGAAAAATAATAAATTATCTTTGAATTTGCTTTTTTTTTTTTTTTTTTGGCTGCGCTGTGTGCACAGCTTACAAAATCTTAGTTTCCTGACCGGGGCCCACAGCAGTGAAAGCATGGAGTCTTAACCACTGGACCACCAGGGAAGTCCCTGAATTTGCTTTTTCAAATTCAACACAAATATTTTGTATGTCAAGCTCTGAACTGAGACTTTTTCCTACACTTGGGTATCTTTTCTCTTGAGTACATTTCTAAACAGAATTTAACATATATGCACAGACTATATATACACTTATTTTAGTGGCTACTTCTGCACATACTAAATTTGCTTCCTATTTGTTTCAGTATAAAAAGACTCAAGACGCTCAAAGATGGCAACTGTCTCTATTTCACCAAACCTCAGATGCCTGATCTTAAGATGGACCATTACTTTACATATTAGTAAGAAAGAAAAAAAGGTGAAATAATAAGACACTAGTGATTGTAAAACACATACCTCTCAAGGATGTGAAAAAATGTGCATCTGAGAATCAATGAAACAGGTATCTGACAAATGCTAGTAAGACAGAGGAAGCCTACTCAGAAGTTAGCCTATGAAATTCAGGATACTTAATTACTAACGTTAGAAATACATTAAATGTAAAAATTTGAAAAGTGAAAGTGATTCACCGCAACGCTGTCTGTAGCGTCCTAAAATAAATTACTGTGCCTTAAAGTTTTTCTGATTCTCCCCCTCCCGCAAACGATCAACTCATAACATACTTGTTTTCTTTATTCCTTCTTTCCACGGCACTTTAGGTCTCCATCCTAAGCCATGTATTTTTTCTGATTTCATTGGATATCTCATGTCATTGGTAGGTCTTGGAAAACAAAACAGATTTAAAATGATACTGTGGATGTAAATTTACAAATGTATTTATTTATTTATTTTTGGCCCTGCTGCATGGCTTGAGGGATCTTCGTTCCCAGACTAGGGATTGAACTCAGGCCCTCGGCAGTGAAAGCGTGGAGTCCTAACCACTGGACCACCAGGAAATTCCCTATTTACAAATTTAAATATTGAGAGAAATAATGTGTGTCCATAATTCAAATTTTCTCTCAAAAAATTCTCCCTGCTGACACACTTATATATTTGTAAAATAAAGTATATGTTAAAAATCCTCTATAACCCAGAAGCCTAACCCTCTCTGTGGCTTACCCTTTTCTCATTTCAACCACAATCTAGGTATGAATGCAATGTCTCATACCTAAATGCTTGATGAATGAATGAATAAATACACATAAACTTGTTAGGACTCATGTTCCATGCCCTGGGTCTGGTAGTTTATATACATTATAAATTAAATTTTAAAATACTTCCATAGGCAAGATATTATTATCCCTATTTCACACTCAAGGAAATCTCAGACTTGGAAAGGGTCAATAACTTTCTTTAAGTCACACAGCTAATAATAATGCTACAGTTTATTGTTATGACATTTATTATCAGGAAAAAACATTCTAGCAGAAAACTCAAAAAAGGCAAACTTTTCTGGCTAAGTCCATACATTTTAAAATCTTGTAAGTACCTAAGATTTCACAACCTTTCCCCAATATTTTAACTTGTTACTCACCTATCATTAACATAATCAACCCAGTTTTCCATTTCAGACTCTGAATTGGTCTCTTTGATCTGTCAAAATGGAGAAGACCTTCGAGTCAAATTATAAAGTGAAACCAGAAAATGGTATTCAACAACTGATTCAAAAGACAAGAAAAACAACCTCCTCCAAGTGGGGAAGACAGCTAAGACGAATAGCATTTTATTAACACTTTCCATACTTTATAACCTGAATTCCATCTGAAGCTCAGAGAGAATACACATTATATAAACTATAGGAGAAAATGAATTTTTTTGGCTTTTGGTTATTACTCAGTGTGATATTGTGATTTAAAATAAGAAATATATATTTGGTGTTCATCCCTGCTCCTGGCACAGAGTTCCTAAAACCTTTGGAATTTCCTGGTGATGAGAGATAAAGGTGTCTTTTGCTGTTCATAAGTTCCTTTCAGCCACACCAGAGTTCAGGTTAATACGTGATTTTTGGAAAGCACCTAAGGATGAAGACTGCTTGCCAAGGGAACCAACCATGTGATTGGAGAGATGGAACTCAGCCTCCCTGCCCTCACCTCCAGGGAGGGGAAGGGGACCAGAAGTGGAACTAATCATCAGTGGCCATGATTCAATCAATCATGCCTACTTAATGAAGCCTCCATAAAAACCCAAGAGGAGAGCTTCCAGGCTGCTGAACACACGGAGGTGCTGGGAAGGTGGCACACCCGGAGAGGGCAGGAAGCCCCACACCCTTTCCCTCAGATCTTGCCCTATGCATCTCCTCCATCCTTTGTAATAAACTGGTAATCTAGTGGGTAAACTGTTTTCCTAAGTTCTGTGAGGCCCTGTAGCAAATTACCTCAGACTTATACCTCGTTGATCAAAAGCACAGGTGACAGCCAGGTCTTGGGGTTGACATGTGAAGTGAGGGCAGTCTTGTGAGACTGAGCCCTTAACCTGTGGGATCTGACACCATCTCCAGATAGATAATGTCAGAACTGAGTTAAATAGTAGGACACCGAGCTGGTGTCTGAGAATTGCTGGGCGTGGAAAACTCACACGTTTGGAGGACAGAGTGTTCTGTGAGTAGTGTAAAGGAAAACAAGTTTTTTCCATTCGTTCAGTCGCTCTTTTTACTGAATCCTGAGATTTATAATCGATGCTCACTAGTACATAAAAACACTCATAACTATTATCTATATATCAATGTTCCTTGATTCTAGGACACACAATTTAACATTCGATTTTCTGAAACTGAATATGTCTTACAATGGGTATGCACATTTAACGTTGTGGAATTGTTTTCCTGAAAAGCTGCGACTAAATGAGTGATGCAGTTTCAAATAATGACACATCTCTGCATACATATGGAATTATGAAGTTCCTTTTTTTACCGGTTCACTTTTCAAAGGTGTAAATTGTTGATTTTGACAAAATTAGTGATTACTGCCACTAATTTAGTGACAATTTTGAAAATACTACCCTTTTATAATATATACATACCAGTTGTATTAGTTCTTTGGCAAGCTGGAGAACTGACATTTCAAAATTGGTTCCAATGTTATAAATTTCACCGGGTTTTCCCTTTTTGAGGACAGTGAGAAATGCTTCTACTACATCAGTAGCATAAAGGAAGTTTCTTGTTTGAAGCCCTGATCCATGAATGCAGCTAAAAAGGTGAAATGAAAGGGAATCATAAAGTGTAAAAAAAAAGTAAGCTCTCCCAAACCAGGGTAAGGCAATGATTGGGTACAATTCCAGAGAAGGCAATTCCCATGAAGATCCTAGACACATCTCTTACTGAAAATACAAATTCTCATGACTTCCAGATTTTATCCATAATTCTTAACTGACCTCCAAACCCACTGTGGGTGCTCACTAGGAAAGCGGCAAACATGTAAGTGACCCCTGCAGAAATATTTATTCATCAATTTTATACCTTAAGTTCACTTTGAAGACTATCTACAGTTCAGTTAAATCTTTTGAAAAAGTAAAATTATATAAAGATAGATGACAAATTTTAATGCTATAACTCAAAGTTTTAGGATGGATTATTTAAGAATTAAAATTATCTTAGTAATCAAATTATAAAGATGAATTATACTTTATAATTATTTTTTAAACTATTACACTGACTGTAGAAGGAATTCTTAAGTTTGTTGGGACATTAAATCCTAAGGCCTCCAACTCTAACACTTTATGATTTTCAAGAAACACTGACACTAAATACTCTAGCATACCAGAAAAACATGGGTACAAAGGTAAGTAACATACCATTTCCTGTTGTGTTGAAGTAAAGATATAAATTTTGGAATAACCTAAAAGAATATTTAAATTATCATTTCAGACTTTGGAAATTCATTCATTAATATAAACCTGAACTCATCATAAGATTAAAAGATTATTATTGTTAAGAAATACACTTATGGGCGAATTCTAATTCTTATCAGGAGTTCAAGAAACACTTATTATAATTTTGATAAGTAAAAGAACTGTAAGATCATTTCCTAATTCACAAATACGAGTTATTTGCTAGATAAAAATGAAGATAAAATGATATAAATAGTGAAAAAGTTCAGAAGAAATCTTCCTGAACAGTTTTCTCTCACTGCAAGCTCACTTTTGTGTTGATTTCATACGAGCAGGAATCATATACTTTTTACTTTACATACAGTACTTATTCAATAAGTGCTTGTGAAATTAATAAGAAGTAATTCCAGTGCCACTGGATTCAAAGAAAATTTGTGTCAAACATGGTGAGATAAGAAATTATTAAATTTATAATAAGTGTTAAAAAATTAAGCCAAATATATATTAATATCAACAGATCACGATCTGGCCCTTTCCTTTGGGCAGACAGATCAAGGCAACCAGCGGCTAAGAAGTGAGAAAACCCAGCTCTAAATTTAGGCAGTGAGATATATGTATAACTGATTCACTCTGCTGTACACCTGAAACTAACACAACATTGTAAATCAACTATACTCCAATACAAATTTTAATAAATAAGTAAATTTAGGCAGTGAGACTAGTAGTTACTTAACATTGGGCTTAATGATACAGAATCAACCACACACATTTTCCGCCTTTTAACTACATTTCTTTATTTGCTAAACTACTTTCTGGATGACATTCAGGCCTGCAACAATACAGAGGAGTTGGGGAACAGCTAATCGGCTGCCTTTAAGACAAGTTTATGTACAAGCTTCCTGCATCACTCTCGAACTAGTGTCTACGTTTCTGTACAGCCTGACATATGGTCTGACTGCATACTAGGAAGGAGTCTTCACTGGTGTGACAGTAGTGATGGGAGTACTCTATAGAATCCTGCAAAGTACAAGGCATTTTCACATACATCATCTCACTGGACTCTTCAAAATCCTTCCTAAGTATTATCATTACCCGTCGATTTAAAGACAATGCTCAAAGGACCTAAGGTCATCCCAGCTGGTGAGTATCAAGTTGAGACTTAAACTCAAGTTTTCAAACTCTAAACATGATGAGATTTGTATGTGGCCTATGAAGTATTTATAATTACGGTTAATTGCAACATAAATTCTTTGGACAAATAACTGAAGAGGGATTATTTTAAATAATGAGAAGTTACAATCACTAAAACACATCAGGAATTCAAAAGTAAAATGTACCTTTTCTGGATATTGATGTGGTCCATAAACATTACTGCTTCGTGTGATGACAACTGGAAACTTAAAGAGAGTTCGACATTAAGGTAATGGAAGGGTCCAATAATAATTATCTAAAGATAAGCAGTTTTAACATATGGGCACTTTTGACTGAATAATTCCACACACCTTAAGGACAGAAGCAAAGGGATTTCTTTTCTAATGTAAGGTTCCTGAAAAGACAGGAGAGGATGGGATTCAGATAAAGGCAGAGGTTCCAAAAGGAAGAAGAGGAATAGTGTCTTCACCGAGACAAGGGAAGGATGAATACAGATGGAGGCGGGTTTGTAGGTCTGATAGCAGGAAATTAAGGACATTTCTACCTGATTCTTTCAGAGACCACCTGAGATGTTAAACTTCAAGTTGGCTTTCTCTGTTGGACCAACCCTTACAAATAAAAAGAGCATCCGTGGAGGGAAAAGACCAGTGCTACTGGAACACAAAAGGCTAGAGAAGCTGAAGCAATCCCTTGGTTCGTCTTTCTGACCCAGTCCCTAATAACTCTGGAAGATCAGTGGGAAGCCAAGTGCAGGGGTTCCAGCTGATGATTCATTGTGGGCAAGGCTCCTGCACGGACACTGACACAGCCGCTAGGGTAAATCTATCTCCCTTTCATGAGGGGCCGAGAGGAGCAGTGGCTGGTAAGGGAATCTGCCCTCCCACTGTCTTCCTTCACTCAGAGGACTCCTGGGAATCAGGACATTCCAACAGGGCTTTTCACTCTAGCTGTAACACTCTACCTATTAGTGAAGCAGAAAAAAATATATACATAAATTATTCCTTTAAATGATGAACTGGATAAGAAGAAGCAGGTCCCTGCTCTGTCCACACAATACTGGAAATCAGTTTTTAAAATTCCTTAATATATAACTTTTCTTAATCTATGTCTGCCATCCTAAAAATGAAATGTTGCTAATGCTAACTTGGAGTTTTAACACCTAAGTCCAAAGAAAAATGATTCTAGAGTTTCTCAGGTCAGTTCTTACCCTGTATCGTTCCCAGTAAGATTGTACAAAACACTCAGCAGCTGCTTTAGATGATGCATAAGGATTTGTAGGTTGTTTGGGAGAAGATTCATCAAATTCCTAATTTTAAAAAGACATATTAAAAAATAAGTATAAGGTATACTTTCTAAGTAGAAAAATCGGAGAACATATTACAAACTTGAAATGTAAATCAGTACATTTAAAAAACATTTATTGAGGACGTCCCTGGTGGTGCAGTGGTTAAGAATCCTGCCAATGCAGGGGATACGGGTTCGATCCCTGGTCCAGGAAGATCCCACATGTCGTGGAGCAACTAAGCCAGTGCGCCATGACTACTGAGCCTGCGCTCTAGATCCCGCGAGCCACAACTACTGAGCCCACGCACCGCAACTACTGAGGCCTGCGCACCTAAAGCCCACGCTCTGCAACAAGAGAAGCCATCGCAGTGAGAAGCCCACATACCGCAAGGAAGAGTAGCCCCCACTCGCTGCAACTAGAGAAAGCCCGCAGAGCAACAAAGACCCAACGCAGCCAAAAAAAAAAAAAAAAAAATTTATTGAAACCCAACTATGTGCCTGGCATTTTTCTAAGCATTTTACATGCAGTAACTTCTTTAAAGTTCATAACAACCCTGTAAGGCAGGCAGACAGAACAGCAGGTGCAAAGGCCCTGAGACAGACTGTGTCCAATGGAACTTCAAGGAGGCTAGTGTGAGGGAAGAGAAATGTGAGATGAGGTCTGAAAGCCAGAGGCCAGAGCATGTGGAACCTTGAAGGCCACTGTCAAAACACTGATGGGTTTTGATGACAGTAATATCATGATCTGACTTATATTTTAAAAAGCATTCTGGCTACTGTGTCAGATCTAATGTAGGCTGACAGGAGTACAAGCTTACCTGATAAAAACTGCAAAGAGAGTTTGCAAATGGTTGTTCCTCGGAAGTGGGATTGGGCACTGAGGAGAAGTGGTCAGGGTCTGCTTTTACTCATTATAAGTCTTTTCAAACTACTTGGTTTTTTTCCCACTATGTACGTGTTTTGGTAAATAAATGCATTTTAAAAACAAAACAAAACAAAATGAGGTCATTGTAAACACTGACTATGAAAAATACAGACTGGAGAATAGAGCCTCTCTTTGCATAAAAAGTATAATGTTTACAAATGATTGACAAAGGAGAACAGATTCCAGTTTCTACAACAATTTCACACTCACTCCTTGACAGTACAATATGCTTTGCTGAGTGGAAGAGAAGGGAGACAGGCCTTATGCTGCAGCGTAACTTACACATGCTTTGGCCCATGGGAATGACATTCATGATGTAAGACTGGGTGATCAGGGAAAAGCTGCTGCTCGCTTGCAAAATATGTCGGTCAAATTACATATATAAATCTGTACCAGACTAGGCTGTCGTTCCCCATTTGGGGTGGTACTATTTGATTTGAACAGAAAACACAACGGAATAATATTCTGGGGAATCCCGTAAGTGTGTATAATCAGAAGATGAAAAAAGTCCAGAGTAGGTTTTCATAAGACAGGTTTGTATGGCGGTATGGGGTAAGTAGGTGAAACAGTCATTTTCTTTTTATAATATCTGTTTTATTTATTTTATTTATTTTTGGCTGCGTTGGGTCTTTGTTGCTGCGCACGGGCTTTCTCTAGTTGCAGTGAGCGGGGGCTACTCTTCATTGTGGTGCGCAGGCATCTCATTGCGGTGGCTTCTCTTGTTGCAGAGCAAGGGCTCTAGGTGCGCAGGTTTCAGTAGTTGTGGCACAGGGCTTCCCTAGTGGCTCAGTGGTTAAGAATCCTCCTGTCAATGCAGGGGACATGGGTTTGAGCCCTGGTCTGGGAAGATCCCACATGCTGCGGAGCAACTAAGTCCATGCTCTGCAGTTACTGAGCCTGTGCTCTAGAGCCCGTGAGCCACAACTACTGAGCCCACGTGCTGCAACTACTGACGCCCATGCGCCTAGAGCCCGTGCTCTGCAACAAGAGAAGCCACCGCAATGAGAAGCCTGCACACCGCAATGAATAGTAGCCCCCGCTCGCCACAACTAGAGAAAGTCCGTGTGCAGCAACAAAGACCCAATGCAGCCATAAATAAATAAATAAATAAATATTTAAAGTTATTAAAAAAAAAAGTAGTTGTGGCGCATGGGCTCAGTAGTTGTGGCACACGGGCTTAGCTGCTCTGCGGCATGTGGGATCTTGCCGGACCAGGGCTCGAACCCATGTCCCCTACATTGGCAGGCGGACTCCTAACCACCGCGCCACCAGGGAAGTCCGAAACAGTCATTTTCTAAGCTCACCTTATCAAGACTGCCTCCATAGACCTCATCTGTGCTGACATAAATAAATTTCTCCACTCTGGCTTCATGAGCAGCACTTAGCAAAACGTGAGTGCCGTAAACATTAACATACGTAAACTCAAAGGCACGGACAAATGAAAGATCTAAAAAAAAAGAAGAAAAAGCTAGAAGAATTCCACTCAAGGGACAAAGCAAATATTAAACAGTAGACTCAGGCTTAAGGAAAGCTCTATTCACTTTTCTTCATTCACCACAACTGCAATGGTGTTAAAAATAACATAAGGTGCATTGCTACTTATGATTTCTTTAAACACAAATTACATAGTACATGTGAATTCTTAGAACCTAGAAAACTATCAGTGCTATATTGCAGGAAACACTTTTTTTTAATTCAAAAAAGAAATGATACATCTAAAATTTAAAATGCTCTTAAATTTTAAAAAATTTTGGAACTAAAAGGTAGGAGGGTTTGCTTTGCTGGTATCAAGAATTATTATAAAGTTACAGTAATTACAGTGTGGTCATGGCATAAGGATAGACAAAGACCAATGGAACAGAACAGAAGTCCAGAAACAGAACCATGCATATATGGGTACTTGATCTCCAACAAAGGTGGCAATGGGGAAAGGTTGATTCTTTCAATAAATGGTGCTGGGTCAAACTGATATTCATATGGGGAAAATATCTGAATGTAGAAGGCAAAACAATAACTTTTATGAAGAGAATATAAGAGAATATCTGCATGACCTTGGAGGTAGGAAAAGTGTTCTAACACAGAACGCAAAGAGCACTGACCATAAAGGAAAAGGCTGATAAACTGGACTACACTGAAATGAAGAATTTCAAATCATCAAAAGATATCATTAAGAAAGTGAAAAGGCAGGGAAATTCCTGGCAGTCTGCTGGTTAGGACTTAGCACTCTCACTGCCAAAGGCCTGGGTTCAATCCCTGGTTGGGGAACCCAGATCGCACAATGCAGCTGAGGTGACGTGAGGTGAGGTGACGTGAGTTGAGGTGGGGTGAGATGAGATGAGATAAAATAAAATAGAAAGGAAGTGAAAAGGCAAATCACAGATTGGAAAAAAGGTAGTGGAAAAGGTTTGAATTCAGAATATATAACGGACTTATAAAAATCTGTAAGGAAAAAACTGACAACCCACTTGAAAATGGTAAACAGACTTACACAGAAACCTTCTAAAGAGATATACAAATAGGAAAGGGAGGAGGATAATCCAGTAAACAAATGCAAAGGTTTTTAACATCATTCATAATCAGGGAAAAATATAATAAAACCACCAAAGATTGACAACAGGAAGTACTGGTAAGCATCTCATAAATTGTTGGAAGGAAAACCACTTTATCGTTAACCAAGTAAAAGGATTTGTTCTACCAGATATGAAAACACTACATTAGTCAATATACTGTGTGATCAGCACAGGCACAGACAGATAAGACAAATGGGGAGTTGAGAAACAGATACTCATATAGATGCTTGATACATGACAGAGCAGTGGAAACTGGTGAACTTTCCCATAAGTGGTAGAGGTCCAATTGGCATTCAAATAGAAAAAAATGAAATTGGATTCTTATCTAATACTGCATATAAAAATGAGTTTCAGATGGATTACAAATCTAAATGTGAAAGGCAAAACTATAAAGCTTTTCAAAGATAACACAGAAGAATATCTTCATGGCCTTGGGGTAAAAGAGAATTTCTTAAGACACAAAAAGCATTCACCATACCATAAAAGATATATAAATTCACTGAGAATTTATATAAGAACATCTGTTCATCAAAACACACTAGCAAAAAGATGAAAAAATAAGCCACAGAGTGGGAGAAGATATATATATATATAATACACATAACAAAGGACTAGTATCCAGTGTGTGTGTGTATACACACACACACACACACACACACATATATATATACACACACATATATATATATTCCAACAAATCAATGAGAACTGATTTAAAAATTTTAAAATGGGCAAAGGTTTCAACAGCATTTCACAAAAGAAGAAACTGAAATTATTAATAAACATATAAAAAGTACACAGCTTCATCAGTAATCAGGGAAATACAAATTAAAAGCACAATCAGATGCCACTCTACACACTACTCAGATTGACAAAAATGGAAAAGACTGACACAACTAAGCTTTGGTGAGATCTAGAATAACAGAAGGCCTCATATACTCCTGCAGGAGAAGAAACTGGTATAACTGCTTTGGAATACAGTTGGAAATTATCTCCATGTTGAAGTGTGCAGATCTTACAATTCCAGTTATATATTGAGAGAAATGTGTATTTATGTGTACCAAGATGCATGTGTAAGAATGCTCATGGTAGTATTGTTCAAAATTGCTCCAATGTGCAAACAATCCAAATGTCCATCAAGAGTAAAACAGACACAGGAATTGTGGTATATACTTAGAATGGAATATTGTATGTCACCGACAAGGAACGAATTATACCTACACCCAACTGCATGGATGAATCTCCAAGGATGAAAAAGCGAGACCAAAAACCCTTCATGTTATTTTATATATGCATTTTTATAAAATCTAAAAACAGACAAAACTAACCTATACTGTTTAGAGATAAATACAGAGACAGTAAAACTGCAGAGAACACCAAGGGAAATTATAACTTAAAAACCAGTAATAAGGCAGTAGTAATACTACTACTAAAGAGGGTTCAGCAACATTCTTTTGTTTAGGTGATGGCTACATGAGTATTCACATTATCATTATTCATTTAACCTTACTTCTAAATTCTTCTGAATATATATTACATTTTACAATATAAAATGTTAGACAAATTATTAGAAGATATCTTAGGACAAAACAGTACAGATAACAATATAATGTTCAACTGTGTATCTACCACCCACCTTAAGAAAAACAACATAAAAATATAGCTGAAGGCCCATTTCCCCAGAAGTAATCACTAATTCTGGATTTGGCTAAACTCAGTTTTAAGATAACATTCAAGGTTACGTTTTACCCTACGCTAACACAAGGGATCTGAATAGCACCAAGTATCTAGATGACAGAGTGACTATGGGCTTTTCTGGTAAAACATGGTATATGTTCTTTCACATACATAAAGTACCTACTTGTTCAACCCCATTATTGGACCTTGATTTTGGCTAGTTAGCCACTGGAAAAAAACATCTGCCCATCATTAAACAATGCTTACCTACATGTGTTTGTGCAGCAAAATGTAGTACTATGTCTATTTTCTCTGTTTCAAAAAGTAGTTTCACGAAGTGAGAATCACATATGTCACCCTATATAAAAAAACAAACATGAAAAATCTAAGTTTCATTGAGCACTCCCAACCATAATAACCATTTTACTTCTTGAACAAAAACATGATAAGAAAAAAAATTAATCCCCTCCCCCAGGTATAAAAGAGAATATCTTGAAAATTCAACTGAGGGGTCAAATACAGTAATGAGGTATTTCTTCAGCATCCTAGATACCAGATATTCAATTCAAAATATGTTTTTGCAAATAAGTGTCTAAAACAGTGTTTCTTTGCGCACCGCCTACTTCTGTGGACTGTGCCAACTTTTTTTCGTAACACTCTTGCCGACCTAAGGTAGCTATGTTAACAGGAAAAAATTTAAACATACTTTGAAAAGTTTGAGATAACCACTATTGAAATATATTCAAAGTAAGTATACCAACTGGAATGATGGATTTCACCACAACTAAGTAAACTTATGAGTATTTTTAATGTTATATGTACGTTTAGTTCTAAAAATACGTATTCTCAACAATTCTTCAGTGACTAAAGGAGACACTTTGAGATAGAAGAAAAAATTATGAAATGTTTGCTTAGTATATTCTTTAAGATTTGTGGTTAAAAAGAGAGTTTATAGAATCACTTTAAAAAACATAAATCAGGGCTTCCCTGGTGGCGCAGTGGTTGAAGAGTCCGCCTGCCGATGCAGGGGACACGAGTTTGTGCCCCGGTCCGGGAAGATCCCACATGCCGCGAAGCGGCTGGGCCCGTGGGCCATGGTCACTGAGCCTGCGCATCCGGAGCCTGTGCTCCGCAACGGGGGAGGCCACAACAGCGAGAGGCCCGCGTACCGCGACCTGGCTGCTTGGTTTATACTTTGGACTACCATGGGCTTGTATGGTGGGGTTTTTGACTACTGACTGGCCCGTGTAATACCCTACTTTATACCAATCTCTTTAAATACCAGCAAGGTCTTATGTAGAAGGCTAGTGAGGACCTAAAAATCACACACCATGGAATTTCAGTCAGCTACTCATAGATCTGCCAAGGCACCAAAAATAACATGTAGCTTTATATGCAGTATCAATCTACAAGTAATATTCTCTATAGCACATGGTACTACTGGAAATTAAAAAGGTCTTTAATAAGCATGCTTCCAAGCCCATATTACACAAGTTTACAAAGTAGAAAGATATAATGTCTAAATGACTAAAGAGGCACAGTATAAAATAATTATATAACTATAAGAATACTTCCATACCTGTATAAATTTGTAATTTTGTTTATTAGAAATGGTTTCAAGATTCTTCAGGCTTGCACAGTAATCCAGCTTAAAATAAGTAAGGATGGGGGAAAAACAACACAAAAAGTGATAACAGCTTTTCCTATAAAATATCAATTTATTTAAAATACTATAGATTTCTGATCATAACACAAAAACGTGTCTTCTTAAAGTGTTTGCTCTCAGTGTTTTTAGAAGTTTCTGATATCTTAAAAGTAAAAAAAAAAAACAAACAAAAATATGTAATTTTTTACCTTTTCAAAATACAAAAAAATTAATTTTTATAAGCCTCTCCTTTAAAAAATTTTCCTGCCCAGATTTGCCTTCAGCCACTGGGGGCTGTAAGAGTTCACCATTCCTTACTGAAAAGGAATTAGTGATTGAATACAATTACACCTGTGTTACACATATTGTAACTCATTATGCTTCTTCCTAAGTTAACTGTTGGTAAATCAGTGTATACAGATGGAGGAAAAAATTACTGTCCATGATATTATGGCAGGCAAAAATTATTAAGACTTACAGATTATTTTTTGTCTCTATATATTTTTTACTATTATGTTTTATAAAATTAAGGTAACTAACTGTATCTTGTGTTCAAAGTCAACAACACAGTGATTACCAATCATGGCTTTCAGAATCTCCAGGGAACTTCCAATTATTACAGAAAAATTCTCAAAACTAAATTAATTTACGTGCACTTTAGTTTTTAAAATAAATATATAATTTTCAGGAGGTGGCAGTTATAAAATCATATAATAAAATAATCAGAGTATCTCAATGCCAAAAAAGGTTAACAATCACAAGATTACACTAAATATTGAATTCAGAGTGAAGATTTTCTTTTAGTAAAAATACTGTACTTAAAACCTTTACGTTATGGGCTATCATAACAAATTTAAAAGTTTCAAGACTTTATGTAAGATCTAAAACTGTATGAACACATGACTATATAGGCTCCTAAGCTGCTAAAATGACTAAATAAAAAACTAAGATATCAGCAGGACAGGATTCTAATACTTTTTTAAAATATAAATAAGTATCAGCACACAGGGCTCTTTTTTTTTTTAAACACAGAGCTCATTTTTATAAAACTTACCTTGTCTAGATTTATGATCATATAGTTTGGATAATCTTCTACTAAGGAGACAATCACATGTGATGCACTATAGAGAAAAGCATATCTTGTTAGCAGAAAATTTAACCTTTTCCTTAAATTCTCAAACGTTATCCTAAGTTGTTGAATATTAGGAAACTATTCAAAGATACCTTCAAATTGTTGCAAGATAACAGAAATGATATAACTATGCTGAATATATACACATCCACACTTTTCATTAATCTTCTCAACAGTACTGATATACAAAGTCTTACACTCCCTTTACACTATGGTGAAGAGAGAATTTACTGGTCCTGGGTATAAGAAAATAATTAACCAAATGATGCTGTCCATGCATACTTCGAGCATGGTAGTAAAGCAGTATCATAAATACAATGGGTGGTGTTCACTGCAGATGGACTTAAATGACAATGTGCCTTTTCAGAGACTGCAGGTATAAACTATGTAAAAATTAAGCTGTTATGAGCATAGGAGTTGTCCATGTTCACAGTAGCCTATTGCAATTGCTATTTCTTGGTATAAGAATTTGGTGGTGTAAAGTGGTAAACCTAGGTTTCCAAGGCTAAGAACTGCTGAAACCATCCTGAAGTTAGTGGCACAGAGGGTTTTAGAGGACCCTGAAATGGAGCCAGAGGCATCTCTCAGTGAGATGATCCACCAGATTTTTATCATATACACCAAAACATTGGGCTCCTAGGAACAAATTATGAATTCAGAGTTTGTACTTGACAGCCCTTTCACAGAACTTTCTAGGACGTACCTTTCCTGGACCAGCACTGTTCCACCCTTTTATGCCCACGCTCCCCTTTTCATTAAGTGAAACTTGCCTGGTACCCTCCTCCAAACCACTGTCAGATTGGAAGAGGTGATCTAATATACTAATGGGGGAGGGAAGCATTCTTCCAGGTGTTGAGGGAACCACAGTCTCTGCCCTCACTCGGTTTACATCCTAGGGTTGGGATGCAGGCAATAAGCAAGTAAACACAAATACGCAATATAGTTTCAGGTAGTGATAAGTGTGTTAGTTGGGAGAGGGGCTATTTTAGATAGGGTGCTCAGCTAAGGCTGGGAGGAGGTGACCTCTGTGTAAACATCTGAACTGAGAGATGCAAACAGCCTAAGCAAAGAGGAAGCAAGTGCAAAGGCCTCAAAATAGGGGAAACTAGCCTCCTGGGTTCCAGGAACTGCAAGAGGCTCAGAAAAGCAAGAGGTGGAAGGACAGGAGATCCGGTTTGAGCTTTGACACCTGAGCGTCTTCCAGACATGGTAAAGAGTTTACAATTTATTCAAAGTCCGACAGGAATCTTTGGAGTGAAATTACGCACTTATTTACTTAATAAACACTGACTTGTGCGTGAGAACAGGCTTTAAGGGAACAAGAGTAGAAGCAGTGTGACCAATCAGGAGGCTACAGTAGCAGTCTAGGCAAAAGCAGACATTAACAGGGGCTAGGGTAGAACAGGGGAGAAGGGTGAGAAGTGGTCTCTTCGGAAGGAGTGAGAGAAGACTTGCTGATTAAATATGGGTGTGAGAGGGAAAGAGGCTTCAAACGACTAGTACAGGTCAAAACACCGACAGAGGATTTTTTTAAGTCTGCTGAATAAATGAAACCCTTATCATAATCCCAAAACCGGTTCATGGAGCCTATATGTCCAAGGCCTGTGTATCGTGGGCCCTTGGCTCGGGTTGAAGCAGTTGGTGAGAAGCTTACTGCAAAGGGGGCGCACTCAGAAGAGTGACAGGTACCTCTCGGGCCAGATAGAAAGGTGGACAGTACCACAGCACTTCTGCTTAGTTTGGGAGGCGTTTAAAAGAAGTCGTTTCAAAGGAGCCACGCACGTCTTCACAGGCCGGGAAGTGGAGAGAAAGTGGGATGATCCTAGTCGTGCGTTAAGACCCTCCCCCTGTCAATCAGATCCCCGAAGCTGATCCCAAATTGCCAAGGGCAAGCAGAGACGCAGGGAAAGGTTGGGGTTTACTGGGGAGCCACTACTCTGCCAGCGGCGCCGTTACCTACATGAAACCAGCACCCCCGGTCACCAGGACCCGCTTCGCAAAGCCGTTGGGAGGACGCAAGGGCTCGGGCCGTCCCGCAGCCGACATCTCCCAGCTCAGCAGGGACTGGAACCGTAAAACGCCACGTTTGTAGATCGTAGGGAAGTTCCACTACGACTTTTTGCGACGCGTCTCCCTCCCCCGACACGTTAACGGGGCAGGCAGCGGTCGCTTCCGGAGCTCGGGCTGACTTGTCCCCGCCCACTGACGGATGGGCGGGGCCTCCGGGTGTGCGGTCCGCGCAGCGCCACTGCGCAGGCGCAGCTCTTCTCTGCCAATACCTCGGAGGATTGGAGTGACTGGAGTAGCTGGGAAAGTAGGGTCTTAAAGGTTCCGGGGCAAATAACACCACCGTGGATTAGGCTTTACTTAGCTACACATGTGGTCGGAGTTAGGAATGATTACCTTCTTTTCATTCTTGAACTACAGCGATCTCCACAGATTACTCACCGGTTGAGCTGAGAACTCCAGTTCTCTTACTTCTCTTCTTGCAAACTGTGGAGATGGGAGGTTGGAATTGCAAAATGGCCTTTTACTTTCTCGTCGGCACCGTTTACAGACAGTGCGGGCCGCTTGCAGTCGTGGTAAAGATGTTCCCTAGATCCTATCCTTAGATCCTTTCCTACTGTTCTCTCCCTCCTGCCCACCCTGCCTCAGCCTCCCTGCCCTACTTTGGTCTTCCTTGCATTTCCCAGGCATGCTTCTTCTCTTGGGCTTGGGTGCACTTTCCTCAGATGTCTGGCTAGTTTTTACCCTCAGGTATCAGCTTGAATGCCACCCTAGTGGAGAGTCCCTCCTTGATCACTCCAGTTAAAATAGCAAACTGTACCCAAGCCCTGCCGAGCCACTTTACCCTTCTTTATTTTTCTCCATAGCCATCTTCAACATTTATGTTGAATTGCTCATTGTTACTGTTCCATGAAGGTAGGGCCTTTGTTTTGTTTCCTGCTATAATCCCAAGGCTTCAGGACCAGGCCAGGTACAGAATAAACCATCAGTAAATACTGTTTATTCAGATGAATAAATATCTTGGTTTTTTGTTTTTGTTTTCCACATAATGTGCTGGTGAAGTCTAAGAAGAATGGGAATACCCAGTATATGTGGATGTGTCATTTGTTACAACCATTTTGGGGGGCCAAGTGGTAACATAATGAAAAGTTCAAATGTACACACCACTCTATTATCCCCAAATTTCATGATGTATAATATAGATAATTGCAGAAAAACATAAGTATGTTCATTGCTATAATGAAAAACTGGATACAATCTAAATGCCTACTCGTATTACTTCTTCAATGCAATGGGCTGATATATAGCCTTTGAAAATAATGTACCAACATGGAATGAGGACCAAAATATATTGTAGTGAATACTTACTGTTCTATCTGACCAGACTTCCCTACTCTTTATCATCTCCCCAAGTTGACCCACCCAGGCAGACCACAGGATGTGCATTTGACTCACCATAGGCTAACTGAATCCTCTTCCTGGGATTTGGAATTGGACTGAGGTTTTAGCATAGTGTGATGTGGTTGCTCTTCTTGAACTCTGAGGACCTATAAAAATTTGCAACTTGTTGGTAGCTATACTCATTCAAATGAAATGGGGAATCAAGAAGCCTGTTTTGGGGGCTTCCCTGGTGGCGCAGTGGTTGAGAGTCCGCCTGCCGATGCAGGGGATGCGGGTTCTGTGCCCCGGTCCGGCAAGATCCCACATGCCGCGGAGCAACTGGGCCCGTGCGCCATGGCCGCTGGGCCTGTGTGTCCGGAGCCTGTGCTTCGCAGCGGGAGAGGCCACAACAGTGAGAGGCCCGCGTACCGCAAAAAAAAAAAAAAAGAGAAGCAGCCTGTCTTCAGTGAGAGAGAAAAACAAAGTTGATTATGAAGAGAAGAAAGAGAAGAAGAAATATTGACAGTATTCAAGGCCAATGTTCAGACTTTTTTCAGGACCAATTTTATTCCTGTCCTTGGTTTGCAAACACCACATAATTTGTAAATGCACATCTTAAAGGATCCACCCTAAACTATTAACAAGGAGTTACCTTTGGGTACCCGTATGAGCAGGGAAAGAAGGAAATGAGGACTTCAATTTTTACTTCATACTTTTTTTTCCCCGTACTTTTTTGACTGTGAATTTTTTTCTAAGCTGCATGAATTACTTTTATAATTAAAAATAAATAAAATATTTTAATAAATATTTTAATAAATAAAAATCTCATATATTAATATCTCCAGTTTATTCCTGGTCATCCAGAGATATAGAAAACGCTGGGTATATATGAAATGTTCCCTCAAGATTTCTTTTTCTAAATGATGAGGTCTGTTGTGAGAACTTGATTATATGTAATAAAAGCTTGTTGTCAAATGAAAATAATTTATATACATTTATTCATGAAATGATTTTTGAGCTTCTACTCTCATCAAGACAGACATAGTCTCTGACCAGCTGGAGCTTACCATATAGTAAGGGATTCAGATAAATTAATAGACATTTACAAAATAGTGTGGTAACTGCCCTGGTAGGGCAATAAGGGATTCTGGTACCAGGGGTATCTAACACAGATGTGAGGGTTTGAGAAAGGCTTCTTACCGTGCCTTGGGAAAGTAAAGTAGGAAAAGGAGATGAAGTGGAGGCTGAATGGTAGAATATGTGAAGTATTCCAGCAGGAGGAATCTGCAAGTGCTATAGGCCCAGAGGGGAGAACTTGGAGTGTGTTTAGCAAACTGACAGTGGCTCAGTAAGGATGGACATCAACCGTTGAGAGATACAAATTCGAGAGACTTGAAAGTCATATTCTGAAGAGTTTGGGTTATGTCCTAAGACAACTGAGAGACTTTGAAGGAAAGCGATACAGTCATACTGCGCTTCCCAAAGCTTTCTGTGGTACTAGAGATAGACTGTGTGTAACCACTTCGGGAAGATTGATTGTTGCCAGGTTAGTTGCCATAGGCCAAGTAAATAATGGTAAGATGGTGGCCTGCATAGAATAGTGGCTGGCACTTCCTAACCTAACCGTCCAGAAGAGGCGCTAATAAACTTGTTTCATTGAATTGATTGGATGTAGAGGTATGAGGGGTGGTGGTAAGGGGGGGGGCGGTGTCGCTATAATTTTCATCTGTCTGGCCTGTTGGATGATGGCATAGCTCAAGAAGACAGGAAACCTAGGAGGAAAAAGTCGGTTGAAGGTGCCGAGAGGCCAGGCATTAAATGGACAGGGGCAGTTAGGTGCTTTTGAGACATTAAATTGGAAACGTCCAGTACGTTACATGGGCACGTAGGGCTTTCTTTGCTGGAGTATTCCTCGCCCCACCAGAAACGTTGCTGTTGTGTGTTTCTTAGTCCTTTTCGTATCCCACACATCCCTGGAAACCTTTCGGGCCCGTTCCGCGCGCCCGCGCATGCGCAATGGCACCACGCGCGCGGAGGAGAGGAGGGCAATAATTTTTCCGTAACCTGAAGCAACATCCTCCTGAGTCTCCATAAAAAAGGCGGGAACTAGCCAAAAGGCCGGGGAGTGATGGGACTTGCAGATCTGCAGTCCCGCCCATTTCAGCCTCTGATTGGTGGGTATCCTTGGCTCGTGGTGGAGGGGCCCCCTCATTGGCTATTAGGCCCCCGGGGGCGGGCCCGCGACGCCGGTCCCTCTCCCCTCACCTCCCCATCTCAAGCTGTAGACGTGGGGCCGCGGCCACAGGCGGTTAGGGGCAGGGTGTGAGTGCCGAGCAGGAGGCGGGGATGGGGGGGCTGCGGCTGCTGGCAGTGGCCTTCACTTGCTGCTGGTGGCCACCCGGCAGCCAGGGTAAGACGCTGCGAGGCAGCTTCAGCAGCGCCGCGGCCCGAGACGCTCAAGGCCAGAGCATCGGGCACTTCGAGTTCCACGGTAGGTGCGGGGGCGGGGAGAGGGATGAAGGCTCGTGGGCCCATCCCGCGGCCCCTCCCTCCCCGCCTCGCGTGGGGAGCCGGGAGCCGGCGGCGGCGAGGCTGGGGACTTCACCCAGCTCACCTGCGCTTCCCGCGTGGCCGGCAGCCGCCCCCGTCGCAGCTTCCCGGAATCGTGGGATGCGTTTATGGCCAGCCCCTGTGTTGCTGCTCCCCAGATCCTTGTAAGCACCTCCCCCGGTTGGTGGCTGTGTTCTGCACCTAAAAGACCGTTTCCCCTTTCCTCCCTGTCCTAACGAATGTGCTGATGACTCTCCTGCTGCCAGTTTCGAGATCCTTCGCTTAAAGAAGCATCCTTTGCTCGCTCCGTTCTCAGCCTGATTGTATACACTAAGGCACCGTAATTCGTGAAGTCCCAGAACTTAGATTTCCTGGGTTTTGTTCTTTTTGTCTTAAGATCAGTTTGCTAAAACCTACTTGCAGCAGAGAGGTTTTGGAATCACCCACCCCTTCCCCAAAAGCACCTGATAATCTAGTTGTCACAATTGCTGGGACAGTTTGGTTACCTCCCTACGAAAGGAGTAGCTTTACTGTGGACCACGAGGGCTAGAATTAACTTTACAGAAATGCGTGCAAGTGTATCTTGGAAGCTTCATAATTTGTATCCTCTGTGGCCCTTCTGAATGAGATTGCATTCGATTCTTCCCTTCTGGTCTCCCTCAAAAATCCATAATTCTTCAATGAATGAATCTGCATTCCTTCTAATTTTTGCCCTATTTATTTGCATCTCAAAATTTGGATGTTTTTCTTGGTATATACTACTTAATTTGACTACTACTATATCTCAAATAATTATTTGCTTTGATGAGGTTAGGATCCTTGATTCATAGAGTC
Source organism: Lagenorhynchus albirostris (assembly GCF_949774975.1). Taxonomy (NCBI): domain Eukaryota; kingdom Metazoa; phylum Chordata; class Mammalia; order Artiodactyla; family Delphinidae; genus Lagenorhynchus; species Lagenorhynchus albirostris. Next base: position 63,871,014 of record NC_083112.1, read on the forward strand.
TTTAGCATTAAAAGATGCAAGATCACAATACTGTCCTAGAGAGGATTCTTAGAAGAAGATAATAAAAACAGGAAGCTAATTGGTTGGGAAAGAAATTGAAAGTATTGAATTACAGAATTGTTGGTGTGAAGGGAAGGGAAACTTTATTATTTTTAATCTGAAGTTTTAAAAATAACTGAGAAAAGGAGATGCAATCCATTTAACAAAATCTATTGTGGAGTAGACCTTGGGTGAATGAAGAAGAAACTCGAGGGTTTTATTATTTTTTTAGGTAACATTTTCAGTTACTTAATCAACTGGCTGTAACTATACTTTGACTATTGACAGTGATAGTAATGTCACTACAATAAATGGTACAGTCTGGACACTACCAGAAAATCTGGCATGTATGGAAGCTGTGACGCGGCTTGTTACTCGTGACTCCCAGACAGGTTTTAGACAACCCTGATATTTCATGGTGATTACCTGATAAACATAGAGGAGAAACATGTAGTAAATCCAGATTTCTCAGGTAAGATTGAGGAATAGAGTGTTCCAAGTATATTAACATACACACTTTCTATCTTTTGGGTGTGTGTATTTTACTATTACCAATTTTCAGTGAATTCGAATTCAGGAAAATAATAATACTAAGACCATACAGTACTGAAATATGAACTCTAATTCAGAATGTGATTTAAGATGTTAATAGGGCCTTAGAGTCACTTTTAAGGCTGTTGATAATTTATAACGTAATTAGTTTATATCAGAGACTTAGACGGTTTTTGATACACACTATAACTTTAAATTTATTTAAAATGTTTAGTCAAAGTGATAATAGTAAAAACAACAGAAACAGGAGAATAAAAAGATCTTCAGATGAAAAAACAGCCCTGTTTCCCTTCTCCTCACCCAGAGTCCCTTTCCCTAGAGGCAACTACTTTTTGCTGTTTCTCTCCTGGGCCTTAAATGTAGTTGCTGTGTGCAACAAGGCTCATTCTATAGTTGTCTTACAACATACATTGTTCTGAAAATTCCTTTGTAAAAGTCACAGATGTCAAATTTTGTATCAGGTCTACCCCAAAACTCATTTATTTAACCTTTCTTGCTATAAGATGTTTTTTTTTATATTAAAAAATAATTAAATATTAACAGCCATGTTATATTAAAAAACAAAAGAAATTTTGGCAGGAAATTTCTATGGATAGTTTATAGGCAAGTGTTAAAGATGTGGAGTGGTTGTAAAATGAGGCAAAATTCTATCACAGTGAATGTCTACATACAGAAGTGGCTGTTTATTCAGTGAAAAACCATGCGTTATCAGCTGAAGTATAAGGAAACACCACACATTGTTTTGGATAATTAATGTGAATAATCTCTTGACTTGCATCTGAATGGGATGGTCATTCTAATGTGACCTACCTAGCTAAAATGAGATTTAAGAAAAACTGTGCTCTTTTAATTCCCATTTTGATAAATAGAGGTATTGAATTGTCCTACCGTCTCAGTCCCATACAAGACCAAACTAGTTGATAATTTTTGTTCTAATGTCCAGGTGACCATGCTCTTCTCTGCGTCAGAATCAATGACATAGCAGTAGCCATTGGAAAGGAAGCTAAACTCTACCTGTTCCAAGCCCAGGAATGGCTAAAGCTGCAGGAAAGCGGTCACGGTTATAGTTGTAGCGAAAAATTATCCAAAGCTCAGTTGACAAGTGAGTATATCCTTTTTTCTTTGATCGTTATGTATATTTTTTTCTTCCTTAATGTCGGGAGTATAGTATTTACATATCTAGATGTTTCATGGCATAGCACATATCACACTCTGTTGAGTACATTTTAAGCTAAAGTTTAAGGAAACTAATCTTTTCCTTGATCAAAAGATAGAATACCTTTTTCCCCTCTTATTCAAAATATTTGAAAAAATATCCAGATAATTTATAAAGGTGTACGTTCCTACATTCAGACTTCTCACAGGTCACATAATTCATACCAATATGGCAGATATATTTTGACCAAGTGGCAGCATGGAGTGAATGATAACATTTGTTGAATGCTTATTGTCTGGTAGCACTGAGCTAAACACTAAGCTTGCATTATCTCAATTAATTGTATAATTTAGCCCAAGTGATGCTGTTTTGCAACATGTTATTGGGACTCGGGACCAAGTCATATGGTGACACAATGTGTCATTTTAGAATATACCAGCCCCACATCATTTATAAACCTCTAGGTTTGCCTCTGGAGAGGCTCTACTTTTATTATTCTAGTTGCCTGAATTCTTGAGCTGTTCCATTCTCATCAACACTGTCCCATGCATTAGGGTGTTTGCCATCCAGAGTGAGTGCAGATCTTTTTAATATAGAGATGAAGAGCATATGCCATGCTACCCATTTTACCCCTTGGAAGTTAACTGGTTGTTAATTAGGAATATGAGACATCCATGAGAAAAAAATAGGAATTATCCCTCTCCCCTTTCCCCCCTGTATTTCCACTACCATGTTCTGCATGATGACGAGTCTCTGACTCTTCTTTCAGTCTAGTCAGTAAAGCACTGCCATTTCTAAACATCCAGTCTTAGTCTTAGCAGCTGTCTGGTTCCCTCATAACCTGAGTAGGGATAAGAGTACAAGTCCCCAGTCATTGCCACCCGTTGTGGGGATCTTTTGTCTAGGTTTGTGAGATGACATTGACAGTATGCTGAAGAAGCCTGAATGACTGGATTCAGATATCAAAGACAGTTACATAAAGTTATTTACCTCAACCCTGAATTTTAGAACTTATCTGGGAAATTCATACAAATGCTCATTATCAATTCTCTTTTCCTTTCTACCCCAATTTAATCATCTAGGTGTTGCACATATGTATAAAAAGTTCTAGCCTTCTGTTCCCAGTTCTCATAATGTCAGCCACCTTGCCCATCCAAGCCCGGTCCTCTTCCAGTGTTCCCTGTTTCAGGAACTGGCACCACCATCTGTCTAGGGGATAAGCTAGAAACCAAGGAGTCTTCCAACACTGCCCTCTTTGACCTCTCTATCCCCTTCTTGTTTCGTAAGTTACCTCTCAGTATCTCTTGAATTCATCTACTTTTCTTCATCTCTAACCCCACCATGTTATTCCAGGCTGCCGTAATCTCTCGCCTGTACTATTGCAGTAGCTCCTACCTGGCCACTGCAGCTATGCCGGTCCCCCTCTGGAATCAGAGTGATTTTTCTGAATGGCAGGTTTGATCATGTCACATTGGCATCCTCACCAGGCCCTTCAGTACTTCCGTGGGTTCCTACTGCTCTGGGACAAAGGCGGCCCTCCTTAATCTGATCAGCAGAGCCGTCCGAGTCTGGCTGTTGCTTACCCCCGACCCCAGCTTCATCTCACAGCACTGCCCCGTTGTGCCTCATTTTATTTGTAGCACAGGTGTTCTTTGATTGCCACCCTGGGCCTTTGCACAGGCTTTTCCTCTGCTTTTTCTTCCTTGCCCTCTTTGGCTCGTCCATCCACTAACACTTGAGTTTTTAGAGCCTGTTGTTCTCCTCCACAGCATTTATTTTAGTTACAAGTTTACATTTTATTTATTTGTTATAAAATCAATCAGTGAGAGTAGCAGGGCTCTTTTGGTCTATTCATTCATTCATTCATTCATTCACAGCACTTCCAGTACTATGCTAGGCACTAGTGATACATCAAGGGACCAAAATACTGACACTCTCACAGTCCTTAAGGCTGCTGAGGGTATAAATAAGTTCACTGTGAATAAGTGTGAAACTGCTATTGTGATAAGGACTATGAATGTTAGTTACATGGTACTATGAGTGAGAATTTATGATACACTAGTGCTCAGTTAAGTATTGACTTAGTATTTGTAGGATGAATTGTCATGGAACTTAGTGCTTGAGGGGATTTTGGTTAGTAGGTCATTTGCTTTGTACTTCGCACCTCAAAGTCTTTTTCTTTCTCTATTAAAAACTTATCAGGGACTTCCCTGGTGGTCCAGTGGTAAAGAATCCACCTTCCAATGCAGGGGACGTGGGTTCGATCCCTGGTCGGGGAACTAAGATCCCACATGCTGCGGGGCAACTAAGCCCGCACGCCACAACTACCGAGCCCGAGCGCCTCAACTAGAGGCTCGCGTGCCTCAACTACAGAGCCCACGTGCTCTTGAGGCTGCGCACCACAACTAGAGAAAGAAAACCCACAGGCCACAACTAGATAGAAGCCTGCACACAGCAACTAAAGATCCCACATGCGTCAAGGAAGATCCCAAGTGCCGCAACTAAGACCCGGCGCAGCCAAATAAAATAAAGTGAAATTAAATGAAATAGTAACTTATCAGACAGTTGAAAGCTTTGAGCTATAGGAATCGATTTGTTTTCTTATATTACATGATCAATATTATACCATATACTATATACGCTTGCAAAAACATAATTTTTTTTTATCAGTCAAATACCTTCAGTCACAGAACTTACGTATATAGAGAGACTTGCTGCATTGCAACGACAGCTAAACTTGAGAATCACTGCTAGTAACTTGTAATAAGATCTTGTTATCTTTGAGCTGCACTTCACCTATCTGTATAACAAGGAAGTTGGACTAGTTTTCTCTAAGCTTCCTAAAAGTCCTAAAATGCTGTGATTCTAATTATGACTCTTTAGGTGGAGTTGCATATGTAGAGAGCTATAATTTATAAAACCTCTTGCTGTTGTTTCTTTTTCTGTTTTCCCTTCCTCTTCCCTACTCTTGAGTGCAAAGGTATTCTTTGGAATTGTTGGAACGGAAGATCTCAGGAAACTGGAATTTTTTTTTTTTTTTTTTTGGAAACTGGAATTTTTGAGGAATGAAGATTTTTTGTTAAATTTGGAGGTCTGAAATAAATTGAGTACTAATGACATATATATCACTTTCTACATATGTAATCAGTTCTTTTTCCCTTAACAAAAGCCAAGTCTTAACAAAATCTGTATTCTCCAACTTTTGTATATTATTTTCATATTTATAGTATATTGTCATTTAAAAGCGTTGATGCATTGAAACAAAAAGCATATCCTTAAATTCATGACAGTGTAGTAGTATCACGTATTTGAAAATAATTCCTTATAGAAATAATTCTCATTTCCTGACCATTAATGAGACTTTTAAGAATTAGTAGCCTTTCACCTACTTGGTGATGAGCCCATTAACTATGCCTAACTCCTATGTAAAACCTTATTGCTGCTGTAAACTATGAAAAGATTAGTAGATTTGAAAAATCTCAGTGTTGAATGTTGCTTGTGATTATACATTCTCCCAAATTAATATTTGAGAAATTATTTTTCAGTCTTACTTTTGGTTTTTTCTCTTTCATTAATTCATAAAACATCAGATTTTTTTAAATGATAAAAACTATTTTGTAAGTTTTTAAAGCAAACAAAGAAGATATTTAAATGCACAGAAAATGGTGAGTTTATATGCAAAAAAATTTATCTTTTTACATCATATGCATATATTTCCTCTTGTACATTTGGTATATTGTATAAATCGCTTAAAGGTGTTAGTATTTTATTATTCTGGGTAATTTTGTTAACAGTATTCATTTCCTCTATAATATTATTGGGCGATTAGCCTTTCAACACCATTCTCTGCAATTCAAGTTTTGTTAATATTTGAGGTACTCATTACATCAGCATACAATAAGCGTGCTGTGCTGTAGTCTTTTGTTTCAAAAACAATGAACATGCAGTTTTGTCAAGAGGCTTATTTCCTAGGCGTACTGAAAAAGGCAGCAAGACAAAAACTGAGGCCAATATCACTTTATGAAGCACACTTTTGTTTTTATTTGATGTAGATCTACATAATTTAAAATGAAACATCAAAAAGTGTATTGGTGAAAATATAATGATTAAATTTTTATATTGTTTTATCTAAGAGAAAAAGTGCAAGTGATAAAACCTCAACACAGCAAAGCCTTTATATAATGAAGCCCAGATTACATAATTTTGAGCTGCACATTTCAAAAGCCTTATTTCTGAGCTGCTATTGATCATATATTGAATTCTTATTAAAGGTCATCAATTTAACAGAAACTAGAGTCTTTGCTACTTTTTTCTAGAAGCTGTGCAGTAAGAAAAACAGTATAAATGTCAGCTAAATTAAGCTATCCAAAAAAACAGTGCTGTGGTATTCTTAACAAAATCATCTTGTCCAGTTTAACTACTATTAATGAAATTCCCAAATGTAAAGTTTAAGTCCTCAAAATTTGAATTCTGACAAGATAAATCTGTATCTCATTTATAAAGACAACGTATAAATAATATTTCTCCAACTTTTTATTAGGAAAATTTTCAATTATACATACAAGTTGAAAGCATAGTACAACCAACATCTGTATATCCTTGGCTTAGATTTAATAATTTTATCAATAATATTTTGTTATATTTGCTTTATGTTTGTATGTGTGTGATTTTTGTTTTTAACTGAAATGAAAATAAGCTATGGGTGCCTTGAGCAGTTCACCGTATTTCAGCATACATCTTATAAGAGTAAGGACATTCTTCTCCATAACCATTACCATAACAATACCATTACTGCATCTAAGAAAATGAATAATTTCATAATAACCTCTAAAATCTCTTCCATATACAAATTTCCAGTTATCTCAAGAAATGTATTTTATTTATTAAAAAGTTTCATTTTTTCAGTTGAGGAAAAGATCAAGACTGACTGGCATGCAGTGGGGGCAATCTAGACTTGGGAATTGCACCCAACATAATCATATATTTTAAGAATACTCTACTTTATAGAGAATCAGACTCCACACAGGACTTGCATATACTGTCTCATTTGCTCCTCACAAGAACTCTGAGTCAGATAGGGCAAGTATCTTAAGTTTACTACTGAAGAAAGAAATTTAGAGAGGTTAAGTAATGAATATGATTCGTAAGACTTGCTTCTCTAACTCTTCCATTGTCTTTATTACACATAGTGTTTGAGACGCCACTTTCCTACAACATTCAGGGTAGTAGTGAGTTTCTCTTAGGTCAGAATCATAGTTTTAGATTGAGAAGGGATCTTAGACATCATTTAGTGTTTCTCAAAGGGGGTGCTACTGGCATTTTGGACAGAACGGGTCTTTGTCACGTAAGCTTGGATTGTATGAGGTTTAGCACAGCCCCGCTTCAAGTATCTTGAAGTTGAGAACAATTGCTGTGACAACAGAACTGTCCCTACGTATTTTCAAATGCCCTGCAGAGGAGTAGCATTGCCCTGGATTGAGAACCACTTACTGGTATAATCACCATATTTTAAAGAAAGGAAAAGGACAATTAACCTTTATTCAGCAACTACTATATGACAGATACCATGTTAAGTGACTCATATAACTTAGTCCTTGCATCAGCTCTTTGCTGTATTATCTTCATTTTACAGATGAAGAAAGTGAGTGTCATTGCTTATGTAACTTGCCCAAAGTCATATAGACGGTAAGGATTGGAGCCAGGGTGCAAGCACAGGTCTGTGTGAGGCCAACATTCATGAGTTCCCACCCCAGCCCAACACACTATATAGATGTGACCCAGTATAACAACTCATATTCCTGTAACTTCTATTTTTTGACTTTTAGTACCTTTTTAAAGAATAACAAATCAGGAAGAGATTTTGGGAAATCTTTTGCAGGTGTTTGTCAGTCATAGTTTTTAGATATAATAATTTCCAAAGTTGAATGCTCCATTTTAAATTTAACTTAAGTAATTTTCAGAAATGTTACTGTGATGGCTACACAGCATTGTGCATATACTTAATAGAGAACTGTACACTTAAAAATGGTTAAAATGGTAACTTTTGTATTGTGTATATTTTACCACCACAACAAAAAAATTTTTAGTGTTGCTAACTCACTTGAAAACTTTGAAAATACTTAAAATTGAAATTCAGAGTTTCAGTGAAACTATTCTAGTCATTTGTGGTATCTCATAGAACTTTTATAGTGATTCCTTTGGTTGGTTAAAATACATTATTTTTACCTGCTTTATGACTTACAGAACTTATTCCAATACTACATCAGGGCTTGGACTACTGAGACAATAAGAACTAAACAAAAGAATTCTCATTTCAAATTGATTATGTGACTAAAACAATGAATACATTTGAGAATTTTGCTTTGAAAGTGCTATTTTTTTTCTCTTTAAAGTAGCCATGAATCAGACTGAACATAATCTGACAGTGTCTCAGATTCCATATCCACAAATGTGGCACGTGTTCTATGCAGACAAGTATACGTGCAAAGAGGACAATGAGAATTCTCAGGTGGAAGATATCCCATTTGAAATGATGTTACTAAACCCGGATGCTGAAGGGAATCCATTTGATCATTTCAGTGCTGGAGAATCTGGTAAGAATATGTATTTAAATATATGTCCTAAATACAGAAAAAGATTTATGCACAAGTATCTTCATGTTATGTTTTTAAAATACTGAAAATTAATAACAACTTGTGTCCAACAGTAGACAAATGGTTAAATAAATCTTATAGAATTGTAACAGCTGTACTATTAAGTTTTAAAGCAGAACTGGAAATTTTGTATTGTGTGGTTTCAGTGTGTTAAAAAATGCGGAGAATAAACAGAAGTACAAGAATAGTAACAGATTGTTTCCATATTTTGGGTGGTAGAATTATGGATAATTTTCAGTTTCTACATTCTAAATCTTTTTGTTTTTATGATAAGCTAGCTTTATTTTTATAAACAGAAAAATGTTAAGAAACTGAGCAGTCTAAATTAGTAACCCAGTGATTAAGTGAGATAGAAACTCCACTACTTTGTATAGCTGTCCTTTACTAGGTTGTTTGAACATATTTAGGGGTTGCCTTTATTGGAGATTGCAACCATTTTTGAAATGATTAAAATTGATAAAACTTTCCAAAGTTAAATCTACTCCCATAAAATATTTCATCAAAATTTTAGGTTGACAAAATTTTATGTTCTGCCCTACTGAAGTGAATTCCTAGCCCAAACAGAAATGAATGACTTCTTGTGATTAATGGTGGACATGCTATAAAATATTATGGATTTGTAAATTAACATGTCAGAACGAAAACTAAAATCTCTAGGCCATCTGTCAAAAAAAGGGTTAGGTGTTTACCTCTTCATGAGTTCATTACCCACTTGGAAGAGTCAGTCTGCTTAGAGGAAAGTTCAATCCCATTGCATTACATTTGCCATCAAGGTGAGTGGGTGGAGGTAGGCCAGGAGTTGAGGCCACATTAGACTAAACCAGTTGTTAAGCTCAAAGTGTAAATTGCCACAGCTAGAAAAGCAACTCAAGGAGCTTGTGTTATAAACAATAAGTCACAAGTGACTTAATGTATGAAGAAAGAAACTTTTTAAAAAATATCCTTTAGTTTGAGAAAATACTTACATAGTGACAGAATGGGGTCCTAAACATTTAAAAATAATTCATTCTAAAAGTCTTTACTGTGAAGGAAATGACATAATTGTTTTTGAGTGCAAATGAATGTGAAGGTTAAATTTCACTTGATACTATTTTGGATCAATGTAGATCATTATTGAAAGTTAATTCTGTCCTACCATTTCTTTTATCTTAGTAAGAGATACTGACATTTATTTTACATAGTTTGGAAAGGCATTGATGAAACCCAGGTCTAGTGATAGCATTGGATGGGTGGTTGGATTAACTTGCTTTTAAGGTTTCTTTTAACCATAAGGCTTTATTATTTCATATGACACTTATCTTTAGGACTGGTCAGGCTTCAGCAGGAAGTAATGCTCTTCTGTAGTCACTGTACATGCAAACCCTACTGCCTCTAGTGGAGTCCACATCTGGTAGCCCTTCCTCCTCCTGCCTTCAGGCAGGAGGGTGGAGGCTCGAGGTGGTTTTGTTTATTGTATGGATCCATGAGACTCACTGGATCCTGATATTCTTTTTCTTGCCTCCTTATTAGGCTCTCATTTCTGGACTCTTTCCTCATTCCCAGTTTGATATCTGAACTTTGACCGTAGGCCATAAAGCAATGACATTTGTGCCCTGTGTGGTGCTTGGACTACTGAATGTCAGTCATCCTTACCCTGGCTCATCCTGAACCTTGCCCATGTCTTCTAGTGTTTTTTTCAACACCCTGAATTATGGCTAGCTTTTTCTTTAGGGTTCCCACTAACCATTCTGACTCAGTTCTTAGTCCTGACTCCTTTTGACCTGTCTTCTCCTGTGACTGATTTTGATTTGATACTTATAGTATGTCTAAAATCTGTCTTTCTTATACTAGAATGGGGAAAGTTACTTTGGTCATGTCACCAGGAGTATTTAAATGAGGGAAGAAATTTCACTATAACATGGATTTTCATTAAGCATGGGATTCTGTGCAAGGCTAATCTGTAGGGATTGATTATTAAAAAGTGCCATAAGTACTCAGAAGTATTCATTGCTAGATGTCTGGCATAATTTCCAAGGATCACATCATTTTATTATTTAAATGCCTTAAACTATGATTAATTCTACATTGAAGTCTAAATCGGTGGTTCTCAACCTGTCACTGTGTATGCATGTGGAGAGCTTTGGAAAAAGTACAGATGTCCACCCCCAGAGACTGAGAGAGAGACTTGGTTTTGGAGTGGAAGCCAGGCACTTGTAGTTGGTCAAAGCTCTGGAGTTGATTCTAATGTGCAGAACCACTTAGCTAAAAGTCCATATTCCACATTGTTTTGGTAATGTGCTGGTTTCAGCGTAGAGCCTTAAGAGGGATTCTTCCTATTCTGTAGCCTCAGGTATAGAATTTGTTTCCAGGGAATAATTCCCAGTTAGTTCATTTTAGAAACTTTTCCTCATTTGACTCATTTTCTGCCCTAAGTAGAGAAAATTGATTTGCTATGCTTTTTACTGAGAATTGACTGCTAAAGCATGTATCTTAGAGGTTTGAATTAGAATAACCTGGTGCAGAAAGCTACAATTAATGTTATATGCTACTCTGGTTAAATCTTACAGTTTGTTTTCTTTCAAACCAGCTATGTATTTTATATCTACGAGACTTTAGTTAGTCCTGTATTTTACAGACTTAGGTTTTTTTGTTTTGGAGGGGTTTTTTTTGAATGTAGACTAAGGCAAGTTTGATGCTACTTGACAAAATACTACATAGGAATATCATGCTTCAAGGTAGAATAAAATAAAACTACCTCTTAAAAACTTAGAATCCTTGTTAACTGTATTTGTGATTGGTAGAGACCAAAAGAAGAAGTACTCAGAATCCTGAGAATTAAAGCATTATTGTCTAAAGTAGACTGGTTTTCATTGGAATGGTATTACAGGCTCTGTCACACCTGCCATCTCACTGTTCTGAAGATTCCAGATATGTTTATTATTTTCTCTTGTTCCCTTTTCTCCTCCGTTATCCTGAAAGATAATGGGTTGGATCTTACCTTTGGCTCTGTAACTTAAAGTAACAGAAAACTCTAATGCAAGTGGTATAGACAATAAGGAAATTAATTCTCTTACATGACAATAATTTCTGAGGCTTCTTCAGGGTAGTTTATTTAACATTATCCTACTCTGTTATCCTCTGACTGTCAGCTTTGTCAGCTCCCTCATATTCAAAGTTAACTGCAGCAGTCTGGGCCGTACATCTAGGCAATTGCAAAATTCAATGTCTCTTTTTTAAGAGCAAGGAAACCTTTCCCAGAAGCTCCCTTATTTCATTGGCCAGAACTCGACACGTGACCTTGTTGTCTAACATCATAAGAGAAATGTAAGTGAAGGTATCAGAAAGGTGATAAGGGTAAACCAACATGTCGAAGTAAAGGGTTAGGTTTACCTCTTTGGGAAAGGGGAATATTGGAATTTCTCTAATTGGTTTAGACTAATCAGGATTTATCTTGAGACCCTTGAAGGTAGGATGGCCATTGGGGTTCTGAGACAACAAGCATCACAGGTAGGCGAGAGTGTTCCAGGGGCTGCCTCATGACCCATTGACTCTCTCCTTTTCTTACCCTATTTTCTCCCATCTCCCATCATTTAGCCAGAACTGAATTTTTTTAAAGCTGTCCTGGAAGTTTTCTTCCTACTGAATTTTGCCAGTGCTTCCAGTTAAGTTTGCCTTAAAATCTGCTCATTCCCTTATAACATAAGTGTTTGTCACCTACTGCATGCTCATTTAAGAGTGTTTTTCTTCTTTTGTGTATATGTAAGTTTTAATACCTAGTATCCACCTGTTTTTTTTTTGTGTTGTTTTTTTTTTTGTGATACGCAGGCCTCTCACTGTTGTGGCCTCTCCCGTTGCGGAGCACAGGCTCCAGACGTGCAGGCTCAGCGGCCGTGGCTCACGGGCCCAGCCACTCCGTGGCATGTGGGATCTTCCCGGACTGGGGCACGAACCCGTGTCCCCTGCATTGGCAGGCGGACTCTCAACCACTGTGCCACCAGGGAAGCCCTCCACCTGTTTTAAAATTAGATTTTAATTTCAAGGTGAACGTAGATTACTTTCCTGTGAAGGATGGTGGCAGAACAAAAGTAAAGTTGATTGAAGAGAAAAAAAAAAAACAAGACTTTTTTCCCTAGAGGTGGTTTATTTAAAAGAACACTTGAGTGCAGACCCAGAGTTTTATCTTTAAAGTATCAGGGTAAAGGTAGGAATAATTTATGCAAAATGCAATGAGCAAAATGTAGGACAAATGTCCTAGTTCAAGTTATTTAATATATTATCTCAATGAAATAATTTTTTGGTTACCGTGTTAGCTTTTTATGGAAGATACATTTAATCTTGAATAATCCTAAAACATTTTTTGCTCGTGACATGTGTCTTATTTTCAAAAGTCCCTTCCTCCTATATTATTCTGGTTCTCAATAAATAGTCTGGGATTTTCTTTTCATGGTGCATTTCTAAGCTAATAGCGTCTGAAACCTTATCTTGTAATGAATATTTTGTAAAGTATTATAAATAAATAAAAATTTAAATAGAATGCCATATTTCATTCTTTATACTAAGAAGAAAAGGTGAAAACAGATTCAGAACACAGGATAGCATACTTTTACTGACACACAGTTATAATATGTTTAGCTTATTTTCTGCCTTGTTCCATTACTATAACAATCCCAGGTTTATTGTCCCATTATTTCTAAAGCTAGAATACGCCTCTGTTTCAGGAATTTTAAAAGAAAATATGCCCATTCTGTTCTTTGATATTCTCTTCCTGAAGTCTAAACATACTTTCTCACCTAGACTAGAGAAGTGGACCATCAACATTTATGTACGTAGAGCAAGAGAGACACCCAGTGGCTGAAATACTTCTTTCTCTCTCTCTCTCTTTCTCCTAACAACGCCAAAAACATGATTGAGATTGAACTGTTTATTGAGTATTTTTCCTACTGTTTGCATCTTCTGGATTACTTTTCTAAAATTATTTTCCATACAATGTAAATATTCCCTTCTCTGCCTGTTGTTTGGAGTTTATCCCACATGGGAAGCCAGAGCAGATTCAGGGGTCACAGTTGGAATGGAAGTGAGTACAGTTTAGACGTTCATACACAGATTCAATGGAGACAGCTACAGCCACTGTCACGATATCCAGTGTTATTTAGATAGAATATAAAAGCCCTAATATTAGGGACTAGGTTTAGATGTAACCAAGTAAATGTAAGCCATTAAACTCAAAGCTGGCCCCTGGTTCGTTATAAAATTTTCTGAAATTTCCGAAAAATGAAGACACAGTCAAAAGATTCCAGGTAACACAGAAAAAGGGGTGTTTATCTTGAGGATGTGTGAAGACTACTGAAAAGCTGCTGGTAGAAACTGGAGGCTGCTTAATGACTGGGACCATTTTTAATATAAAATCTGCACATTCCTATGCTCTGTTCTTGTCTCTACCAACCAGCTCCCTCTGCTCATTCAAAATTTCTGCTTGCCCAGAATTTTGGTTTCATCATGGCCTGGTTTGACTCCTTTGGCCTGCTCCATCATCAACTCTTTTCAACTCCAGTTTCTCTTGCCTCATCCTTTCTATGTTTTGTGGTTTGATGTCCCAAGAGAACATGACTGGCTTCGTATCTGAGAACCAAGTGATGCTGCTGGCCAGTGACTAGTCTTTGGATTGGTAGCCACTAGGTCAGGTGTTTCAGTTTCAGTCACCTGTGGAGTGGAGTCCCATGGTCTCCATAGGTTTTCCTCTTTGACAGAGCTGAATGCCATTTACTTCAGAAGGAGGCCTGGTCGTGACAGGTATTTTGACGCTTTGTCCAAATGGGAATTTAAGGTTATGATACATTCCAGGGCTTCGTTCTTAGGCTTTAGCTGTATCAGAATCACTGAAGGACTTATTAAAGCCAGAATGCTGGGCCCCACTCCCAGAATCTCTGATTCAGTAGATACGGGCTGAGTCCCAAGAATCTGCCTTTCTAGCTACTTCCCTACTGATGGTGCTGCTGGCACCGGGCTCACACTTCGAGAATCATTGTCAGGGTATATAAAACTCCTGTTGACTGACTAAATCCATTTTTAAACGTCTTATAAAAGAAATCCACTTTGGGGGGTAAAAAAGCATATCTAACTGAATGCTGAAATCATTGTTTTAATTTACTGTTTCGACCAAAACTATGATCTTGTGGTTAGTCTTTGGGCTTATTCCCTGACCAATATGATTTCTTATAGATTGACTTCAGTTTAATCTGCGTTCTTTTAGTTAAAACTGTATCCTAAAGTAGAAAATTACTTGTTTCAACAGTCTTCCTTTTTTTTCTTTTACAAAAGTAAATGCTATGACTTCAGTTAAAAAGCAAGTTCTGGAAATATACTGATGGGAAGGTTTGAAAGCAACCCAACACTATAACTGGCTTGTTCCTTTCTTCTCTTCACAGGGTTACATGAGTTCTTTTTCCTCCTAGTCCTAGTGTACTTTGTGATTGCTTGCATTTATGCGCAATCATTGTGGCAGGCTATTAAGAAAGGAGGACCCATGCACGTGGTTTTAAAGGTTCTGACAACTGCATTGCTGTTACAAGCTGGTTCAGCTTTTGCTAATTACATTCATTTCTCCAGGTAACTCAAAACCATTAAAACTGTGTTCATCATTACGTCTAATTAATCCTAATTAGTCCACCAAAATTATGCTTGCTTTGATTATGAATGATTTTTTTCACACTTGTAATTGATGCTAATATTCTCCTCTTCAATTCTTCAGTTACTCCAAAGATGGAATAGGGGTACCTTTTATGGGAAGTTTGGCAGAATGTGAGTATCTTACTGAGCGTTTTTTTAAAACATAAACTTGCTGTCTGCTTCTTGTATGCTTTCCTTTTTTGTCAATTACTTTTTGTCATAATACAGTTTTTTTATCCAAGGTTGGTTAGATTCAGCTCAACTGGAAACAAGGTTATACATTTAGTTTCCACATATCCTATTTAGTTTCTTCTTAGTCATAGGTAATGTGTAGAGCTCTTCATTGTCTTTAGAGCATATTTATATGCATTCTCTCTTTTTTTTTCATGTGGACCATTTTTAAAGTCTTTATTGAATTTGTCACGATATTGCTTCTGTTTTATGTTTTGGTTTTTTGGCTGCAAAGCATGCGGGATCCTAGCTCCCCGACCAGGGATCAAACCCGCACCCCCTGCATTGGAAAGGCCAAGTCTTAATCACTGGACCACCAGGAGATTCCCACATTCTCTCATTTTTGTCCTCAATAAAAACTCAGTGAAGTAGATATGCTTATCCCTATTTTGCAGATAAAGAATCTGGGCTCAGTGACAGGAAGTACATTCCCAAATGTCAGTCAGCTAGTGAATGGTAGAGCCAAGATTTAGACCCAAATTTGCTGACCACAAAGCTAAAGGTTTTTTTTCTCTTTTTCATCCCTTTTGTGACTCTTTTGTCTCTATTTCTAACCCAGAGCCATAGAGTATACCTGTAATTGAGCTGACCTCTCAGCTTTGTTCTTTAATTTATAAGAGGAACTTTTGTGAAGTAGTTTTTCAATTAAATATGATGGTGAAAAACTAAAAGTTCCTATAATCATGACTTTTTAAAGGGAACTTTAGAGGGACATCAGGTCATATGCCATTCTCAATCCTGAAAAACAAGTTAAGATTTGCTCTAAAAAAGCAGATTCTGAAAATGAAGACATTCTAGGATTTACTTTCCTTATATTTCCATATTTCTCTTCTAGTCTCCTCACTCTTTAATAGGGTATCTTATGGTAATCTCCATAAACATCTCAGGACCCACTTATCCTGATCTTGCTGCCTATTTTAAGATTCTAAAACTTCTAGAACCTTTCCTTTTCCTTGTGAAGAGGATGGATACTGTTTACCTCTTGGGCATGAACAAGAGTTGCTTCTCCTTTTTTGACATTACTAGAACCCTGGTTTCAACCCCTATTTTCTCTTAGATGACTCAGGATGTTTAAGAGAATCCTAGAGTTTTAAAGCTGGACAGAGCATAGAAATAATTTAGCTTATGCATTTTAGATGAAGAAATTGTGGTCCAAAGAGGCAAAGCACACAGAGACCCATCAGTAGCAAAGCTGTTACTAAAATCAAGGACTTTTGAAGTTTTGTGAGTGTCTACTGTATTCAAAACAGTGTTTTAGGCTGTCTGGCATCTTCATGGTAAGTTAAAAGCAAAAGTCTTTTTAAAAAAACTGCAATAAATCAATGTTGATCATTTTTGGTAGTTCTGACAACAGGTTTGGTTAATGAAGATTTTTAATCAAATTCCACAGAATGGGGTTTTTGTGTCATCTGTGTATTTTATCTACATTAGTTATTTTTCAAGAACAGATAAGCAGTGTCTACCTACCCTCACAGTTATGGTATTATATCAATATGTGCATTACTTAGTATGTAAAGAAATGAGCCAGTGTTCCCTCCTCCCCAGTATTTGTTTTTGCTAATTAGCAACTCATCTAGGGATATTCCTTTGGCTAACTTCTTTAAATAACTGAATATGTATTTGTGAAATGTTTAATAAAAATAATTAGCATCACAGTCATTTAAAATCTATGGTGTAAGAAAATTGTGCTTGTTCTGAAAGGCCATGGCACTTTATATCATTAAAGTGTAGTGACAGTTCAGTATTAGAATTCGCTATTACAAGTATATAAGCATAAATGTAAAGTATCTGGTTTTAATTTGGGTGGCAGAGCTGGAGAAAAATATGGCAAAATAAAGCTGAAAAGGTCTATTATTAATAAGTTTTTGGCTTGTAACTTTTAATATAAGTTTGATACTACAGCTAGTTTTATCTGTTTCTCTAAGAATATCTTTATATAAAAGAAATAAAAGTCATAGACATCGAAGTTATAAATGGCAATTTGAAGAAAGTTTTATTTTATTGAATTGTGATCACATGTTTATCCCAAAATCCACATCAAAATACACTCCGATGGAAAAGTAATAATTTTTTAAAAAATCAGTAAATAGAACTTCTAAAATGAATACACATGGCAGTTGAAGTATTATTGCTTGTTATTTTCTTGTCACACTGAACTGGGTGCAGGCGGTTTCGTTGCGTCTTTTCTACCACAGCCAGCTTCCCCTGCAGTGTAAGCGATGGCCACCGGGTGGCACATCACACTAATGCATGGAGCGCTTCATTCGTCTTCAGGACTCTTGACACTAGGGCCAACATAATTGGATGTTACAGCAGCTCTGCGTTTTATTGTCATGCTATTTCTTATTGACAGGTTTAGAAAATACTCTTCATATTATAGGTCAGCCACCAAAAAAAATTAACAACCCAGAAGTATTCTCCACATTGCAGAAGTTATATTTAAAATTTGTTTCTTTTCATAAGCAGTGAGTTATAGATTGTAATTAGAAAAACTAAGAAGAATAAGAAACACAAAGAGATTTAAAGTTGGCCTTAATAAAGATATGATATGGACACATATATATTTTTAAAAATAGGAGTATTGCCATTGTTTTAACTATTTTCAGAAAGTTTACAAATTTAATGGCAAAATTTTAATTCTTTAGAATTATTATACATGAATATCTCATTGAATTTCATCAGTTTCTTTTTTAAAATGCCTGTCTTTTGTGGTTAATAAAATAATTATATTCTCAATGCAAAAAGGATAAAATTTGGGAATTCCATGGTGGTTCAGTGGTTAGGACTCCATGCTTTTACTGCTGAGGACGCAGGTTCAATCCCTGGTCGGGGAATTAAGATCCCGCAAGCTGCGCAGTGTGACCAAAAAAAAAAAAAGGATAAAATTCTTCGTATTGTGAAAACTCAGTTGACTTTGCTTTTCATTTCCCATTAGTTTTTGACATCGCTTCCCAAATTCAAATGTTATACTTACTTCTGAGTCTATGCATGGGTTGGACAATAGTCAGAATGAAGAAGTCTCAGAGCAGACCTCTCCAGTGGGATTCTACTCCTGCGTCCACTGGCATTGCTGTCTTCATTGTCATAACACAGGTTAGTAGTGATACTAAATGTTTCTGCTTTGCAATATTGAGAAATGCAAATTTGAACATATCTCATGTCAAGAAACCTGGGACCCATGAGGAATTTGTGTCATTTTAAACTATGAATTTAAAGAGTGATAGATCATATATGAAGTAAGTGAGAAAGAGAAAGACAAATACCATATGATATCAGTTATATGTAGAATCTAAAATATGACACAAATGAATTTATCTACAAAACAGAAACAGACTCTCAGACATAGAAAACAAATTTATGGTTACCAAAGGGGAAAGAGGGAGAAGGAGGGATAAATTAGGAGTTTGGGATTAGCAGATGCACACTACTATATATAAAATAGATAAACAGGGTCCTACTGTATAGCACTGGGAACTATATTCAATATCCTGTAATAAACCATAATGGAAAAGAATCTGAAAAAGAATATGTATATATATGTGTAACTGAATTACTTTATTGTACATCAGAAACTAACACAACATTGTAAATCACCTATACTTCAATTTTTAAAAAATGGGAAAAAAAAAAAAGAGTGATAGAGGGCTTCCCTGGTGGCGCAGTGGTTGAAAGTCTGCCTGCCGATGCAGGGGACGCGGGTTCATGCCCCGGTCTGGGAAGATCCCACATGCCGCAGAGCAGCTAGGCCCGTGAGCCATGGCCGCTCGGCCCGCGCGTCTGGAGCCTGTGCTCCGCAACGGGAGAGGCCACAACAGTGAGAGGCCCACGTACCGCAAAAAAAAAAAAAAAAAAAGAGTGATAGATAAATAACCTGTTAATTTTCTGAGTGCTGATATATGTATATTGTAGAATTTCATTGTAATTTACCTGAATCTGAGCTTCCTATCAGATTATTTCAGTGCAGTATATTTAATATTCAGTTAGATTCTCATTTCCTAATTAAGAGCTTTCTTTCATATTTCCTAACACTTAGTAAGTACTCAATATTAAATGAGTCAGTTAATGAATTTGAGATTCATTCATTGGCCAGAATCTACTTTATACATGAAAGAATTCAAGTGAATATCAGATTAAAGAAAAAACAAAACGTAGAATAAAAAAGAATAGGATCTTGTTTTTGAAAACAAATGTAAAAACAAACTTGGTCTTTTAGAAGAGTCCTCTATGCCTTTTTTTTGTTTTTCTCTATAGTGACCTATAGACATTATTCTAGGATCTCCATATGCCTACGTACAATGGATTTATAAAAATTAAGAAGAAAGCTATAAACATAAAAATTTGTATTGAGTTTGTGACCATCAGCTATAGATGAAAATGAAATATACATCTGGGCTCTGTAAAGGACATCATAATCTAAGTTTTAATGCATTAAATAAATTGAAAAACTCACTAGTGAAGGGTAAGGCCTGTGCCCATCTACCTCTAGTACTTATTTTAGTACCTTAGGTGCTGAGTGAAGGTTTATTGAATTTACATGATTGATTTAGAAAGAGACCATATCACAGATATTGATATTTAAAAAGGAGATAATGCCAGGATGGGAGGGCTAGTGAGAAAGAACTGAATTAGGGGTGATTAAAGTAAGGGTAAGTTCTGCCAACTTAATGTTTTTGATCCAGGATTTATGGAGAGTAGTGTTAATATCAGGTTAAATTCTCATTTCTCAATAACTGTTTTAAAAATTGAATTTTCATTATTTCATTGCAATTTAAATTCATTATCATAAACAAATACAAATTGACATTATAACACTACCCTAGAGTTTATGTGAGCATTTGTGAAGAATGTATTAGACATGGCCCTGACTCTCAACAGCAGCCAGACTAGGGGGAACGAGACAGGCAACAAGAGATCACGTAAATGTGTACAGTGTATTCCACAGGTCCTGCGTTAGCATACGTATGTGAAAATATGGGAGTATGAATATGTAAAAATGTGAATCATGGGAAATAGTAGTTTGGGGGGTTTTTTTGCTTTATTGGGTTATAATTGAAAAATAGAAATTGTATAGATTTAAGGTATACAACTTGATGTTTTGATATATTTATAGATTATGAAATGTTCACCACAATCAAGCCAGTTAACATATCCATTACCTCACATAGCAGGAAATGGTAGTTCTATAATAGCACTTCTTTGTTGTAAAGAGTTACGTTTAGAAATGCAAGTTAAGGAATCAGACGGGTATAATTTGGCGTAGAGGAATGAATTTCTGTAATAAAGATCTAATTTTTGTTTCAAGAAGGAAATTTATGTGTGCAAGATGAGAAAAGAGTTCACCTAGCAAGAATGGTAGCTGGAGTAAAATTAGGGTGGAAGATTTGAGAATGAGGAAAGGAAGTGGTTGCTGGTAAACCCCATAAAGCCTAAAATTGGATTTAATAATGGAGTTTCGACCTAAATTCTTTGGAAGCCACTGAAGACCCAATTCTGAAGGCTGAGTTGGCAAATGAAGGGAGCACAGAGGGCCACTGACACGTGTGATGGTGAAAATTATCGTAATTGAAGTGATTGCTGTTTGGTAAAGGTGAAGGCAATATGGGCACTGATTTCTACTGAATAGCAGTAAACAGAACAGCTTAATGAAGAACTTGCGAGCTTTACACTGGGATAGTAACAATATGGTAAAAAAGGTGAACAGACAAATAAGGATAAGTAACTGTGCCCTGGATGCTATGTTGGACATTGAAAATCTCCTCTCCTTTACCCAGGGAAGTTACCGTGGGAAAAGAATGAGGTCTGAAATCAACAATTCTGACTTGTTAATTTCTGGATTACAAAAGATACTGAGATATTTGAAAGTTTATCCTGAGATAATGGGCTTGAATGCAGAACGGTTTGATTCCTAATAAGGTGTTGAAGTAAGAAAGAGATTTAGAAGAAAGTTTTATGTTTATTCTCTTCATCTTTTCGACTTATTTTCATCATTAGAGCTGTCTTACTTGAATCCTGGTAACAGTAGCATTTTTTATCTCTTGCACGTGGTCTCGTTTGATTACAATCCCTTTTCTCCAGCTGAGGGTATCAGTGAAGGAAAAACTGCTTGTGCTTTATTAATCAACACCTTATATAGTCTGATAAATCTTAGAGCCTCTTAGGAATGTTTATATACTGGTTAAGGGGATATAGAAAAGAGTTGAAAAAAGTACCTTACTGTAAGTAGACATGACTTTTTTCTCTAAATATTGTTTTTTACAGAGTATTTTGCTACTTTGGGAACAGTTTGAAGATACCAGTCCTCACAGCCACCATTCACACCACAACTTAGCAGGGATCCTTCTAATTGTTTTAAGAATTTGCCTAGCGTTGTCTTTAGGCTGTGGACTCTACCAGATCATCACAGTGGAAAGAAGTACACTCAAGAGGGAGTTCTATATCACTTTTGCCAAAGTATGGGTTTGGTTAGAAAATGACTTCTTCACATTATCAACTTCATTTTGCTTTACTTGGGAAGTTAAGGAGCCACCATATGCTAATATTTAGTAAGGTTTTATTACGTGCCAGGTACTCTATGTGCTTCAAATCATTTAATCTTCATAACTTATGAGAGATAGATGATATTATCCCCATTTTGCAGAACTCATGAAACAGTAGTTTCCATGTAATCTTTGGCAGGTCCGTTTTGCCTGTATTATAATTTCTTTATCAATAGGGATTTTACATTTTTTCTGTAGTATCAGAATTTTTTTAATAAAAAAATTAGGATACGGTTTGCATGTCTCAAAAAACAGTCATTAATGGACTATGAACTGTTCCTCCCAGAATTATGCAATGTTTTATAACAAACTATGAAGAGCCGTCCTTCAGCATAAGCAGAGGGAGCCAGGAGGCTGAGTGCATACTATGTTTCAGCCATTTCATGTCATCCATATGAGATCATGTTTACTTCATTCCCCCTTGTTGTGTCCTTCTTATGCTAGTGAGATCTAAAGGCAAATGGATTTTTTTTCTGTACCCATTTAATAAAGGAAAAGATCAGGAGACAGGTTGAGTCAGTAACGTTATAGAAGCCTTCCTTCCTAGAAAGTTATATTTTTTTGGTCAGATTGAGAGAATCCGTAACCCATCATCTTGGCAACTCAAAGCACCATTCTGATAAGCAGTTTGGTCAGCCCACCCTAGTTGACAGTCTCAGTAAAACGAGGCTGAGACGGAGGAGGGCCAAATTCCTTCTTTATTCCAGATGTGGAGCATTTTAAAGCTGCTGCTGCAGCCCTAGGAACCCATGTCAGGCCTCTGAGTACCAAACAGGCAAGGATATGCCATTTCACTTTGGAATTCTTCCCAGAGACAGTAGTGCTTATTGTTTCAAAAGTTAGTATATACCTCAGGTATTTAAAAACTAAATTTCTTCTTTTCTTCTATGTTTAAAACAGTACAAAATTTTTTTCTTAAACTTTAATTTTTATATGTTTTAATATAACTATTTGAATAGGTTCAAACATCCAAAAGTATTTAAAAAGCAGCAAACGTGTTTCTTCTCTCCCATCTATGCAGTTATCACCTCCTCATATAATCACTGTTATTAATTCCTAATTTATTTTTTAGAGAATTTAAAATATATTACTATATACACTAATATGTATAAATGGATAACTAATAAGAACCTGCTGTATAAAAAAATAAATAAAATTCAAAAATATATATATATTTATATTTCCCTTCACTTTTATACAAATAGTAGCATTGTGAACACATTTTTCTATATCTTGTTTTTTTTTCTTATAACCTCAATATACCAAGCATTTCAACAGCTACTAGTATTAACTTATTATTTTATTTCAAATTTAATTTTGGAAAAGGATAAGTTGCCATGTTCTAGGATAAATAGAACATATATATTTGAAAAGTATAGTGTTAAAAAGTTTCCCATTCCTACTCGCCTAATTCTGTGTCTTTTGTACTAAATCTCAAACAGGTAACCGCTGCTAGTCAGTTTTTTGTGTATTCTTACAGAATTTCTTTGTGTATCTATATGCAAATATGAATGTATATTCTTATTTGTTTTTTATAGAAATATTACACATTTGTACCTTGTTTTTCTCAGATTTGTTACTTATATATCAAAACCTCAAAATATATGTATGAGGAAGATGTAAGATTTTAAATACTCCAAAAACACCCATTTGATTAGAAACAGAATATCATTGTCACAACAATAGCAGATATATTTCTACATTTTATTGCAAGTTCTACTGTACAGGCCAATTGAGATCAATCATGACCTCCTAAATATGCTGGTAATGTTATTTACCTGGTACATTCTGAAAACAAAGCATAGCTGCGCTTACTTGACTTATTTTTCATTTGTTTCAGGGCTGTATCTTGTGGTTTTTGTGCCATCCAGGTCTTGCATGCATTTCTATCATTTTTAATGACTACCAAAGAGATAAGGTAAATAATATACATGATCAAAATAGTTTTTTGTAGTCTTTATTGGGAAATTATTAAAGTAGGAAAGGCCTGTTTATCCATTCAGCGGTTTCTTGGATTCTTTAAAATAAAACTTTGAAACAAAATATTGAACCAGTGAGTATTTAAATTTAGTTTATAAGCAGAATGATGGAAAATAGCTTTTGTTATTCTTAGCCAATTTCATAATACTGTTTTATAAATTAAATTATAAAATTTATAACTCATCTTTGTAGTTAAGAAAAAATGATTAAGATTTTTTGCTACATAATGTTAAAAATCAAGACAGCTTTCTAAAAGTCAGTCTAGTTGCTTTAACAGCCTGCAGACTGGAATGCCATGCTCAAGTATGCCACGTTTTGGTTGTATTGATACCTACCTTCTTAGGTGAATTACTCCATCATTTCGAAGTGGAGTTCTGCCAGGAGCCCTTTACAAGCAATGCAGTGTGCGGTTGAACACACAAATGTTTCTTGAACCTGAGGTATTTACAAAGGGTAAATAGATAGGAAGGTAGTCTACAAAAATAGAGAAGTGACTTGAGAATTTCGGAAAGGGCTTTTAGAGCACTCTCCAGCATTCAGGTAGGGGCATGCTTTATTCCTATTCCTAGATTAGGAATATTATTCCTATTACTAGATTAGCCAGGAGTCTGATTTTTCCTATTACTTTCTTTAGTGCATGCACCCTGAGAAGATGGTTTAGCAAATTATTCTTTTGTGTCTTATTTTGACATCTATAAACTAACTGTTAAAGGAATTTTACTTTTGAACAATTATAGTTGAACATTAGTCTCATTTTCCTATTGAAAATTTCTTTTACAAAACGTACACACAGTAAAGATGGGACAGATACAGTTTTTTATTTATATATATTTATATAACGTATATATAAGTTTATATATGTGTAAAGTATTTATAGGTCCATGATAAAATGAATATAATTTCTGTTTTTGCATGCAGTAAAGCATTCTCTTTCTTTTCTTTTCAGGTCATTACAGTAGGCGTTATCCTTTGCCAATCTGTTTCCATGGTGATTCTCTACAGACTCTTTCTATCCCACAGTCTTTACTGGGAAGTTTCTTCACTTTCCTCAGTAACACTGCCACTGACCATATCATCTGGACACAAAAGTCGCCCTCACTTCTGATACTTGATTTTCTTTAGAGGAAAAGTAAATTTATTTACCAGAGTGCAATAAGGATTCAAATACAGTGACTTTTCTTTTCATACTTTTGGTATGAAAAATTGAACAAAGAAAGCAGAGCATGTTATTTATACGACTGCATTTAAGCAGTACCAAACTGAAAAAAAGGTAATAAATGTTTTGAGATATACTTAATAAACTTTCAAGAAAGAGTGTTGTTATAAGGTCATTTATGCAATTTCCATATGGAAATAAAGATGAAAAGAATTATATGATATTTTGGTAAGAAATTCACCACTTATAATGCCTCATCTTATATCAATAATTAACTCAGGTTTGATAGTCTTATAAAAAGTAATCAGTTAAATGATTACTTGCTTATACATGTCTAAACCAAGTCCAGTTATGACATCAGTGTAATACACTGGTTAAAAACTGCTGCTTTTTATGCTTTAAGGAAAATGCATTTTGTATTGGAGTTAAAGAAATTGAAAATGAAGTTACTTCAGAAAATCAGTATAAAATATATTCATAGTTAAGTGAATAAGCTTTTGTTTATTTGTGGGTGGGGTTATTCTCCATTTTCTTCTGTTTTAGCTCTAGCTAGGTTTTAGCTTGATTAGCAAAGCGTTTTTGACAGATAGTTTATGAAAAACTTAGATACATTGCATTGGTTTTACAAAGGGTTTTAAAATCTGAGCACTTAGGTGAAGGGACAAGCTGGTTTACATGTTGAAAAAGAAAGAAGGAGAAAGTACTCTGTGATATGGTACTAAAGTTTTAATCCTGATATAATTCATTTCTCTTACACTGAATCCCCAATCATAATTAAGCTGTATACACAGATTAAATTAACAGAAGCATTTCACATAAATGCTGGTTTCAGTCATCAACTACCCATGAATTCCTGCCCAAGGATACTTAATCAGGATTAAATTTTCTATGAATAATTGAAAAACAAAATACTCCCTGGATTTGTTATAATCCGTGTTGGCACTGGATTCTAAGTAGTTGCCATCTTGAATCCTTTGTAATAAAGCCATATTTTTGCGTATGATGCCCCAGTATTGAGTATACACTCTATCAAGTGCCTGTTTAAAAAATTGCTGAATTGTTGTTGTTACCTGCTGTATAAAATGACTATGCCCATTAATAGTCACTGATCAGAAATTATTCTGTTTCTGTTTTTCAAGTCATTCAGGCCTTTACATTTTTACCTCTGGCTTATTTTAAAGATTTTTTTTTATCTACTTGCAAAGGTATTATGTTTTTAAGCAAGAGATGGTATACTGATCTGGTAATTAACCTTTCTAAAATTAAACAGTTAAAGCAACATAGCACAACTTAAAAATCTCTTTGATGTTGTCTGTTTTTCCCTTACATCTAGTCTCATTGGAAATGAATAGTATTCTGCTTCATTTTAAAGGGAAAATACGTGTGTTCATGACTAGCAAAATGGCAGAATGACAGAGTTCAGCCTGCTCATTAAATCCTCAACAGTTCTTTGTAAATTATTTAATAAATGAGAGCTACAGGATGAGACTAGAAAATCTGAGATATATCTTAGGTTTAGGTGTTGTTCTGAGTGGTCGTGACCTTTGCTTTTACCACATCTCACTAAACCCCAGTTATTGTCTGTTGTGTTCAACTGAAGTACAGTTAACTGAGCTGGGGAAAAAGAGTGAAGCCTTTTCATAAATTTTGTGAACTTGCAACAGTGGGAAGAGAATAATCTTTGTGTTATTTACACAAAGAACATGGAAACTGTAATCAACATATATGAAATATATTGCTGTGCTTGCATTTATGAGGCGCGAACAGGGGTTTTTTTACTCTATTTTTTAAGTTATGGTTGAACTTGCTGATAATTTATTTTGTTATTTAAGAGCCACTGTTAAATGAAGAAAAACAGTTAGTAAATATATAAGGCAGTTGTGAATAAAGGTTCTAGGTCTAGTGCTGTAACCACACTCCCCTTTAACTGAGTATAAGAGAGAGGATAAATGGTTCCCCATAGTCACCTGACTTTCCTTCACTTTTCTACTTTACCCTCATGATTTAATTAGCACCTATTAGATGTTGTGTTAAATTTTAGTGAGAATGAATGGCTATCCATAGTTAATTTTAGCTGTTGGTTTTTAACATTAAACCTGGAATTGTGCTGAAAATCAGAAATGAGCTTGAATATCTGTACCCTCAATATTTGAACACTTGGCTTTCAGCCAGACAGTATTGCTAGCAGGGAGAGATAATCCAGGCAGAAGAGCTTGCTTTAGGAAAAATTTTCATGATCTCAAGTAAAATAAGCCATGTTTGATGAAAATGGGAGATACACAAGTCCAAGACCAATTCTAACATAAGGAGACTAGAATCTATACATCAGCATAAACATTGGCCCCTTCACCATGTTTCCTTTAGGCAGTTATGCATATTCTCTGGAAATTCTTTGGAAATCTGGAATTATTTGTGACACGTTCACTTTAAATAGGTTCAGTGGTGTCAAATCTTTAAGGTTCTTTGTTTT
Source organism: Lagenorhynchus albirostris (assembly GCF_949774975.1). Taxonomy (NCBI): domain Eukaryota; kingdom Metazoa; phylum Chordata; class Mammalia; order Artiodactyla; family Delphinidae; genus Lagenorhynchus; species Lagenorhynchus albirostris. The sequence goes on from NC_083112.1 coordinate 63,898,432, forward strand.
TGAGAAGTGATTTGATATAGCCAATAAATTTGAGACTAGATCTGAAGAGGTAATAGCAATTTTTGTTCCAACATGTATTTATGAATTGAGACTAAAATAATGAGATTGGTTTTCCAATGAGATCTGAAAACTGAACTTGTGCAGTAGTTCTGTAATATTGCTGTTTCCACACTTGGGTGCCTTCTCTGCACAACTCCAAGGGCATCACGCACATTGTGCTCTAGGAGTGACAGTTACATAGAAGAGCAAGAAGCTTGGAGTTGTGGAAGGGGTGGTCCTGCCCGCTACAGCCCAGTCTCCACAAAGCAAAGGGAAATCACCCGGATGATGGAGTTCTTTGTGCTAACCTGGTGCCTTTTATGTTTGAAATTATTTTAAAATAGTTTAAAAATGTAAATCAGATCAAACTACTGCTGTCTTATTAAAAACTCTCCACTTGCTTCTCGTTGCACTTAGAAAAGAGTGACTCATGCTCATTACCATGTTCTACAAGGCCCCACGTGATGTGGTCCCTCCCTCTATCTCTGATCTTATTTCATACCACTGTCCCTCTCACTATGCCCCAGTCTCATCATCCAAAAATACCTCATTTACATCACTGCCTCAGAGCCTTTGCACTAGCTATTTCTTCTGCCCGGAATATTCTCTTCCAAATCTTGATGTGGTTGTATGGTTGAATCCTCATCCTTCAAGTTGTCAGCTCAGATATCTTTCGGAGACCTCTGACCATCGGTGGTGGATTTATATGAGGCCAATGTAGCTAAGCTGGAGATATGTTTCTCAGAATTACCTCTGCATAATTCCAGAATAGCATGGGTCAAAGAGATGTTTGGAGTAAGATTTAGTGGGCTGAAGTAAAGTAGCCAGATCCAGATTGTTTTTAAAACTGAAAGGTCCAAGCAAGGCACGCACTGTTGCTGCTCACCCAGGTTATTGCTTATCTGCTGGTTCATCTTCTTGGTGTGTGGGCCAGCAGCCAGGTCCACAGAACACCAGCTCCTACTGGGTCACCTCCTTCAGCTTCTCTGACTCCTGGACCAGATGTGTGTATTACTCTATGACAAAGGGTCCTGGGTTGTGCAGGACAACCCCACTATCGAGGTTGGAGACTTGCAGTCCATTCTCATGAGTTCCACCCAATTCCCATGGGTTTTGCTCATCCTGGCAGGTGTCAGTGCATCTTTGCCTTCCCCGCTTCACATTCATCTTCCCTCTCACTTGCCAGACACAAAAGGAATAGCCCCCTAGAATCCCTATAATAAATGCCTTATTTTATATATTAAAAATGGAGTGTGTGTGTGTGTGTGTGTGTGTGAGAGAGAGAGAGAGAGAGAGAGAGGAAGAGAGAGCCTAGTGGTTTTCCTTTTCTGAACAGACCCTACAGATACACCATCCTGTCTAATGCTGCACCCCATCCTAATCACTCTATTACAGTATTTTCTTTTCTCTTTATAGTACCGCTTTATCTTTGCCTCTTGCCTCTCTCCCCAACTAGAATGTAAATTCTGAGGGAGTTTGGCCATGGTCTGTATTGTTCATTGCTGTATCCCTAGCACCTAGAACATTCTCTGGTGCACACTAGATGCTCAAAAATACTTTTGAATGAATGGATAAAAGCAATTCTGGAAAAGTTTCAGGCATGTTTTTAGCAATACCAACTATATAGTGACTTCAATAATGCCTTGCTGTTCTTTATTAAGTTATATGGAACTGAGAATGTGTAAAAATCTTGAGTGGTCAAGTAGTTGTTAAATAAAGTCTAACCTCGAAAACTCATCAATTTTAAGAGGATTCCTCAAGTTGTCAAAGAGCCAGTTTCCCTTTGTTTTAAATAGACCGTATTGGGACCATGTGACTGGCATTTTAGCCTACCGCACTAAAAGCACCAATTTAAAAGATGTTTAAGTTAGCTAGAGGAAGGAATGTTGACAGTAGTCAGAAGCAGCTGGGAGAAAGAAAAACTAAAAATGACCCTAACACTCAAATCACAGCAGCCTGGGGTCATTTAGTATGGGTGAAAACAGCCCTGTGTGCCTCGATAGACACTTAGAGCTTTATTGTTCAATATAGCTCATGACAATAGCCCTTAGGATTCAAAGATTAAATTATAAATTATGTTCAGTACCCTCAGAGAAATGTTCAAATACATTGTTAATGTTTTATTCTTGTTAAATTGGTAATATATGTCATTGATCGTACAAAAATTAGAAGGTTAAAAAGGGTAAAAAAGCAAGTCCTTGCAGCCACTTATTTCCCTCCCCTGGATTCAACCTCTGTTACCAGTTTCTTGTATATTTTTCTAGAGATGGCCCCATGTATATATAAACATATGTGAAACACAGATTGGAGCATCCCATACAGGTTGTTTTGCACATTCAGCAGTTTATTTTGTATCCCTAACTACTGAGTTGCCCCATCTTTTCATCGATTGCTTAGAATTCCATTATATGAATGAATCTTAATTTTTTTAATCAGTCCTCTGTTACTAGACTTGGTTTCCAGCCTTTTGCTATTACAGGTAGCCTCTTAACTCTTGGAATAAAAAATTTGCCTGGCCCTCTTCCCCTACTCCCAGACTGTCCTGCTCGGCCCCCACCCTCAATCCCACTTTCTAGAATCTAAATCATTGGAATTTTCAGAGTGCTAGAAGTGTCTTTGTTATTCATGGTGGAAACTGATAGTTTATGCTAATGAGATGACTCAGTATGAAAGCTGACCACACCAGAAAGACCAAACATATGATTAGAGGGTTGGGGCTTTGAATCACAGTGATATCAGCCTGACCTCTGGGGAGGGAAAAGGGGATGGGGATTAAGTTCAACCCTGTGGTCAGTGAGAGACTCTATCATGCCCATGTAGTGAAACCCCAACAAAGACTCTGCACACTGAAGCTCAGTTGAGCTTATAGATTTTTTAAATACAGGTAGAATTAAAAGTTGTTTTTTTTTTTTAATGGCCACTGTGTTTTACCTGTGTCATAGGTAGAAAAACCTTACCTCTTGGAGATTATGTTTAAACCCCTCATATTTTCTTCTAACAGTCTTTTTTTTAAAATATGTTTAAAGTTTTGATCCACCTGGAATTAGCTTTGCTGTAAAATGTGAACTAGGGATACAACTTAAGTTTTTTGAGATGGTTGCCCCCTTATTGCAACATCATATATTGTATAATCCACCTTTTATTTATTGATTTGTAGCTAATCTATTTGGGGACTTTTAAGCCTTTTCAATAAACTGTTGATTCATGGTCTAATACCACACTTTTAATTATTATAGCTTTAAAATATGCCTTACTGTCTGATAAGGATAATTTCCTGTTAATACTGTCCTTTTTCATAATTTTTAAAATTATTCTTGCTAATTTTTTCATATGAGCTTTAGAATCCTTTTTTTTCTGATTTTTTTAAAAAGAAAAACAAATCCTGTTTACTGTTTTTAGTGAGATGTATTAAATTTCCATATCAACTTAGGGATTTGACTTCCTTAACATGTTGGATGTTAATTTCACAGATGGTAGCTTGTCCTTTTGGCTCCTTAGCCAAGCATGTCATCAACTGTCTGAACTGTGGTTGCTTCCATAGTGATTCATGAAACTGGTATGAAATACCTTTCTATTTTTTTAATATGAGTGTGTGTTTGTCAATCACTTTTTAAAGACTTCTTTATATAGAACTTATACATTTCTTGATAATGCCTAAGATATTTTAATGTTTTCTTTCATTATATGTTGTATATGGCTATTTTACATGTGAAGACTGTTGGTTTCTGTATTTTAATTTTGCTTTCAGTCACCCAACTGAAATCTCCTAACAGTTGTACTAACTTTCTAGTTGGTTCTTTTGTACTTTCTAGATAAACAGTCATGTCATCTGCAAATAATGACCATTTAACTTCTCTTCTTCCCTTTTATACCTCTCATTTTTACTCCTTATTGCTAATATCTCCAGAACAATGTTAATTAGTTTTGGTAACATGGTGGTAAGAGTTCTACATTCCACATGAAGTGGTTCCAAGTAGACTTTGAAAAATTAAATATTTATACTGTAATCCCTAGAATAAGAACTAAGAAAAAATCAAACTATATATATTTTTTTGAAAATGCAACAGGAAAATTAAAATGGAATAATAAAAAATGTTCAAAAAAGAAAAGAAAAAGAGGAAAGGGGAAACAAAGGAATTAAAAACAGAGAAAAATAGAAAAGCAGAAAACAACAGAATGATAGACCTATATCCAAACACATCGATAATTACGTTAACTGTAAGTGTTCTAAATCACCAGTTAAAAGACAGAGATTGTCAGAATAGATTTTTTTGAATGTCCCAACTATATGCTATCTGTAAGAAGCTCACTTCAAATATAATGATATAAGTAAGTTGAAATAAAATAATGGGAAAGATATACACATGCAGACAATAATCAACTAAAAGCTGGAATGACTATATTAAGATCAAAATAGACTTCAGAGTAATGAAAATTACCATGGATAAAGAAAGGATTAAAAGATAAAAGGGACAATTCACTAAGACAACGTTGCGATCCTAAATGTATACATCAAACAATAGATCTTCAAAATACATACATCAAAAACTGACAGAACTGAAAGAAGAAATAGACAAACTCATAATTATAGTTGGAGACCTGGGTTCTCTTAGTGATCAACAGAACTAGTAAAATATCAGCTAGAATATAGAATTGAACACCACCACCAATCAACCAGATCTAGTTGATAGTTATAGATCACTCAACCCAACAGCAGAAAAATATACATTCTTTTCAGGTGCACATGGACTATTCATTAAAATAGACTGAAAAAAAAATGATAGACTATGTCCTGGGTCATAAACCATAACAAGTCTAAAAGAATTGAATTTATACAAAATATGCTCTCTGATCATAATCAGGAGCAGAAAGATAACTGGGAAATCTACAAACACTTGAAAACCAAACACTTTTTAAATGAACCATGGCTTACCAAATATATTTTGAATTGACAGAAAATGAAAATACAGCATATGAAAATTTGTGGGAGGAAGCAAAAGTATTTCTTAGAAGGAAGTTTATAGCACCAAATGCTTGTATAGGGACTTCTCTGGTGGTGCAGTGGTTAAGAATCTGCCTTCCAGTGCAGGGGACGTGGGTTCAATCCCTGGTCAGGGAACTAGATCCCACATGCATGCTGCAACTAAGAGTTCACATGCCACATCTAAGGAGCACATATGCCACAACTAAGGAGCCGGTGAGCCACAACTAAGGAGCCTGTGAGCCGCGACTAAGGAGCCCACCTGCTGCAATTAAGACCCAGCGCAACCAAAATAAATAATAAAAGTAAATAAATAAAATTAAATAAAAATTAAAAAAAGAAAGAAAGGAGCTATCAAGCATGAAAAGACATAAAGAAAACTTAAAAAATAATGCTTGTATAGAAAAGAAGAAAAGTCTTAATAATCTCAGCTTCCAACTGAAGAAAATAAAGAAGTGAAAAATAACCCCAAAGCTATGAAAAGGAAGGAAATAATATGATAAGAACAGATATCAATGAACTTGAACACCAAAAAACCACGAAGAAAATCAATAAAACCAAAACTGCTTCTTTGAAAAAAATCAGTAAAATTGACAAACTGCTAATAAAATTGACAAAGAAAATAAGAAGAGACACAAATTACTGTTATCAGGAAAAAAAGAGGAGATATCAGACTCGGCAGACATTTACAGACTAACAAGGAAATACTGCAAAACAAAACCAAAAACAAAACCTCTGCTAACATTACTATGACAATTTAGTTTAAATAATCATTTCCTGAAAACCATATGTAAAGAACTATGAAGGGTCTGAGATTTTACCCTACTTACTACCTAACTAGTTAACCTGTTACTGCTTCATGGAGGCTGCAGAACACATCAGACTCCTAGGTCAGAGACAAAGGACTTTATTACTCAGAACACAGCATCATGAGCTTCAGGCTGTTTTGCATTGGTTACACATACCTCTAAGTCCATGGGGGCAATACTGGTAAGACTAGATGGATGTTACACATGCAGTGCATTTGTGTAGCCCCCAAGGAACTCTGAACTTGGGGAATTTCTCTCTTTTGTAACTGGCTTTGTGTTGAGAGGGAGAAGTTACCTCACCTTTCTCACTGCAAACACAATCCTGAGAAAGACCCAGACAGAGAGTGTTTGGAGCCTTGCATTCTTGACATACCCAGCAAAGGCATATGCGGGGATTCACTGGGCTCATGATGGATTACCTCTTCCAATACCACAAACCACCAAAACCTACTCAAGATGAACTAAATATCCAAAATTGTCCTATAATGACTAAGGAATTCTTGTTTAAAAGGTTTAAAAGCCTTCCGAAATAGAAATCTCAAGGCCCAGATGGTTTTACTAGTAAATTCTACCATGCATTTAAAGAAGAAATAATACCAAATTCTACACAGTCCCTTCCAGATAAATATAAGAGGAAAGAGAGAAAGATGCCAAGGCAATTCAGTGGAGAAATGAATGTCTTTCCAACAAACAGTGTTGGAACTATCGGACATCCACATGCAAAGTAAATGAACCTCAACATAAACCCCACACCTTATACAAAAATGAACTCAAAATGAATCATTGATTTAAATGTAAAACTACAAAACTAAAACTTTTATAGAATACATAGGATGAAATCTTTGTGACTTAAAGTTAGTCAAAGAGTTCTGACATACCAAAAGCACAATCTACAAAAGAAAATATTGATAAATTTGACTTCATTAGAATTGAAAACTTTTGTTCTGCAAAAGACACAGTTAAGAGAATGAATAGACAAGTTACAGTCTGGGAGAAAATATTTTAAATCACTTATGCAATAAAGTGCTCTATATTAAAAAATGTGTAAAGAGCTCTTAAAACCCTACAGTGTGAAGACAACCCAATTAAAAAATGGACCAGGGAATTCCCTGGTGGTCCAGTGGTCAGGACTCAGCACTTTCTCTGCAGAGGGCCCGGGTCTGATGGTTGGTTGCACAAGCTGCACATGCAGCCAAAAAAAAAAAAAAAAAAGGACCAAAATCTTGAACAGGCACTTCACCAAGAGAACATATATAGATGACAAATGAGCACATGAAAAGATGTTCAACATAATTAGCCATTAGGGAAATGTTAATTAAAATCATGGTGAGATACCCCCTATTAGAACGCTAAAATAAAAATACTGAAAACACCAAGTCCTACCAGGGGTGTGGAGCATCTGGAACTCTCCTGTGTTGCTGGTGGGAATGCAAAATGGCACAGCCACTCTAGGAAAACTGTTCTGCAGTCGCTTATAATGTTAAATAAATTACCATATGACACAGCAATCCTACCTCTGGGTAATAACCCTAGAGAAGTGAAAACCTATGTTCACACAAAAATCTGTACACAAATGTTTATAGCAGCTCTATTCACAACCATAAAAAACTGGAAACAACCCACATGTCCTGAATTTATAAAGTATGATATATCCATGCAAAGGAATAGTGTCAGTAATAAAAAGAAACAAACTTAATTCACACAATTTGGATGAGTCTCAACGGCATTATGCTGAATAAAAAAGTCAGTCTTAAAAGATTATATACTACATGATTCCATTTAGATGGCATTTTCAAATAAACAAAAACTATAGTCATGGAGAAAAGATCAGTGGTTGCCAGGAATTACAGGTGGGAGAAGGGTAAGACTATGAAGGGGTAACACCAAGGAGATTTTGGAGGTGTTGGAACTTTTCTGTATCTTGACTGTTGTTGTGGCTACATCCATCTATGCGTGTGTTGAAAGTCAAAAAGCTGCACACTAAAAAAATTAATTTTGTGTCATAATTTAGAGAATAAAATAAGTTTTTAAAAATGGATGTTGGATGTTGTCTAATGCCTTTCAGCATCCAAGAATATGATGATAGGATTTTTCTCTATTGTTCTATTAACTAGTGAGTAGTATTATCAGATTTCCTGATGAAGAACCATATATTTTCAAAAGTCTTACCATCCCAAACTAATGAGATTTTTAAAAACTAGGATAGTTAATAGGGTATAAACTTTAGCAGTTTAGAGAATGAAAACATTCAGGTTCTCTCATTCTTTGAGAATGTCTTTTCTTATTTTTTTTAACATCTTTATTGGAGTATAATTGCTTTACAATAGTGTGTTAGTTTCTGCTCTATAACAAAGTGAATCAGCTATATGTATACATATATCCCCATATCTCCTCCTTCTTGCGTCTCCCTCCCATCCTCCCTAACCCACCCCTCCAGGTGGTCACAAAGCACCGAGCTGATCTCCCTGTGCTATGCGGCTGCTTCCCATTAGCTATCTGTTTTACATTTGGTAGTGTATATATGTCCATGCCACTCTCTCACTTCATCCCAGCTTACCCTTCCCCCTCCCCGTGTCCTCAAGTCCATTCTCTACGTCTGCGTCTTTATTCCTGTCCTGCCCCTAGGTTCTTCAGAACCTTTTTTTTTTTTTTTAGATTCCATATATATGTGCTAGCGTACGGTATTTGTTCTCTTTCTGACTTACTTCACTCTGTATGACAGACCCTAGGTCCATCCACCTCACTACAAATAACTCAGTTTCGTTTCTTTTTATGGCTGAATAATATTCCATCGTATATATGTGCCACATCTTCTTTATCCATTCATCTGTTGATGAACACTTAGGTTGCTTCCATGTCCTGGCTATTGTAAATGTCTTTGAAATACAAGAGTCATGTGTTCTGAAAAGTGCGTTTAAAATCAGTTGTATTATTTTGAATTTTTGCTTTATGCATCACTTATATTTCAGGGTTTTTGCCACTAGATGCTTTAGAGTATAGCTGGTTAGTTGTAAAAGGTGCCAAAATCTTTCATATTTAGAAGGTAGTATTACCTACTAGAAGGAACAGGGACTTTTTAACAAGGCAGACTGATTTCAATCCTGGCTCTGCCATTTTTCAGTCATTTTCTCATGTGTAATCTGGTTTTGGAGCAAACAGTGATTCCTTTAGCATGGAGAAGGGGTCTTACTGAATAGAGTAAGGAGTGTCCAAAAGTGAGGGATGGGTTCTAATATTACTAACTCATAGGATTGTTGTAAAGATTATGTATGGTGCTTGTGCCTACTCAGTGCGATGTTCTTTATTTATAGACCTGAAGGTTGTGTGCAAAACTTTCAGCGAACCTGAGGTTCTTCCTGATCTATTCATTCATAGAGATAATATTTAAATGTCCATGAGATGAAAGTGTTTGTTTTAAATAATTGTACATATGTGGTTAGAACAGAAAGTAGGTGTGACTGGAATATATTCAAGATTCTATCTAATTCACACGTGACTACATTCCAACATACACCCACACAAAATAAACTTTAAAATCTCTTGCCTAGCCTGTGAGCCTCATAGATCTTTCAGAAGATTAGCTTTTAAGACTTATCCAGAAGTTAGAGTGTTTGTAAAAGATTTTTTTGGGGGGAGGGGGGTGTTAAAGTAGAAAGTGGTTTCTTCTCAGATACACCAATTTCTATGACCAAAGTTCCTTATCAGATTAGTAAACTATAATATTCTTTTCTTCCTTTTGTAAAGATATCAGGGTCTGTAGAAATAAATGGCATTCAATAGTTATTAAAGTTTACTATTTCCAAACTAACAATCCTTTTAAGCCCCTGTAAATTCTATCTTTGATTGTTCCTAAAATCATATAGAGCGGTTCATAAGCTTAATTTCAGAATTCTAGATGGAAACATTCTAAATGTAGTAAAGTCAGGCTTTAAGAACAATATCAAAAATCACAAATTATGGCTCATATCTAGATTTCAAGGTCATAGATCTCTCACCTTTTTAAACATAAATTCCTTTCCAGAGAGCAACATTTCACCGCCTGCTCTTCAGCTTCCGGGAACCCATCTCTCTCACTCTATCCAGTAGGACCCCTTCACAGTGTTGAAAGAATCACTGTGCTCCGAACCAGGTGTCTTCCCCCAGGGCTCTGCTTTAAGTCGGTAAGACAATATTTCCTGCCCTTTGTCTTCTTTTTTCTCATACTCTTTACCATAATGTTATTTTGCTGTTTCTAGTTCTTGATGATACACCACTGTCAGCTCAAGCTCACGCTATGACTTTCAACAGCTATGACATGTCTAAACCGCATTATCTTGAAAGTGTTGGCACAAGTGAAAAATAGAAAGGAGCCAAATTAATAAAACAAAACATTTCAAAGGGTTCCTATGGATACACCCTGAAACCAGGAAGTACACTTCGGGTTGAGTTGACTCATTCGCCTATAATCACCTCTCCTATCCTCGCTGCATCATTTATGTACACACCGTGTAATACGGGCTTGAGGAGAATCAGAGCATCTGATGATTGCGATCACATCACCAAAGGTGTGCCTCTCAGCCTATAAAATCCATTCTTAAATGGGTTATTGTATTTGAAGTGATTTATTACAATCTTTAGAGATAAAATATGAATACTGTACAAGAGGTGTGGAAACTGAGGTACAAAAATGGCATGTTCTATGTAGAGGAGCAATCAGAAACTAATGAGTATGCATTCTAATAAGAGTAAAGGCACTGCAGCAGATTGAAAAGACTTCCTTTGATTGAGAGTTGAACCTGTGCAGAGCTGGACTCAGTAATAAAGCGGTGTTATGTTCCTTTGCATCTGATTTTATGAGACCTTTATGTGTCAGTGTGACTCTCCTCTTTATGTATTCGTATTTTAGTTTCAATATATTTGCTTAGAGTTTGGTTTCCTTTAATGAGGTAAAGCTTCAGGGTATAAATGTAAACGCTACTGTATGGCCCCTGAGTTATGAGTGGCAGGCGAGGAGTCAGGAAAGGAGGAATATAGTCTGAAGTGAAGATCAGCTTTTTTTCATTTAAAGAGGAAATGCTTTTTTGTCTCCATATATGTAGTGACTTTTTTTTTCTTGGGTGATTTACCTATACCTGACCTTTTCTATTTAGTTCTTCATCTTTTCCTTTATACTTCCTAAGAGCTTTACCTATAATGCATATTGGAAATATTTTTACTAGTTTGTGGTTTGCTTTTCCGTTTTGTTTGTGATTTTTTTGGCATTCAGAAATGTAAAGTTTTCACGCAGCTAAATATATGAATATTTTCCTTTGATGTTTCTGCCTTTAGAGTTCTTTAGTACCCTAAGATTATATATACAGTTACATTTTTTTTTTTTTAAATTTTATTTATTTATGGCTGTGTTGGGTCTTCCTTGCGCGTGGGCTTTCTCCAGTCGTGGCGAGCTGGGGCTAACTCTTTGTTGCCACGGTATGTGGGATCTTCCCGGACCAGGGCTCGAACCCGCGTCCCCTGCATTGGCAGGTGGATTCTTAACCACTGCACCACCAGGGAAGTCCCTACAGTTACATTTTTATTCACTAATTACATGGTTTCTTTTTTTTTCACAATTTTTTAATTTACTTGGAGTTTATCTAGATGTAAAACAATAGTTCTCATCCAGGGCTACACATTAGAATTACATGAGAAAAAAATTTGTGTGTCTAGATGCCATCCCAGACTAATTAATTCATTTAGACTTTCTGAGGGTGGGGTCTGGACATTGTATTTTTCTTAGAATTTCTGCAGGTGATTGACGGTGTGCAAACAGAGTCAACAATCACTGTTTAAAGAGTCAGGTATGAATCCAATGTTTTGTTTTTCCAAATTGTTCCAATCTACCTTACCAAGATGTTTTTGAAGAATATTTACTAATGTGAAAATGGTCATGATAAAATAAGCGTAAGTGAAAAAAATTGACATAAACTTTACACATGTGTGGCATATATACCAATACCCTCTGAATCCAACTTTACACTAATGTATATAGAACTATACCAAAGGCTGAAAAAATACATTCAAATCTTAGTGATGATTATCTCAGAGTGGTGGAATTCAAATTATTTAATTTATTCTTTTCTGCATTTTCCAAATTCTCTACAAGGAGCATGTATTACCCTTTATAATAAGAAAAATTAAAAAGATTAATTTCTAGTCTTATTTAATTTTTTAAAAGATTTTTTAAAAGATTAATTTCTAGTCTTAATTATTTTTTAAACAGTACGTAGTATAATAGGAGAAATGTTTCAACTGTGACAATTTTCATTAGATTAGGTCTGTGACATGGGAAGGTGGCTTGTAAGATGAGGACATTGCACTTGCATACATAAGTTTTACTGTTTGCTGCTTATATTTTTATAAACAAATACATGTTTATTTTATAGACAATGATTTAAATTATAACTGATTTTAAGTTTATGAAATGTTTGCTTTTTAAAAATTTATTTATTTAATTTATTTTTGGTTGCATCGGGTCTTCATTGCTGCGTGCAGGCTTTCTCTAGTTGTGGTGAGCAGGGACTACTCTTTATTGTGGTGCATGGGCTTCTCATTGTGATGGCTTCTCTTGTTGCGGAGCATGGGCTCTAGGCGTGTGGGCTTCAGTAGTTGCAGCATGCAGGCTGAGTAGTTGTGGCACGCGGGCTCAGTAGCTGTGGCGCACGGGCTTAGTTGCTCCGCAGCATGTGGGATCTTCCCGGACCAGGGCTCGAACCTGTGTCCCCTGCATTGGCAGGCAGATTCTTAACCACTCAGCCACCAGGGAAACCCCAAAATGTTTACTTTTTAACATCAACTTATCTCTGAGAATAAAATACAGTTTGGGGAAGACTGATAAAAAGAATCTGTAGAGTTCAGCATCTGATTTCTTTGGCCAATGAGGAAATCATAGTGGCCAGTATGGTTTTATCTTAGCTTGTGTTGGCACATTTCCTCATTCTGCAGAAGGGATTCAATTTAATACTAAGACCTTGCATTCATGTAGGACTTCTGTAGACATTAGGAACTAAGAACTTTAGACAACATTCAGTCCATTCTCCTATTGACAATTAAAAAAAATTTTTTTTAATTGAAGTGTAGTTGATTTACAATGTTGTGTTAGCTTCAGGTGTACAGCAAAGTGATTCAGTTTTTCAGATTCTTTTCCATTACAGTTTATCACATGATATTGAATATAGTTCCCTGTGCTATACAGTAGGTCCCTATTGTTTATGTTGACAATTGACGAGACTTTTTGAAGACCATTTATTACATTGGCGCCTTACACAAGTTCCTGTATTCAGTTGGCGAGATTTTACTGTATGTAATTGAATCTAAGATTCCATTGTTTTTAAGATTTACCGTTAATTTTACTAAGAAACAAATTACTGCTAACCAAATTATGACACAATGCTTTCCAAACACATCGACTATTAGATGCATTCAATTTCAAGATCTTAAAATTTGAAACATAGATGCATCTTAGAATCGAAACACAGGCATTTTTCTCTTCAAATGAGAATACAGAAAGATGAGGAGACTTTATTTTCCAATACATCCAGGATTTAAACTTTAATATTCAAATGTTCTATACCATGAGGACAACTAATTTGTAGAAGTTATACCTGAGATTAGTGAAGAAAGGATTTGTATGATAATTTGTTAAGAGCTGTACTAGTCCAAGTGATAAAGGTATTATTGTGGGAGGTCAACCTGAGAAGGATCAGAGGCCATGTCTTCCTACCAATCGAAGTGACACTGGAGACATTTGTTTCTGCCATATTAAGTGTAAAGTCTTATTGCTAGTAAGCGTTCTTCTGCAAAAGCTTTCTAATTAGTTAAATGACTCGGGCTCCCTCTTTGCCATAGCTTTGACATCTTCCCTAAGTGCTAGAGGGGAGTGAGGGGATTTGAAACGTTTTATCATAAATATTTGACTAGTTTGACTCTGAACAGAGTGGCAATTATATTAATTAGTCAAATCTTACAATCACAGATTTGAAAAGGAGTCTTAGAGATTCTCTTAAAACAATCCCCTCATTTTACAGATAAGGAATCTAGAGGCTCTGGGCAGGGGCAAGGGGGTGTAAATAATTTGCTCAAGGTCACATGGAGGTCAGACTCAGGACTGGAATCTAGGCCCAGGTTCCCAGTCTAATATGCACTTTCCACTGTTACACATTCCCAGTATTCAGGGATATGATGATTGTGGTTTCTAAGTAATTTTAAATGCACTGAATTTGTAAATCATATGCTTATTTGGACATATTTGTTTTGTAAGTGTTTGCTTCATCTACTCTGGGGAAAATCTAAAAGAGAAACCAGCAGTGGTGACTTATCACTTACAGAGTTCAAGGCATTGGCCAAGTACTTTCTCTAATGTAATCCTCTCAACAACCTTAAGAGGTAATGCATTCAAATAGATTAAGTAATTTACCCAATGTTACACAGTTAAGTGACAGAACTGAGAGTGTGTCAGGCTCTAAAGCTTATTAGCTGCCACATGATACTCCCTTCTTTTGATTAAAACAAACTTCAAGTGAAGTGTTTTATACTGCATAGAAGATGGACATCCTGGGCCTCTCACGTTTGCAGAAGATACTTTCACAGACTTGCCAAAACATTCATAGCCCCAGCCAGGAGAAGAATAGGAAGGGCATTTGTGGGGAGGAGTCCTTCACTGATGCTGTTGTGCTGTACTTGTGGGGAGGGGAAAGAAAAGCATTCGAATCTCCTAGGTCAATCAGCCAGATAGACTGATTTTTATTAGTAGCATAGCATCTTTCTCATCAACCAGATTATTCCTCATTTTTATTAAATATTATGCTTTTTTGAGGTGTGTTAAAGAAAATAAGAATCTTTTATTTTATTTTGTTATTATGTTTTAAGTAGTGTATTTACTCATCTCATTATTAACAATTGTAATTTTTAAGCATGTTTTCATCCCTTTGCAAATACATCCCATAAAAAAAGTATTAAGCATGGCCTCAAAAATAGGCATGTCATTGGTAAGAGCTGTAAAATGCTTTCTTCAGGAATAGTATGTAGCATTTACATGTCGCTCTGTCATCGCAACATTTTCTTTAAAAAAATTTTTTAATGAAATTCTGAAATTTGAGTTAAAGTTTGTTCTGTTCACACACATTCCTGCATGATTTTTTTCCAGGTTTATGAGGTATAATTGACATATAGCACTGTATGAGTTTAAGGTATACAGCATAATAATTTGACTTACATATATTGTTAAATGATTACTGTTACCGTAGTAAGTTTAGTTAACATGCATCATCTCATATAGATACAAAAAAGAAATAAAGAAAATGAAAAGAAAAAAATATTTTTTCCTTGTGATGGGAACTCATAGGAGGTACTTACTCTCTTAACAATTTTCAAATATAGCACATAGCAGTGCTAACAATGGTCATCATGTTGTACATTACATCCTCAGTACTTACGTATCTTAAAACTGAAGTTTGTACCTCTTGATATCCAATTCTGCCTCTCCCCACCCTCTGCCTCTGGTAACCACAAAGCTGATCTCTTTTTCTATGAGTTTGGTTTTGTTGTCATGTTGTTGCTTTAGATTCCACATATAAATGAAATCATACAGTATTTGTCTCTGTCTGACTTATTTCACTTGGCATAATGCCCTCAAGGTCCATCCATGGTTTTGCGAATAGCAGGATTTCCTTCTTTTTTATGGCTGAATACTCTAAGTGTATATATATGAAATCTCCATTCATCTATTGATGAACACTCAGGTTGTTTCTGGTCTTGGCTATTGTAAATAATGCTGCTGTGAACATGGGAGTGCAGAAATCTCTCCTTGAATGATTTTATGTACACATGTCAACACAAGATATAAGACTGCTAATCTATTTAAACAGATTTGTCAAGACCCTCGCGGCAAAGAGGGACTGTGTTGGCTATTGTTTTGTTGGCCAAAAGATCCATTTTGAAATGTTTTATTTAAAAAAACTGACTTTTTTTCAAAAATTGTATTTATTAGTATTAAACAGTATATAATTTTAAAGAGGTAATCAAAATATTCTTGAAAAATGAGAACAAAATTGGATTCACATGAGTTGATTTTAAGACCTACTATAAAGTTACAATAATCAAGATGATATGGTTTTGGTGTAAAGACAGACAGATCAGTGGAACAGAATATAGAGTCCAGAGCGGACCCACACTTACATAATCAAATGCTTTACAACAAACATATCAAGGCAATTAAATGAGGAAAGGAAAGTCTTTGCAACAGATGGTACTGAAATGACTGGATAGATGTATGTAAATAATAATGAACTAATGAACCTTGAACCACATACCTCATACCACACCCAAAAAATTAATTTGAGAGGAATAATAGGACTAAGATATAAAAACTAAAATTACAAAACTTCTAGAAGAAAACTTTGTGACTTTCAGGTTGGCGAAAAATTTCTTCAGACACAAAAAGCAGTAAGCTTTTTGTGAAGCTTAGAGAAAGTTGACAGTGTCTTCATCAAAATCAAAACTTTTGCTTTTCAAAAGATATCATGAAAAAATGAATGGTAAGACACAGACTGGTAGAAAATATTCACAATGCATATATCCAAAAAAGGACTTTATCCAGACTAAAGAAGCCCTATAATCAAATAAGAAAAGCACAACCTAATTTGTAAAAATGGGCAAAAATCTTGAACACAAAAAAGATATATGAATGATTAATAAGCACATGGACATATGTTCAACATCATTATCATCAGAGAAATACAAATCAAAGCCGAATACCACTTCGCACCCAGTAGGATGGCTGAAATTAATAAGGCTGTTTCCAAATAGTAAGACTGTGGAGCAGCTCAAACTCATATACATTGCTGTTGGGAGTGTAAACTGATACACCCACATTGGAAAATTTATTGGCAGTTTCTTATTTATTTTGGCCACACAACGCGGCTTGTGGGATCTCAGTTCCCCAACCAGGGATTGAACCTGTGCCCTCGGCAGTGAAAGCACAGAATCCTAACCACTGGACCACCAGGGAATTCCCTATTGGCTGTTTCCTATATGGTTAAATGAACATTGATCCTAGACCCAGCAATTCCACTCCTAGGTCTTTATCCAGAAGGAAAAAACATATGTCCACAAGTCATTTGACTTAAATAAGAATGTTCAGAATGGCCAAATCCTGGGAACAACCCAAATATCTGTAAACAGGAGAATGAATTAAAAAATAGTGCTATATTCATGTAATAAAATATTACTCAGCAATAAAAAGGAATGAACTATGATATACGCAACAGCATAAGTGAATCACAAAAACATTATGTTAAACAGAAAAAGCCATACGTGAAGGAGTATGCTCACATTCATAGGAAGTTTTAGAGCAAGCAAAACTAATCTGTGGTGATAGAAACATGAACAGTGAGAAATGATTAGAAGGGGACAAAGAGAACTTTATGGCGTACTAGACATATTCTTATCTTGATTGGATGTTTGTTACATGGATGTACACATATCAAAATTCACCAAATTGTACACTTAAGATCCATGCATTCTACTCTATATAAATTTTACCTAAAAAATATTTTTAAAAGATACCATTGTAGGGCTTCCCTGGTGGCGCAGTGGTTGGGAGTCCGCCTGCCGTTGCAGGGGACACGGGTTCGTGCCCCGGTCCGGGAAGATCCCACATGCCGCGGAGCGGCTGGGCCCGTGAGCCATGGCCACTGAGCCTGCGCGTCCGGAGCCTGTGCTCCGCAACGGGAGAGGCCACAACAGTGAGAGGCCCGCGTACCGAGAAAAAAAAAAAAAAAAAAAAAAAAGATGCCATTGTATTCATAGCTATGAAGGTAGCTAACAAAGTTGTTTCACATAAAATGGGGGTATAACTAAGTAACACAGGGTAGGGGCTTCCCTGGTGGCGCAGTGGTTAAGAATCCGCCTGCCAATACAGGAGACACAGGTTTGAGCCCTGGTCCGGGAAGATCCCACATGCCGCGGAGCAACTAAGCCTGTGAGCCACAACTACTGAGCCTGTGCTATAGAGCCTGCGAGCCACAACTACTGAAGTCCGCACACCTAGAGCCTGTGCTCTGCAACAAAGAAGCCACTGCAAAGAGAAGCCTGTGCACTGAAATGAAGAGTAGCCCCCTCTCACCACAGCTAGAGAAAGCCTGCATGCAGCAACGAAAACCCAACAGAGCCAAAAATTTTAAAAATTAAACTTAAAAAAAAAGTATGCACAGGGTATCGAAGAAAAATTCATATTGGACTACTGTTGAATATTACTAAACAATGGAATATATTTTACCCTACAAAGCCTGGATGTACTAAATGTTTAGAAACATTACATGGAAGAGCTGGAAATGCATTATTTTGTTACTGAAACCAGTTCAATTGGATTTTAGTATTTTGAGAGGACTATGGACATATTGAAGAGCGTAGAAGACAAAGCAAAAGTGTGGTCGTTTCTATGAGAAAATGTGAAATGAGTGACAGTTACAGATTCAAGAAATGGCAGAGGGGCTTCTTAAAAAACAAACAATAATGTGAATAAAAGAGTCAATGGAGGAAATAGCTCTTTTATATTTCACAGATGACAATTATATGCAATAATTCAAAACTATAGTAAGAGCAATTTAGTTTAGACTTTTAGAAAGAATTTAGTGATTGAACATGTTCGCGCTGGCCAAAGGTTAGACACTGGAGCCTTAAAAGTTCAGTGTTGGTAGTTCTGCCTGCAAGCGCATGAAGAACTAACTACTGGACATTTGAGAGCCCCTCACGGCCCTGATCTGGTGAACCCAGCATATCTGGGATCAGTTAAAGGAAACCCCTAAGTCAGTACACACCCTCATTCATTTCGGTTCTCATGAACTACAGAATAAAGGAAGGTGTTTGTTAATGATTTTTTTACTAATAAGAATCCCCTGACTTTTGATCTTTGGGCCTCAACTTAAGTGTTAACTCCTCTGGGAAGCCTCTCTGGCTCACCCTTCTCCCAGGCAGTGTTAGATGTTCCCCCCTTATGCTTCTGCTTACAGGTTCTTGCCTTACTATACTGTATTGAGTTTTCCAATTTTCAAATTATCACAAACTTAGTGGCCTAAAACAACATATATTTATTATGTCAGTTTCCATGGGTTGGGAAACCAGGCATGGCTTAGCTGGGTCCTCTGCCTAGAGTCTTATAAAGGTACAGTTATGGTAGCAGCCGGGCCATCTTCCTTCCTGGAGCCCAAGGTCTTCTTCTAAGCTCATGCGGTTGCTGGCAAGATTCAGTCGCTTGCACCTGTTAAGACTGAGGTTCCTATTCTCTTGCTGGCTGTCAGCCAGGGGTCACTCTCATCTCCTAGAGGCCATCCACATGTGGTCCTCTCCCAATGTATTACATCTGAAGTAGCTTCCTTCTTCAGAACCAGCAGGAGAATCTCTCTGACTTCTAGATCCTCTTTTAAAGGGCTCACCTCATTAAATCAGGCCCATTCAGTTTCATCTTCCTTTTGATTAACTCAAAGTCAACCAGTTAGGGGCTTTAACTACATCTGCAAAATCCCTTCACCTTTGACACACAGTGAGTGTGAGTGCTATCCCACCATACTCACAGGCCCTGTCCACACTCAAGAGTGTGGGTCATCGGGGTTCACCTTAGGATTCTGCCCAGCACAGGTAATGTGTCATGAATTGAAATAGAAAATACATGAAGATGGGCAATTTTATTGGGGTTAAATATTGAGTCTAATATTTGAGGCATTGAGTTTGAAATGCCCGTGTGTCACCTGGGTGTAGAATACGGTGTTTGGTGACTTTCCGCACAGTCCCCATGGACTTTGCAACCATTCCACTCCAGTACAAATACTGCAAAATCATCTTCTGAATAACTGTACCCATCCAATGGGACAGAAGTAGTAGTTGCATGAATGATAAGAGCATCTTAAAATTTCTTTGACTGTGTCATTACAACCTTGATGTAAATTTTCAATCTTATACATTTTACTTATAGTTTTGTGCATATGTGTATATACACATATTTCAAAATAACGTGAAGTTCTTTCCCATGATATATTTGCTTCTAAATAGTGTGAGATATTCTTATGACAAATGGATGCACAGACCACATGTTTAATGTATTACATCAACAGTATACATTTATTTCCTAATATTTTCTGGGTTCTCTGGCTTTAGGACAGAAACCAAAACACCTTCTTTCTTATGCTTTGAATTCTAAGTAGAAGCATCCTTATAATGATATGTTATTATGTCCTTCTACAGACTGTGATCTCATGCAGTAAAATGTAGTTTATGTGATACCTGATATTATATAGTTGGTGTCCATGAATACTGTTGTATTTTGCATTTGCAGCATGTGGGTTGGCATTTTATGGGAAGAGTCTGTGTTACAGCTACACAGTTGCCCCACAAGGATAAGACAGCTGCCAACTGAGAGTAGGCACTGCCTGAGGCCTTTCAGAGCTCCTTTTAACTACAAGAACAACATCAAACAAGATGGTGGATGGCTTCATTAACAGCCTGTGTGAATAGCATTTTCTCACTTTGAGATAAAAATGTTCTGAAGAGTTTGTTTAGGTCTACTAATGAATATTTCATCCCCGGTGGAGGGAACACACAGGGGACTGCCACACTAACAACCCTTCCGTGAACTCACCCACCCTTTGTGTTCAAGTGGTGTGTGTATCCAGGGTGGACGGGGCTGCACATTTGAGAGCACTGACTCTTTTCGAACGTGGTTTTCTTCTTGTTTGGTTTGGTTTGCCATGTGAAACAATAGAATTCTCACTTGCAGTCTAAAAGTGTGGTACATATGTGAGAAATCAGACTAGAGCAGTATTTATTCAGTAAACATCTAACTTCAGGATTTTAAAACCCTCCCTCCTGAAGACTTTTATTAGGGTGAAATTTCACATGGAATATAAAATTAAAATGTTTACAAATAAGTATGTTTTGCTGTGTCTCATGATGACTTTAATATTTGAGTTTAAAAAAAAATCTTTGAAGTGTATCAGCCTTTACATATTCACAAGATCTGAAGGATCAGGCCCTTCATTTGCATTTTTGAATTTTCTTTAGCTCAGAATAGATTTGATTAAAAAACAAAATTTGGCACAAGATTAATCCGTAATAGGATTTTATTGCCTCTGTTATTTAAAAAAAACAAACAATGTTATGCTTTGAGGTGTGATTAGCACATAAGTACAGCAGCTACTTTTCAGATATGTCTCATTTCATTTTATTATGTATTCACTCATTGGATTCCACATTTGTGGAATTGTGTGTTGGAAGTATACAGTTTAGTTCACTCTCCTTACATCCACCAAGTGACACAAAATTTAATAACATTTGTTTTTGCCTGATTGTAACAAATGTGTATTCATACTTACTAGGTGTGAGGTCTCATTTATTACGAAAACTAATAGGTTTCCCTAAAAGTACATCCAGTAGATTTTTGCATTGTGAGAAATTTAAAGTTATGGTTGAAATGCTAAAATTAAGTTGCCCCACCCTGCCCCAGGGACCAGATTTTGCACTATTAAACATCTACATAAGTAAGGATTTCAGAAATCAGTACACTTCCTTTCGTGTGTAATCTACTTGGAACATTGCTCTTTTTTTTAATAGTCTATCTTGGTTAGAAAAGTTAAGATCACAATGACTGTTGCTTTTCCATAAATGACCAGTTTAATTTTTTCCTTGGTATGACCTTTGATTTTGAATTGTTCACTCTGTTTCCTGTAACATTATGGTAACAATTTAATATTTCTTGAGCACAAGCTGAGATATAAACAAGATTCAAGACTGGAAGGTAAACTTGGTGCTTGGATTTATGATCTAAAATAAGCATATACTTCAAAGACAAGCTGTTAAAACACGTAGTTAATATAAAAAACTCATTACCTGAAGAGACTGTGTCAGCCATATATATGTATTGGATATATCTATGAATTATAGAAATGCCTGACTTCCTACATACTTAGCCTTTATCTTATTTATATATGAATATATGTATGTATAATATATGTACATGTTCACATATGTGTATATATGAGTTTATAGCCATATACACATGTGTACATATATATGCAAATATATACAAGATACAATGTGAGTACGTAGAGAGCTAGGCATGTGGATAGTTCACATATTTTATTTTTTACTTTAAAAAATATTTATTTATTTGGCTGCGCCAGGTCTTAGTTGCAGCATGTGGGATCTTTCATAGCGGCGCACTGGCTCTTCTTCGCGGTGCACAGGCTTCTCTCTAGTTGTGGTGCAGGCTCCAGGGCACGTGGGCTCAGTAGTTGTGGTGCGTGGGCTTAGTCGCCCCGCGGCATGTGGGATCTTAGTTCCCCAACCAGGGTTCAAACCTGCGTCCCCTGCATTGGAAGGCAGATTCTTAACCACTGGGCCACCAGGGAAGTCCCAGTTCACGTATTTAAAAATCATAACAGTTTATCTTAGTGGAAAGAACATGTGTGGACATTGGCCTCTTATAGCTCAAGGATCATTCCATTGCCATCACTTAGTGATATAACTCTGTATACATTTAAATTCTTAACTTTCCTGAAGGAAGGGAGAGGGGCCTGCTTAGGAAGGAACCCACCCTTCAGGCATTTAATCCTAGACTAGCATTTACGCCTACCTCTCCACTAACCTGCTCGGGAGGGTTGATAAAATTTTTATTGTTCCAGCGAGGAACTGAAAGTTTGGGCCTATCTTTTTATGTGTTGACGCCATTGTAAGCCATTTCCAGGCTCTCTCACAAGACATTCTTTAATACAAAACTAAATAATCATTGCTCTAATTTAGTATCACATGTTTTACACAGAAAAACATGTGGAATGTGTGAACAGAAGACTTATCTGACTAAATTTGACTAAAAGTCAAAAGTCATGTTTTTTGAATTTCAAGCCCCAAACAGGAAAATACTAACATTGCCAACATTACATATCACTAACATTACTAGAAGAGAAGTGGGATATCCCATAATGTTTTTTTTTTGTTTTTTGTTTTTTGCGGTACGCCGGCCTCTCACTGTTGTGGCCTCTCCCGTCGCGGAGCACAGGCTCCGGACGCGCAGGCTCAGCGGCCATGGCTCACGGGCCCAGCCGCTCCGCTGCATGTGGGATCTTCCCAGACCGGGGCACGAACTCGTGTCCCCTGCATCGGCAGGCGGACTCCCAATCACTGCGCCACCAGGGAAGCCCCCCATATGTTTTGCAAAACTAGTTAAAATGTAAAATATTGCAATTTAAATTTTTCTGTAGGAAAATAATGATATCTTTAAGATAATTTTCTTTGAGTAAACTTTATTAAAACTGTAAGAACAATTGAAACATTATTGTCAATTAAATTGTCCAATTAGTAAAAATGATCAACTACTAAAAGCAAGTTTTTTTTGATCAAATATTAAGTGCTTTGAGAACCAGCATTCTCAATGTAGAAGAGAGATACAATGTAATATAGGAGGGGTTAAGTAAAACCCTGCAGCCCTGAATTTAAATTAGAACTATCACTATGAACTCTTGATATAGTTTATCTTTAGTATATATTCATGCCTAGTACTGTCCACTGGAAAAACCCAGAAACGATGGTGAACCCAGCAGCAATGAGCACCTCTAGTGCCATCTGCATATATCATTTCTCACTCAAAGGAGCTAGGTCTTCTTGCAGAATTTGCTGCTTTGGGGCAGGGAATGTCTAAGATGATGTCAGAGCATCTTGTCAAGCCAGAAAGAAAGGAAACTATTAAAGATTACCAGGGTCTTATCTAATGGACTTTGGAGCCAACTTGAAAAGGTTTCCAGCAGCCAGAGATGGAACAATTTGATATTATTAAGAACAGAAACTGCAATGGGTTAAAATGCATCAAACAGTTAAACACGTGAGTTCATAAGGATACCAAAAAGTTGAAAGAAACTAAATCTTGATTTTGAAAATTGATAAAAGGGAAAAAAAAATCAAATGTTTACCCTGTCTTACCTATGTAAACTGTACCAGTAGATGAGGGGACGTTTCTCTTTATACAAGTATTCTGGCTCATAAATGAGGGGTGACGGACTGCCACCACTTAGCAACTCCAGACAACTCAGGGATAATCTGGGTACTGCTGCCATGGATGTTCCTGTGCGTGTGTGGAAGCACTTCTCTGGACACACTTCTCTGGGACACACCCTGACCCAGCAGGACTGCTGGGTCAGGGACAACACACATATTCAACTTCACAAGTTGAAGTAAAACTATATTTTACAGCAGTTCTACCAACGTATACTCCAACCACCAGTTTATAAAGATTTCTGTCACTTTGTAATTATTATTCATGTTTTTCTATAAAGAAGTGACAGTGGCCTCCTCAATTTTCTGTTAGGAAACCACCTCTTGCTTTTTTTTCAATCATAATGAAAAAAACAATGGGGGATTGGCCCCCATCCCACTACCCAGACACACATGGGGCCCAGGCCTGGCCCATTCCCCAGGCACAGGTCAGGAGGGACAGGTGACTCTGGTTGTGCCTCAAGTTGGCCCAGTGACACAATTTTCGTTGGAAATTTTTGGGGAAAAGGAGTTTTGTTGTTGTTTGTTTGTTTTGTTTTGTTTTTACTCTGGGGCTTCTGTGCTAATGGGATATATGCTTAGAGGTTCTGAAGGTCGTGCTAGTGCATGGGTTAGACGTGCCTGAGAGTGAATCCAACACAGAAGACAGTGGAACCAATGATGGAAGAGGTTGATGTCTGGGTCTAGCCCATGCCAGAAGCCAGTTAAAGTCCCCTGGCTTCTTTAGTGATAAGCCAATGGGTAGCAGTCTTCACCCTTCACCCCTGTCCTGACTTATGTATGACTTATTCAAGAAGTATTTATTACCCACCCATTCAAAGTTTAAAGATGCAGCAACGAACATGCTCCAGAAATGTCTGCTGATTTTGATTTTTATTTGAATGACCTTGGGATTGGGAAGTTACAATTTTAGCCTCTAATAATCTTTAATACTGATACCTATAAATAAACAATTTCCAACTTCCTCAGAAACAGTCAGCCAAATGTTTGTTCAGTACATTACAAATAGTAGACCAACACTTTGATATTCTGGTACAGAATGTAAAAAAAAGATAGTCTCTACTGTGGAGTCGTTCACTAGATCATCTTATGGAAAAGATAACATAATCACAGGGAAAAGCCCTCAACCTTCTAAAACTGATAATATGCACAAGTGAGACATGTAATTCAGAGAGAGGATGAGCTGGCATGTGTGTAGGTCTTAAGAAGCTTCTGGACTGAGTGAATGCTCACATCCAGGTGCAGTGATGAGGGACTGGGGCAGGTACCAATTTTGTGGAGCCTGAAAGTTACGTAATTTGGTGGGGAAGGATCCTCTTTAAGAAACAAAGGCAAAATTAGGTATAAGTTCTTAGAAATGACCGAGGTGATAGGCCCTGAGGCCTAAGCTTCATTAGACTGACGGTGAATTTGCCTCCACAGAAGGGGTATGTGTACATGTAAAAATCTAAGTCGTGGTTCAAGGAAGAGCAAACAGATTTATCCAATTATGGTCTAACGTATAGAGGAAGGTGACAGTTTTGTTACTAAATGGTTGATTGAAAAGGCCACAGTCCTTTTAAGGGGGCCTCAAAGCTAAGGAGATTAAGTTTCACGATGATGTAGTTGGGAACTGGAGCACACTTCTGAGAAAGAAAGTTACATGGTTAGGTAGATCTTATCTTGCAACTGGGGTTAAGATGAATTAATAAATAAATAAAAAGAGGCCTTGGGGCTCCCAGAGATGTTTCTAGCAAGAAATGATGATTTTGTAGACCAGGACAGAGACTGAAGAAACTGAAAGGAGGGAAATGAAGCCAAGTCCAAGTGTTACTGAAAAAAATAGTCTAGACGTTTGGGAGAAAACCAGACTTAAAAGTCTGCAAGCTTTAAGGCTGAAGTGCAAGGAGGTTGGCAATGGATTTGTTTTTTGATGTTACTTTTTTCTTATGTCATAAGCTTCTTGGGAGTCAGGGCTTAGGGTTTTAGGATTATCTTGCACTGTTTTTGGTAGATGAATATTTAGTAAATATTTAATATTCTTCTCCTCCCATGTTCCACTGCTATGCTCTGGATGTGTGTCCTCCCCACCCCCCGACAAATTCATATGCTGAAATCCTAACTCTCAATGTGATTGTATTAGGAGGGGGGGCCTTTGGGAGGTGACTGGCTCTGCCCTCATGAATGGGATTAGTATTCTTATAGAGACTCCAGAGAGAGCCCTCCCCCTTCCACCATGAGTGAGAAGTCAGCAGTCTGAAGAGGACCTTCACCAGAACCCGACCATGGTGGACGTTGAGCCCCTAGAACCGTGGGCAGTAAATTTCTGCTCTTTTATAAGGCACCCGGTCTGGGGTATTTTGTTGTAGCATCCTGAACAGACTAAGACGTCCAGTAATATAAGAAACCTTGATACTCTCCCCATCTGAGCTGTCCAGGGCAATGCTACATAGTCTCTTCCATGATCAGTGGATGTGCTAGATTCCATTTCTATCTAGTCTGGAAAAGGAGCGTGACTGGGAACATGGCCGACGGAAAGGAAGCCAGCGCTCAGGAGAATGGGATGTCTCCTCATCTCAGTGTTCAGAGCTTGAAATGCTTGGGTAACCTCAACCCAGTGAGAGCTGGCCTCGTGTGTTGGGAGGCCTAGAGGGAAGCAGTGGAGGATGTTAGGCAGTTCATCTCGCCTGCAGACACTGACGGAAGCAGGATTTCCCACCTTCGTGCACAGAGTCAACAGAAGGATGGGACAATGGATGGCATCAATGACCAGGCATTTTCTTAGCAGTTACACTTGAGAAACAGGGTTCTTTAATCATTTAAAGGTAATTCTATCCTAAAGGATTGAAATAATCCAGTTGGGGCCAAACCTTCTAGAAAAAAAGGCACAGGCCATTTCCATGATTTACTCCTTTGCCCTTCAGAAACCCAAACCCAGCACTTTGAGTGCATCACACCCCTGGTCTATTCCTTGATTTCAGTGAGGGGAGTGTGAACACCAGAACACTGAGGTTATTTGTCAGTTTTGAGAAAACCCTTGAGATGGAAAGCTGCCTTTACAGTAGGGTTTAGCCCCATCACTTTGTGGGAAATTAGACTCTGTCTGGGTGTCGAAAGGACGAATTCAGTGAAAGCTCATCTCAATTCTAAATAGTCTGACTTTGGTGGTTGTTTTTTTTCTTCCAATTTCTTTGCTATGAACCTATAAACAAACCAAGTGGGCAGTTTTGGAAAGGAGAGCGTTCATAAATCACAGTAACAGGAAACAGACCACTAGGGGGGATTGTTCAGCCATTTTGTGCAAAAAGAATGACTCTTAACTTTTGAAAATGACTGCAGTTTCGCTCTTTTAAATTGTCATTAGTCAACTTTAAGCAGCGCTGCACACCAGAACTGGAATTCAGTCTTTGTAAGCAAACTCGTATCTCCCCCCTGAAAGCGATCAAATGCCTGTAAACATCCCTTTCTTGTTTAATTGCGAAAGGATTAATGCAGGCTTTGAAGAAATAGCTGTTCCCTGTACCCAGTACCAGAAGCAGCTGTTCCCACAGCATCTCGGCAGGTGCAGCCCAGAAGCTGGCCCTGCCCTTATCATGTGGCAGGAGGTATATTTGCAGAGTCCAATGTGTGTTCAGCTCTGAATTAGTCAACTTTGTTATCTAAATTCTCCTAAACCCAAAGCCTCACAAGAAAATAGCAAAGAGTAATTCCCCCACAACGATTACAGAGGGACAGGGATCAGAGGGGTATGGGAGAGCCCGGACTAAATAAAGCATTTTTCAGACAAAGAGGCAAAACTCGAGATTGGCGGGGAGGGGGAGAAAGAGAGAGAGAGGAAGAGGGGCAAAAACACACACGTGGGGATTGTTTAGAGCAATCATCGTATTTTTAGAGTTGCTTTCCCATCGGATAAGAGATCTTGCTTGCAGTGTGTTAATAATCATTTTCACATCGGTAGCTGGAAGTCGCTCCCGGCAGGTCCCGGCCTTGGTGTCAGTGAGGATGCATTGGAAGAGAGCGTATTACCAAAAGGCGCGAGAAGGGGCCGAGGTTGCGTGAGGGGGCAGATCCTAAAGGCTCACGATTGTTTCAGTCATTAAACACCGATATTTCATTTGAGTTTAGTAATCCAGGGCACTATTATTTGGGCCCAAGCAAAAAAGGGGGAAAAAAAGAAAATTAAATAAGTATAATAAAAGACCGAGGACGGGCCAACCTGCTTTGGGCCAGGAAGGGCAATAAAGGAGTCTTTATAACTGCCGGATGGTGGAATACGCTTTTCTCCCCCCAACCAAAGCAGAATGTCAGATTCTGTCCCCCTTTTTTTCCCTCTCAAAGCATGCTAAAAGGAAAATTCTTCACAGAATCTTAAAGAACTTTTTCGACACAACAGCTGCAAAATCTATTTTCTAAACAAAGATTTATACATATTTATATGAGCTTAATCCAGATTTTTTTTTAATAAATCATCCTCAGAACTGCAGAGGTAAACTATATGTAAATACCTCAAGTAATAGGCTTGTAGTGCAAATCACATCATTTTATCTTCAATTTTGCATTCGTTTTTCTGGCTTAAAGGTGCATCAGAGATATGCATTTTAGCATATTCAGAACACGGGGCGTGAAATTAAATGTTTGACAGAGTGAGAAAAATATACAGACTTTGGAGATGCCTTAAAAATAGTAATTTATGCAGATCTAGAGGAGTGAAATCATTTGCAATGGAGTGACCCTCTCTCCAGGAATTTTGTGCTCAGTGTT
The DNA here is from genome assembly GCF_949774975.1 of Lagenorhynchus albirostris. Lineage (NCBI taxonomy): Eukaryota > Metazoa > Chordata > Mammalia > Artiodactyla > Delphinidae > Lagenorhynchus > Lagenorhynchus albirostris. The sequence goes on from NC_083112.1 coordinate 63,927,052, forward strand.
CTTCCCTAATCTCCCGCTGTATCTTCATTTTTCATTGAACTAGCCAGTTTTCTGCGAAGCCGTCTTGTAGATAAGGGGAGTGCTAAAGAAGAAGAAAGAGGACGCTCGGTGGGTCCGTTTCCATTGCACTTTTACCCAAGGCAATGGGCAGAATTTAACGGATTCCTTCCAACATATGTTTTTGCCAGATAAGTAAACAGTGTGTGTCGGAAATGAAAAAGCATTTGCAATTTAATGACATTACAGCTCTCAGCTTAGGCTGGCGTGCTGCGAGGCGAAAAGCAGAAAAAGAGAGGAGAGTAGAAAGAGAAAAAGAACAAAGTTCATCTTCCCTTTTGTGCATTTTTATCAAGGAAAATATTACTTCTTTCCCCTTCTTGTTCTCTTTTTCTTTTTTGTCTTTTGGCTTTTTTGTCTCACTCATTTACATTTTTTTCTCTTCTGCCTTTCTGTCGTCTGTTCACTTTTGCCTTTTTCTCGTATTGCCACTGACTCATTTTTTTTTTTCCTCTCCATTGTGTGTCCTTATTCATCTATTTTGGCCATTCAGTTTTACCTTATAAGAAGCTGTTTATCCCACAATGTATCTTTTTCCCTGTGTTGTACTCCTAGTGCTATAGCTCATAGTCAACAGGATTGTCGGAGGGATTATAACGTTTCATTTCAAAGCACTACAAATCTGCTCTCTTGCCTTTGGTCCCTGCCCCTGTTTCCTCTGATACTTGTCATTTTATTTTGCATTCATTTCGGTCTTTAGTTTCACCCCCTGACATCACAGCACCCCGATGTCTAACCACTGATACCCACTGTCTTTACACCATGTGTTAGTACTGCAAGGTTCTAGAAACTTCCCCTTGGAATGGCAGGACCATTCTCTCACCCCCTTGGTCAGGTTTGGAGGGGTGTGAACAGTGAACGTATGGTCAGAATTGGTCCTTCCAGAGCCTGGTGGCCAGGACAAGGTGTCCAACAGCGGATGCTTGTAATGAGCCATCTTCCGCTAGAACATGAGCCCCACATCCTGCGGCTACATTTGCTGCTACTTTTCTTTTGTGTGAGGGCGATTACTGAAATATGCGTATATTTGAGTTCTGTGATTGTGTAGTTGAGTGTGTATGTGTGTGTTCTTATATGTGTTTGAACCAGACCACGTGGTAAGTGTGTACAGGTTAAGGCAGTGTACTGTTAAGTCTCTGAATACAGGCATATAGAAAGACATGACTAATCTTTCAGATTTGATTCTACTTTAAATTCCAGCAGTAAAAGTTGAGTGGAAAACCAATATTTTCTCCCCACTCAGGTCCACAGCATTTTAATTTCTAGGGTGATTTTGACTGCCCATTTTACAAGGAGGAATAAGATTTTGCACCCGGTCTCATCTTTTTAAGTGACAGACTACTTAAACGACCAAGCCACCCTGTTTAGGAGAAGGGACTATCTCTGAGTCATTTTTACTATCTCGAGTTGTCAGTCTGTCAATCGAAGCAGTTCCTGAAGATACAACTTTTTTAACATAAAGATTAGTATTCATGGTTGCTGTATATTTTTGCAAAACAAGTTCGCATTATTTTAGATATTGTTATCATGAACATTTGAATATTAGTACTTCAGATGTTTAACATAAATTCCGTTCCAAGAATACGCTTGAAAGTTACTGGTTAACCTGCAGGTTGAGCATAATTGAAAGGCCCCGTAATCAAATTGCAAGCCCTATCACAGAAATACTCTACAGACTTTAAAAAGATGCTTAAATAAAATGCTCTTGTCTAAAGACATGTGCATGTTTTTACCATAAAATTACATCTTCCACATCTTCCAGATCCAGCACTTGGTAAGTAAAAAAAGAATCTATTTGGACATAAGGATGTAAAGTGGCTGGAGGTGGTAATTTAATCAACCAAGGATATATTTCAATGTTTTTCTGGTCTTCTAGGCATTAGCACTTTAAATTCATTATGTTGGTTTGACAGATATATGCAGCCTTAAGGATCTAAAAATGAAATCCTAGAAGTCTAGCCTGCTAGAGGATATATATTGAACTTAAGAGATTAAAATGGTATAACCATTGCAACAGAATGGAACATATCGCGTTTCTCATTTTTTTCCCCGCTAAGCATGAGTATTTTGCAGATGTAAAATACAGTCTTGTCTAATTATAAAACCTGGCTCGAGAGCTGCAGCTTTCTAACTTTTATACTGATGAAGTGGATATTAGAAAGAAAATGTTGGCTTCCCATACAGTCTGAAGATGAAGAAGTCTTCCATTTGGGGTTTTCTGTATCAATAATTTATTAGGGAAAACGACACAAGTAGTTACATGCAGCCTACTGTTAAGAGGCTTGCTTGCGTACTTTTCCTGTGTAAGGCAAATAACAAAGGAGCCAAATTATAAGCAGGTCTTAACGTAACTAGGACGTTAAATCTACTGTATCATTATGCCAATTTAGTAATGTTAATGATCTGTAATATTAATGCATCATCCTGGAAAATGGGGAAGGGTTGCCATAATTAACTATATTAAGCCACAATTAGAAAGTCATCCAAGCTGTTGTAAAGATTCGAGTGATGATAAGGGTGTTCATTATACTGCAAACCTTTCTGACAGTGGATATTTTGTATATAAGACTTTGTTACCAACAGCCTCTCGCTCTGAATTCAGATGTGTCAAAAGAGCAGCCACCCACGGAGGCGGTGGCACCGACCAGACGCCTTATCAGCCATTTCCATCGCCTTCTGAGGTTTAGCACTTTCTTACAGGGAGAATCGGCTTTGAAAGAGGTACAACCTTTTAGCATATCTACTTTAATTCCTCACGGGGAAGCAAAAACGGGCTGTCTAGCGAAATTCACATCGGTTGGATGGACTATCTACTCCCCAGAGATTAGGGTCATCTTTGAAAGTCACATTTCAAACTGCACAAAATGAACATTTGGATGTTTTAAAATGGAGATCCTATAACGTCTAAGCCTAAATCCAAGTCGCCTATCACCAGGTGTCTACAAGCCCCTAATTCTCCTCCCCACCTATCTGAAGTCTCTATTGTGAATGGGAGTCTTTGAGTCATGGATAACATCAGGGGGAAGATAAATGGGACCAGGCAAGGGGTGAGCTGCCACCAAGATGACAACTGATGCAACTGTCCAGCCCAAAGGATCCCCTTATCTCTGACGGGGCAGATCAGCTGGCAATAAAGGACTATTTCCTCCCTCACCCCAGCTTTTCTTTATACCCAGTGTTATTAGCCTTGCCATTAGTGATCATGAATTCTTCCTCCCTAAAGCAACATTTGGGGCGCTGCTCTCTCTAGGTACAAAACACCCCCCTAAGTTGCATTTGCAATCAGGGGCTGATGCTGCTGTGGTAGAAGCTGAGGGAATGAGGAGGTGCAGGTGGTAACGTGCACACACGTGTAGCTGAGAGTCATTTACGACAACCGAAGAAGGAAGCACATCACCAGCTTGGTGGGAGTAAAGGACTAGGGATTTGCATTCGCAGAGATTCATAAAGGACTCCTGTGTATATTGGTGTGGCTGTTTTCTGCCCATGAAGCCTAGAGCTGCATCGTAAATCCAAAATCACGCCTGACACAGGAGTGCTCAGCATCTGATCAAGATTTTCAATGAGTAGAAACTGCACTGAGTCCCCCCAGCAGATTCTTTTTCCCACAACGTGTGCCTTTCTATCAACAGTATGGTATGTGCCTTTGTAAAAATACACATATGCTCACCACTCTGATTCCTCCAATGTGTCATATGCCAGAAAAGCCCTGACAGAGGCATCAGTGTGCTATCTCAGTGACAGGGGACAAATCACTTGACAATCTCAGCCTTACTGCTTTGAGTAGTGACATTCCATTCCAATGTTCTCACCCAGCAGGAACCAACAGCTTGTTCTCGGAGAAAAATCTCTGTTCCATCCTCATAACCAAGGAGTCAGTCTAAACTTCCAGGCAAAGAAGAATCATTTCCCTTCATGGAATGCTGGAAGCGTTATGAAGCTTCCTATCTGGAAATAGGTTCTTTACCCCTTCACACGTGGTACTGGATAGGACAACGGCAGCTACTACTTCTGATATGGGAGGGCTCTTATATCACCCCTCTGGAAATTCAGAGAAAATCACCAAACCAAACCTAACTTGGTTCCACCTCTCTGGAGTAATTGACATCAAGAAGCCTGATACACCCTTCCTCGGCAAATGATGTTCGGGAATATAAAAGTGAAAAGACACAGTTTTCCAGACCATTGTACAAAAATCCTGGAAGTGGCCTCGCCGAGATGTTGGAAAGGAGAGGGTCTCGCCAAGTCTTCATCCATAGGTGTCCATGGGTCCAGTTCTATTCTGTGTGTTTTGAGGAGGTGTTCAAGGATTCAAAGGGAAGCCAGATTTGGGGTAGTTTTCTGAGGCTTTCAAGACACTTTCCAGTCGATATGAACTGGATCCTTGTGAAAACCGGTTAAAGCAGTCATTCGGCTAATGACCACCATCAGTGTGTTCACAGTCACAAAAACATGCATGTGCTACCAACTGCTCTGTAGGATTGTTGTTCTGAAAAGACGAAAGTCAGCCTCTCAACCTCGCCGTGAGGCATCTCTGAATCATCCTGGTGAAAGTGGCCAGTGTCCCCGGACCTCACCGCTCTGTAGAGTGGCTCTTCCTCTGTACTTACGTGGACACTTTTTAATGTGTTCATGATCCTTTTAGTTCAAGGATGCCTTTGTTGGTTGAACCTTCTACATAAGTCAACCAAGCTATCAAAGGCAAAGGCCTTAGCTCCCATTTCCCTTGTAGGACTGTTCACAGAGTGACTCCCCAGTGCTGGTGAGCGAGTTGGAGAGGAAGTTAGTTATTACGAGATGAGAGGAACACCTGGACATGCTGCCTAGTAAGAGTTGCTCTCTGTTTTTCATTTCATGTGATCAAGGCCTTGATAATTCCATCACCCCATCCTTTCACTGTGTGTGGGAGTGAAAATAGCATTTATTGGCAGGTCAAAGTTAAATCGGTGGAGCACACAGTGTGCACACAGCATGGCTTAGGGCCTGAGGATCTCACCTTGGAGTGCTGGAAAGGGCTACTTCTTGCCCATCTCAGGGATGCATGGGTGTATCTCATCAGGCCGTGCAGTGTGCAGTGGTGATGGATACAAAAGTCAGCGAAGGAATTTAGGGATCACTTGTCCAACCCCCTCATGAGGATGCTGAGACTAATAAAAGCTACAGTCATCCTTCCGTATCCAAGGGGGATTGGTTCCACCCTCCCATACCCCACCCTCCGCAGATACCCAAATCTGTGGATGCCCAAGTCCCTTATAGAAAATGGTATAGTGTTTACACATAACTTATGCACATCCTCCCATATACTTTAAATCATCTCTAGATTACTTATAATACCTAATACAATATAAGTGCTATGTAAATAGTTACTGGCAAGCGACAAATTCAAGTTTTGCCTTTTGGAACTTTCTGGAATTTTTTTTCCTGAGTGTTTTCTATTCATGGTTGGTTGAATCCAAGAATGCAGAACCCACAAATACAAGGGCCTATGTAATTATCTGCCTAAAGCTACCAGCTATCTGAGGAAACCATGACTGGAAAGCAGAACTCTGCCTCTGACTTTGTCCTGTGTCCCTTTTCACCACATAACTAGGCAATGTCTTTATAAGGAATCTTGACTTTTCAAAATCAGACCTTACTAGTAGCTTTTTAAATCAATATTTTTGAAGCTTTTGATAATTTATTTTTGGTCACTAGGTCAGGAAAATGAGTTGTAATCATCTCCCGTATGGCTGTCTGATCTAATAGCATCTTGTGTTGTGTCTTGTGGTGTGACACTTGCCTTCCTGTGACTGTCTGGATTAAGATGCTCTTGAACCCAAACATCAGCTGTTCATGAATCAAAATTGAGGCTAAGCAAATCATACTAGCTTAGCATGGTTTCCTTTTTTTAAACCCAGAGATATTTGGATTGTTGTCCAATACCCGCTATTCTGAGTTGAATTGTGTTCCCCGCAAAGGTGCTGAAGGCCTAATCCCCAGTATTTGTGAATGTGACCTTATCTGGAAATAGGTTCTTTGCACATAATCAAGTTATGATGAGGTCATTAGTGTGGGCCTTATTCCAGCATGACTGTGTCCTTATAAAAGGGGGAAATTGGGGCAGGAAGAGGATGTGAGGACACAAGAAGGATGCCAGGTGAGGACAGAGGATTGGAGTGACACATCTACAGGCCAAGGAAAGCCAATGATGGCCAGCAAACCACCAGAAGCCAGGGGAGAGGCCTGGAACAGATTCTCCCTCACAGCCTCAGGAGGAACCAAACCTGCCAGCACCTTGATCTCAGGCTTCTGGCCTCCAGACCGTGAGACAATGTATTTCTATTGTTTGAGTCACCCGGTCTGTGGTACTCTGTTACAGCAGCCTTAGAAAGCTAACATACCTCCCAAAAGGAATATGAAATGCAGATTTCTTTTTGTGGGTTCCTTCATGTGTGTTTGTTTTTTTCTTTTGCTGAAGGCAGTTTTGAGGTTACAGGTCTTAAATGTATTTGGAGAAAGGCACCCTTGGTGATCTTAAAAGGAAATGAGATTTGTAACCCTTAGTTTACAACTATTTAAACCCTATGCTTCAGGGACTCTTTGAATTTCCAGTATTATTTCATCTTTCTTTCTAAATGTGATTCAATAAGTATCCCTAGAATTTGTCATTGTGCTTAGTTTTTAACTTGATAGACTCTCAAAAATGCCTGAGTTATTTAGTAAATTTAATAAGGCTCTATTTGACCTTCCTTTTGAAAGTGCCAGAAAATACTTCGTGTAGCACGTGAGAGCTTTATCTATATTGAGTGAATGAATTACGGAAGAGGCACGCATGCACACATGTGACAAGCCAGGAGACTTTGTAGCAGCTAGTGTTAACATCATTGTATTTTAGTTCTTTGCAGAGTAGAGACAGTTTCGTTCTTTGCAGAGTTTTCTATTATTTTCTAGAATATTTCAGGGTTGGGGCAAAAGACTTTGTTATATTATTTAATTGTATATTGACAAAAAGCTACCAGCTAAATGGTAATGAATTTGGAATACATGATAAACAAACGTTTTGACACTTGTACACACTTTTGAGGGGGTGGGGGAAGATGGCAGGGGAGGTTACATAATGATATAATTTCTAACACCAGGTAGAAATTGTAAAACAGAAGCTAACATGTTTACTTGACTCAGAGATCTGAGAAGGCCAAATTACATGTGCTACTAAGAGAGGTTTATGTGAGAGTACCTAAGGGGGCAGAAATGCACAGCATTTAATAGACAAGAGTTGAATCCTATGCCTCTGCAGGACACCTCAGCCCACCAGTACAATAGGTTTCCCCAGACAGCATCATTCAGGACCCCCTGCACGTACCATGACAGACTCGGCCAGTTCAGGATGAAATAGCCAAGTGGAAAGCAGAGATTGAACATATACATGCTTTATCCACTGAAGCCTTATTTAACCTTTCTTTCAAGAGAATAAGCAAATCTTTCTGGAGTTTACAGCACATCTATTTCCTGAGAATGTTTCTCAGGTTTTTCTATTAATTGAAAAGTTATATTAAATTGAAATTAGCCTGTGGTTAGTGTGCTGTAAAACTTTGCTTTAGGCAGAATAGAAGGCATGACAGAATGATACCTATAGGTCATACAGAGAACTTGGGTTCCTGGCTCTCCCATCTCAACTCACCCTCTGCCCCTTCCATCACCTCATGTCAGCCACCTCACTTCCTCTCAAGTGGTGGCAGCCTTCCCACCCGCTTTGTGCTCAGGTGCCCACCAGGCATTGCCAGATAAAATACAGGATGCCCAGTTAAATTCATGTTTCAGAGAAACAACAAATACTTTCTTAGTTGAAGAGTGTTCCAAGTATTGCAAACTTATATTAAAAAATTACCTGTTGCTTATTAAAAGCCAATCCCACCTCACTCATCACCTGGCTGCTTCAGGTTCATCCTTCAGCTGATTTAAATGTCACCGTTTAAACAAGTTTACAGAGAAAAATGAGATTCTTTAGGAAGTTAATGGAATTTTCACAGAATATGTTGAGAGTAGTGTTGAAGTATCTCAGATCCCATAGTATGTAATTACATGTTAGAAAGTAGATGTTCAAAGAATTATATATGAACCAGAGATTTATCTCATTCAGATAATCTTGATAATAACTCTGCTGTTTGTTTAAGGTAAAATTCTGAATAGAAAGGTTATTAGCTCCAATCCAGTTGTTAAAATGGTCCAATTGAAACAGTCACCATTCCTATCCATTAATTGGAGAGTGAGCTGCAAATGGTTCGTTCAGTTGGACATGTAAACCCATCTACTAAGTGGTAAAATATGTCTTATACAGTAATTTTTTAAAAGAAACTAGGTGTAATGTTTCATGGAGAATGTTAGGTTCTCCTCAGTGGTAAGAAGTAAGTAACCAAAATGGCTTGCACTTTTAGAGAAATAGCTTCAAAATCACATATATACAAAAATAGCATAAATTTTCCCACATTGCCAATAGCTCTAGAAGACGAATATGTTCTTTTTTTTTTTTTACATCTTTATTGGAGTATAATTGCTTTACAATGGTGTGTTAGTTTCTGCTGTATAACAAAGTGAATCAACTATGCGTATACATATATCCTCATACCCCCTCCCTCTCGCGTCTCCCTCCCACCCTCCCTATCCCATCCCTCTAGGTGGTCACACAGCACCAAGCTGATCTCCCTATGATATGCGGCTGCTTCCCACTAGCTATCGATTTTACATATGGTAGTGTATGTATGTCCATGCCACTCTCTCACTTCGTCCCAGCTTACCCTTCCTCCTCCCCGTGTCCTCAGGTCCATTCTCTAGTAGATCTGTGTAGAAGACGAATATTTTCTAATTGAGAATCCAATAAAAGTTCTGACTGTTTTGTGAGGTTTTTTTCCCTTCTTAATGATTCGTTACCAAATATTGGATTGCGGTTCTTGCTGTAAGAACAATTTTAGAACAGACAGGTTTAGGGCTGGATCAACTCAGATGGAATGAGGAGAATGGCTGGGCCAGCAGTTGCCATGGGATATTGGCATGAGTTTAATTTACTGGAAGATGGTTCAATTTCACTTCTTTTTAGCTTTGTAGCCGTGTGACTAGGGCTATAAATTGGATATCATTCAACAGTTGCTGTTGTACATATTTTCCTTTTTTTAAATAATGCCATAACTTTCAGTTAAATAAAAAATCTCTCATTTTAGTCCATTTTTACAAGATAATGGCCTCATCACCGATTCTACCCATTTTATAGTTTTTGCTAAAGTCACTACCTTATACAGTAAAAGACAGAAATGCATGTATCTAAAATCTCCAAACACCTGTACTTTAACTTTTTTTTTGTAGCTATCAGCCTCTATTCAGTGTAATTCCTGAAGGAAATATGAGTAAGGAAATATTGTGAACATATATCACATAATAATTGCTGAAGCTAATTAATATTTTCTATAGTTTATATATATGTATATAAAGATAGTACTTAAACTTGGCATTAGGTATACCAACAAATGCTATTAAGATTGGATTATGAACTGATTCACTTTGCTGTACAGCAGAAACTAACACAACATTGTAAATCACCTATACTCCAATAAAAATTAATTTAAGAAAACAAGATTAGATTATGTTTAGGCCACAATATGTGGTCCATATAGTTAAAATATGCAAAATCCCAAGCCTGTATTTTTATTTTCTATTATTATGCTTTAAATAGGACAGAAATACATTTTTCCCAAATATTCATCTAAAATGCAAAATACACTAAAATATAGTGGTTCTGTGGTTTTTATTCGCTGAAGAGCTGGTTCAGAATTCCAAAATGAACTTGAAAAAATTGCACCCAGTTGCGTAGCAGAAGCTGTCGAGTTTGCTTGTATATTGCTTTGTTTTAATTTTGTGGAAACAATTGTGGAGTCTCCAGGGTCTTTTACCTAATCATAAAGTGGTCTGTAGACAAAAAAAATTAAATCACAAATAGACACAAAAAATCTTCAGGTCTATGTGATATTTTTCACATTTTTTTAACCAAACAGTTCTGGTTTTTATAAAATAACCTCAAAGTAAGCTGTCATTCTTTTAGAGGCCTGATGGAAGACATTACAGTGGTCTGCCATCCTGAACACACTGATGGTGGCCTGGTGTCACAGGAACATTGACGAGGCCAGCCTGATGTTTCTGGGTTCCCGTCTTTGTCGTGACAATAAGCCGCTTTGGGCTCGGGATGTCATGCGTCTTTTCTCTCCAGGTTGCAGGAGATAAATGGAAGTCTTCTTTCAGCCGTTGTGGCCACCTGAAGGACATGTCCTTTGAACTTTGCTTTGTAACTTTTTTTTTTAATTAATTAATTAATTAATTTATTTTTGGCTGTGCTGGGTCTTCGTTTCTGTGCGAGGGCTTTCTCTAGTTGCGGCGAGCGGGGGCCACTCTTCATCGCGGTGCGAGGGCCTCTTACTGTCACGGCCTCTCTTGTTGCGGAGCACAAGCTCCAGCCGCGTAGGCTCAGTAGTTGTGGCTTACGGGCCCAGTTGCTCTGCAGCATGTGGGATCTTCCCAGACCAGGGCTCGAACTCGTGTCCCCTGCATCGGCAGGCGGACTCTCAACCACTGCGCCACCAGGGAAGCCTTGCTTTGTAACTTTTAACATCCATTTACTTTTTTAGTTAGTATGTCCAAGGATCAAGATAGGTAAAGTACTTGGTAGAGCTTGTTCAAGAAAGTTGAGTACCATTGACACAAGTGTTTTTTAAAAAATCAGTAGCTGAGATGTGCGCCTATGTAAGATGTAAGAAACTCTGAGGAGGGGTGTGTGTGTGTGTGTTTGTGTGTGTGTGTGTGTGTGATTGAGGTGAAGTTTCTATGAGTACCTCCTACATTTAGCAGGCAAGTACTTTTACATGGAGAAAATTCTTTAACCACATGAGGAGGCATTATTTTTTTTTTTTGGAGGAGGCATTATTTTTCTTTGCAAATTAGCAAATAAATTTAATGTAACTAAGTAATACTGTTTTTGCTGAAACTACACAGCTGCTTGTAACATGAATATACACTGACTGTTCTTTATAAACCTAATTTGTTGATTAGCAATACATTCATGTGGTTTGAAAACAAACAACATAGTCTATAGTAAAAGGCCTCGTTTCTGCCACCCAGCACCCTATTATCACCCACTCATCCATGCCTCTTTTGTTTTCTTCCAGAGTTTTGAAAGTGTTCTTTAGATTTGAAAAACAGCATATCAGCACTTTTGAAAGTATACATGGGTGAAAAGAAATCTTAAATAGTGATACAAAGTGTTGGGTTGGATTTTTAAATTTCCTGACTCTCAGTTTTTTGACTCCGGAGTTAGGATTCTTTGTTAAAAATATTTAAAATTATATACCTGTCTGTGTGAACTTAGTAATCATTTTCAAGGGGAAGTGAATAAAGTTAGGATTGAAAGTTTTGAAGTGGGATTTCCTCACTAGGTGGCGCTCGTGTTCCTGGAGGTCAGGGGGCAGCCGCCCCTCACCTGCAGATGCAGTTTGCCAATTAGCACACAGTTACTGTGGAGACCTGCAAGGTCACACAGAGGGAAAGGCCTCCATATTGTCTCCCCTCTAATTAATGATTGTTCTATTCATACTTCTTTTCTGCACCCTATGTATGACCTTCCAAGTGGAGTGAAATTGTTGTAGTTTTCTCTTTAGACTGGGAGGTTACGTTATGTAAAGTTTGTACGCAGACAAGAAAGGGTCATGACAACTGTTACTTTGACCTAGGAAAAAACCCTGGGTAAGTTGAATTTTTTTTTTTTAATTTTTTAAAAATTTATTTATTTTCAGCTGCTTTGGGTCTTCATTGCTGCGCGCAGGCTTTCTCTAGTTGCAGCGAGCGGGGGCTACTCTTCGTTGCAGTGTGCGGGATTCTCACCGCGTGGCTTTTCTTGTTGCGGAACACGGACTCTAGGCACACAGGCTTCAGGAGTTGTGGCTCATAGGCTCTAGAGCGCAGGCTCAGTAGTTGTGGCGCACGGGCTTAGTTGTTCCGCGGCATGTGGGATCTTCCCGGGCCAGAGCTCGAACCCGTGTCCCCTGCATTGGAAGGCGGATTCTTATCCACTGAGCCACCAGGGAAGGCCCTAAGTTGAATTTTTACGGAGAAGTTCCCTATAGAACATAAATGATCTGGAAGATGCCTGGAATGTCCGTCCAATAACAAAAAGCTTTTAAACATGCTTTAGTGGTGTTATTATCTCTCTTAAGCATTAACATAGCCTCTCTACTACGAAGGGATCAAAGTGCATTACGCATTCTGGTTACACACCCTCCATGAGTCAAGTAGAACATTATGGATGTGCATATAAAAGTAATCTGGGCATTTCTGTTTGCCACTCAACCCTGTCATAAAGTCAAAAAGTTCAGCAGCAGGCAATAGGGGAAGGAAAAAAAAAACTTATACCAAGATAAAAGAAAGTTAGAAATATTCTAGTTAACTTTTTACTACATGTATTTAATCCTGCAACAATTAATTTTTCATACATTAATTTACCAGACATCTGCTTCCCATTTATTGTGCCTGGCACTGTGCTGGTCACCATGGATGTAAAGATAGATTCGACTAAATCTGTGTTTCAAGCCTGATGAGAAAGTGAACTTTCATCCAGAATTTCATCTTAATCGAACTTTCATCATCCTTATAGAAATTACTCTGACTCAACCACATCATCTTTTCATGCACCACTCTCTCCCACTTTCTGTCATCTACATCAAAATCTCATTCAAACTTACCTCTTCTAAGACACCTTCTAACACAGGTTACTTCCATAAGCCACATACTTTATTGTATTTGTAATTTGTAAAAGTGTTTATAGTCACCTTAACCTGGGGACAAGTCATGAGAGTGTCAGTTCATCTGCTTGGAATGATTTCAAGCTCTTGAAAATGATGTCTTCCGGGTCTCTTGCACACATAATGTGACCTCAGATCTCATTGACTGAAATACCATTTTTGATGTTTTATTAGGAGAAACAAAAAAAGCCTGTTCTAAGGCCCTTTGGGAAACATGGGACAAGTGGATCAGAGGGCATCAACTCATCCTTGGGGGCCCCTTTGAGTGACAGCTGTCCATAGGGACACAGATGACATGGGAAAGCTTCTGGCTAGTGCCCACAGGATCATGCCAATTGTAGAGGTGATCATTTGCGCCTCTGGCTTCCAGAAACAATGCTAATGCCCAAGTCGCCCAGATTCCTTTTCCCCAGTGAAATGTGTTTAAAGAGAAGAAGGACTGGGGGTGGAGATAGAAAAAGAAAAGAAAAAAGAAGATCCAACATCCTCAACTATCTGGTGTTGCTTTCCTTGTGAAGGTTTTTTTTGGGGGTTTTTTTCCCCCATGGTTCTTCCCTGTGAAAAGTGGGAGGAAAGTGAGAAAAGACGGGAAGGAGGCATTCTCTATTCAAATGACTCTAAGGAAAATTTTCACTCCTGTGATGCTGGCATGTGAGATTTTGAGTGCCCATTCTCAGGACTCCACGGAGACAAGGAGAGCACTTCACTCCTGCAGGGATACAGTGAGTTGAGGTGAAGCCTAAGAGGGAAAGGCCCTTGAGATGAAATGCACTCCTGGCTGCACAGAGCAGGGAAGACACGATATGGTGGTTTTTTTAAAAAGCCACTAAAGCCTCTTCAGGACAAGGTATCTATATTGTAATCAGAACTAAAATGCAGAAGGGAATCAGGAGAATCACCTGATGCTTCTCCGTGCCTGGTGTACTGTGCCTTCCTCTGGTGAGTCCAGCACAAATGCAAGGACAGGCAGAGTGCCTGCTTTCCCTTCAGCCTCTTCCATTCTACAGCTGTGCATGAGGGTCTCCTCCATTGTATTCTTTAGTCCTTATAGGTGGAGAGGAGTGCAATCTTTCCCTGAAAATGATTTCCCCAGCGTTTTTCCTTCTTTACTGTATCTCTTTGGGATTGGTTGAATTTAACCGAGCCCCTGTCCACACCACATAAATTCCCTTTATAATCTGGCATGCCAGTCACCCATATGGGCTGTCGCAGATATAAAGGACCACAATGGACACACTACAACAGTTGTTTCCTTTGGCCATCAAACGACAACTATCTTATAACAAGATCACACCGTAATCGGTATTTATTGGGGATGGCAGGCAGTAAGGGGTGGTGGTGATTCGAATGAGAGGGAGATGTAAATATGTATCTGGAACTATTCCTGATTTTAAGGCACATATAGTCAAAGTAGAACTAAATAATGACTCATAGTAGGCTGTGACTTGCGACATTGAGTGTTCTAGGAACTCTTAGGGGGACACAGTCGCCCAGGGAAGAAACCTCACAAAAAGGCAGGAGAACTTGACATGGGCCTCAGAGAATGAACACAAACCTCAGCGACAGGCTGGAGAAACCATTCCAGGTGGATGAATGGTGCGACTAGACAGGTTTTAGCGGAGTCTACGAAGACTGTGGGGAAATAGTGGGCAGTAAACTGGAAATGTGGATTGAGGCCAGATAGTGGAAGGAAACTAAGGCGCTTGGACTTTATCCTGGTGGTAATGAAGAGATAATGAGGATTTTTAATGAAGGTTTGGCATGATCAAGTGGTGTTTTAGGGAGATTACTGTGGCAGCAGTGAATTGGAGGGGGAGAAACACGTAAGCGATTAGTTAGGAGGCTATTATAATCACCCAGGCTTGAAGCAGCAGGGGTGTGGGGGCAATGGGAATTGAAGGAAAGGGTGGAGTGTGAGAGATAGTGCAAGGGAATGCCCAGTGAGCCTTGGGGGCTCATGGCTCTTCAGGACAAAAGGAAGGAAGGTGGCAGTGAGCATTGAATTGGGAGGGGGAGCCATTTGGGAGCAGAGGGGAGGTTGGGGCTCTGAGTCAGCCAAGCCTTGCGATATCTACAGGGCGTCCAAGTTCAAATGTCCAGCAGGCAGGTGGAGATGCAACACTGAGGCTCTGGAGAGCAGCCAGGCTAGGAACCTAGACTTTCCTCTTTTATGATGCAGGCTGACTTCTTTCTCCAAAGAGAACTGAAATTCAATGACTAAGCAATTAGGATAGAATGTGTGTATTATAAGATGTGTCCCTACGTATCAACAGGAAGGAAGAATCCAGGTCATCCTTTGAATATTTTAAACTTCTGGGAAAGTACTTTTAAATAAATCACTTCAATATTTCAAATGAATATTTTTTAAAGCTAAATTTCCCAGATAATATTCCCAAATGTTCAAATTTCTTCCTTCAGGGAAGCTCAGCCTTAGTGTCTAATAGAGTTCAATTACAGAGTAATTTCCGTGTCGAACGTGGTGGCGATTGCGCTATCTGCGTGGAGCTCTGTAGCTGCTCTGTGACTCCAGGTGAATGGCACAAGAGCCTTCAAGATCCTTGTAGGCCCTTTGCCTAATTCTCTCATGCAAATTAGAGGGAAGAGAGATCCCCAAATTTCATTTATCAGGAAAGTGCATCCTTCTGGCAAAAGGAATGAGAAAGAGGAGAAACACACGTCCTTTAATGTGTGCTACATAACCAGTGGCATGTGGCCACCTGGAGTTCCACCAGACTAAATGCCAACTGGCCCTTTCCTTTAAAAAGTAGGACGTTATGGATAAAAATGTGACCAGTGCGGAAATAAAACAGCTTTGGACTTCACTCTTGGGTGTGTGGACTCAGCTGCCAAAGTCCTCCCCACACAATTCAGACGTTAGTGGTCATTGTTTGAGTTTTGCTATGAAATTCAAGGGACTGAACAAGTCAATCAAATCAGCCGCTATCTGAAAATCAAGGGAAAAACATTTTTTTAACCTGATAACTGGTAAACAATTGGCTTCCAAGTCCAGAAGAATGACTCCTCTTAATTCACAAATGCATTTATTTGAGTAGTGCTTGCATGAGACTTGCATGAGATGTTAAGGGGGGAGTTGAAGTGTCTGCTGCCATCTGTGAATTTAGGAGCCCCGTGGTGTTTTTCATGTGAGGGCATCTCACGAGCAGGATCCTTGTATATCAGGGGAGTTATGACCACCATATCTGTTTATTATCTGGCCACAAAGAGCTTGAGCTCCTGTCCACTTCTGTTGATTCCACCGCAGAGCTTGTACCTGCCCTCGTGCAGAGGTACACTCCACTGATGCTCCAGGAGACTGTCAGCGTTTTGAGTCATTTCTAGTTGGACTAGGGAAGTGACGATGTGAGCTTTTAACTGAGCTCAGCTGCCCAAGACCCACGGGAAACTTGGAAGGGAACATTGAGATCTCTATGGCCACACCATCTGCCCACCCCCTACCCCTCCTTACTCAAGAAGCATCTGAATGTAGCAAACACTCAAATTTCTCAATTCTATGCATTGAATTGAAGCAATTAACAAAGGATCCCATCTAGGAATTCTGCTTTATTTGTGATCAGACCTTTTCGCTGGCAGATAACAGATAATATTAAGTAATCAAGAAGTTTACCACACAACCCAGCCAGACTGGATCAGCTCCGGAGGCACTCCTTCCTCCACCCTCATAAGATAACACATTATCAGTAGAGCCTTTTCTTGAATACAAGGTGGTGAGATTAGATGACTTTTAAGGGCCCTTCCAAGTCTGAAATCTCATGTTGTCTTTTGATTGAGATGAATATAGTTACACATTGTGCACTATTCCGTGGGTCTCTCTACTCAACTGAAACACTGCCTCTGACCTTCCCAGTAATGACCTCATCAGCCTTTGATTTTCGGAAGCCCTTATCAGTAAATGTATGCTGGATGCTCCAAACTTCAAAAAATAGGGGAAACTTGCACACACACACATTTCATTTAAATTTAACTCAGTTGATCCCAAGTTTTCTGATATGCCTAAGATTTAACTTCCTCCATATTTAAATAATGACTTTTAAATTCCAGTATTAAAGTACATATACCTGTATATGTTTTAGCTTTCTAATAATCATTCCTAAGCAACATATAGAAGACATTCAAGTTTACCAAGGTTGATAGTTTGGTCTTAGTTCCCCTTCAGCAAAAGAAAAAAAAAAAAAAAAGACAAAGGTCAAAAAATAACCTTTTTCCAGTAGTTCTTGGCTGAAAATAAATTCTGAATTTCTTTTATTAATATGTTGCCCTTTATTGTATGTCAGAAATAGGGATCATAGAGGGCTGGAATGTGATCTTGATATATGGCTTTACTGCTCTTTCTACTAACTGCTGAATTATTATCATTTCACAGAAATTACATCTGAAAAGGAGGAATGTGTCTTTAAATCAAAAAATTCCAAATACATAACCTTTGCTAAAATGATTAGTAATTTCTCCAAGCCATGAGCTTGAAAATACTCAATTCCAAGGATCTATATAACCCTTTCATTCTTCCTTACTATTGTCAAACGCTGAGCAGAAAACACAAGGAGAATGTCTACAACGCATGAAAAGCATTCTACTTTACCAGATATCAGCAAAAAAAAAAGGAAAAAAAAACCCCAACCAACTAGTTACCGGCAGGCAGGGGGCGGGTGGTGGTGGGGACATTGGGGGTGGAGTGGGATGAAGATACTGTTAAGTACTTAAATTAACAAAAGTTAATTCCCCAGTGGTGCCTCTATACATTAACTCTATGAGAAAGCTGCCCCCGTGGGCCAATTTAACTTCAGGAAGTGACTTAGGCACTGGGAAGAATAGGCCACAATATTTCATCAAATACAGCAAAAACAAATTACCTCAGACTCAGGAACCCTGAGACCCCTTTCTGAACGTGTGTGCCGCTTGAAGGGGAAGGAAATTCCTTTCTCAGGGAACGATGGCACAGACGGTGTAGCAAGGAATGGGCCCCTGGCTTCCCAGCTCCCTCACACTCACCTTGGGAGGGGACCTTATAAATCCCAAACTGGCAGCCTCTAGGCAGGCCCAGCTGGCTCCCGAAGGCGACTTTATTTTGCTTTGAGTTTGATGAAGATGAGGGTGACTTTCACGTCTGCTCGGAATCCCTGGGAAGCCTTGATGAGCAGGTCTGTCAAAGTCAGCCGCAGGCTTTACGGTTCTAGCAGGACAGGAGTGGATTGCATATGGCTCTGTAAATTTACTCATATTCCACCTTCTAGTATTTAAGAAGAGACCCCACTAGGTTGTTTCATCTCCTTGTGTTCCAGGAAGTGTCTCCCTTGGTTCCAAGACAGAAGACCCACCCTGTGTCCTCCTGCCCTCCTGGTCTCTATAACCAGGTCTGAGCCTAGTGGGTGGTGAAAAGCAGGATGTTCTAGTGGTTAAGATCATGGACTCTGACGACTGACTGCCTGGGTTCTAACCCTGGCTCTACCACCTATAGTCGTGGTACCATTACCTTGGGACTTAACCCTGTGCCTCAGTTTTCTCATCTGTAAAGCAGGGATTCATTCATTCATTCACTTTTTTTTTTTAATAAATTTATTTATTTATTTTTGGCTGTGTTGGGTCTTCGTGGCTGCGCGCAGGCTTTCTCAAGTTGCGGAGAGCAGGGTTTATTCTCTGTTGCAGTGCGAGGGCTTCTCATTGCGGTGGCTTCTCTTGTTGCGGAGCACGGGCTCTAGGCACGCGGGCTTCAGTAGTTGTGGCTCGCGGGCTCCAGAGTGCAGGCTCAGTAGTTGTGGCGCACAGGCTTAGTTGCTCCACGGCATGTGGGATCTTCCCTGACCGGGGTTTGAACCCGTGTCCCCTGCATTGGCAGGCGGATTCTTAACCACCGCGTTGCCAGGGAAGTCCCATTCATTGGTTTTTTCAAATGTTTATTGAATGTTCTAGGCACAGGGTGAATAAAACATACAACGTCTCTGCTCTCATGGAGTTTGCATTATAGTAGGGAGAAAGGCAAATAAATAAATAACGATGTATCAGATATAGTAATAGGTGCATTGAAGAGAATTAAGATAGGTTTATGTGGCAGAGTGTCAAATGGCTGCTTGGCAAAGGCCTCTCTGAAGAGATGACCAGAGTGAGAAGAAGTCAGCCATGAGAAGATCATGGGAAAGAGCTTTCCAGGCAGAGGGAACGGCAAGTACAGACTCTACAGCAGAATGAGTTTGGTGTGTCCCACTTAGAGAAGGGCCAATGCTCCTGGAGTACGTGGGCAAGCAGATGCAGAAGCCGGGCCTCAGATGGGGGTGCTAGTGTCTGGCAGATCAGGGCATTGGACTCTGAGTATGATGGAAACCATGATCTGATTTACACTGACTATGCCGTGTGGAGAGTGGATCGCGGCAGGGCGTGGAAGAGTGGAAGCAGAGAGAGTAGTCCGGAGACTGCAGCAGTGACCCAGGTAAGAGGAGAGAGAAGCCGGAGAGAAGTGGGTAGATCCTGGATACGTTTGGGAAGAAGAGTCAGGAGAAGTTGTTAAGGGATTTGGATCTAGAGAGTAAAAGAAAGGGAGACCCCTAGGATTTGGGGCTTGAGCAACCAGGTACTGTAGATGGTAGCTTCTTTTATTGTGATGAGGAAGACTGGAGGGAAGTGCAGGTCGAGGTGGGAGAGGGGATCAAATGTTCGGTTTGGACATGATGCTTGAGACGCCTATGAGCTGTGCAGAGAGAGAGAAATGTCGGGCAGAACACTGGATAAACAAGGCTAAGTTCTGGGGACACGTCAGGGCTGGTGACTTGAGGACTGCAGGAATCTGTGTGGATTCCTGCAGCCATGGGACTGGATGACATCATCTGGACAGGGATGGCAGAGGGAGGCGATAAGAGGATGCAGTAGAGGTGTGAGGGAGGAGACGCAGCCTCTGAGGCTGATGGAGAGGGAGGAAGGAAACCAGCAGGGTGTGGTGTCTGAAAGCCAAGAGGAGAGGGTCGAGAAGGAGGGAGCGGGCAACGTGTACAATATGCCGCAGAGGGTTGGGCAGCACGAGGACTGGCAGCTGACCATCGCTTGGAGGTGCCAGGTTGAGGTAGTTGGTAATCCCTGGAGCAGCATCTGTGGAGTGGGGAGGACAGCTGGTGTGCAGTGAGCTCAGGCAGGGGAGGATCGCGTTTAATTATGAGCAAGTCAGTGGCCGGTGGGTGGGGAAAGGCAGAACGTTGTGGTGGTGAAGATCCCTGTGGGACCTGAGGACTCTACCACTGGGGGCTCTTTTCAAGAAAAATCATGCAGAGTTAATACGAAGTAGGTGTGAATGTAAATATCTATTTAGAATGAGAAATCATAAAATAAGTTATAAATTTAAAAGTCTGACAAATCCCATGCACAACAAAATACAGAAAAATAACATTTTTATTAATTAAAAGCCAGGTGCACCTCTATAATATTTTTCCTTCTTTTTTTGTCTAGATACACTTCTTTACATGATAGTGATTTTTACATAGCGTGTGCGCACACACACACACACACACACACACACACACACACACACAAGTAAACCTCTCTACTTACCCTGTAGAGCCTATCAATATGTATTTCATAGATGGCCGGAGCTCACTGCAGTCACTGGTGGGATTTCTTTTTCTTCTTTTCTTTTAATTTTACTGACAGGATTTTGAGTACTGCTTGTTAATAAGAGTATAAAAATCTGTTTTCCACTATCACCTGGGGCCTCAACTAGAGAGGCTGAACCAAATAGGTCAACCAAAGCCTGCGAAATACGCTGAAAATCAAAGCTAGGAGAAGTCCTCTTCGATATCCTATTAATTACACCAGGGTTTCTCAACCTTACCCTGTTGACCTTTGGGGCCAGGTAGCTCTTGGTTGTCCGAAGCTGACTTGTGCGTTGCAGGATGTTTAGCGACATCCCTGTCTTCTACCCACTAGATGCCAGTAGACAACCAAAAATGTCTCTAGACATTGCCAAATGCTCCCGGGGCGGGCGGGGCGGGGGGGGGGGGGGGAGTGGCGGGGGGGGGGCAAAGTTGTCCCAGTTGAAAGCCACTGTGTCACGCTAATTGTGTGTGGTCTTTGGTTGCTCTTTCCCTGCTGTGAATTTGTGGTCCAGGATTATTTGGCCGAGGCTTGGCTTTTATCTCAACAAGAAGTTATATAGGGGGAGACGCAAGAGGGAAGAGATATGGGAACATATGTATATGTATAACTGATTCACTTTGTTATAAAGCAGAAACCAACACACCATTGTAAAGCAATTATACCCCAATAAAGATGTTAAAAAACAAACAAACAAACAAACAAAAAGAAGTTATGTAGGGATGAGTGGCACCTCTTTGCCCTCTTCCCATCTCAGTTTTGACCTAGAACCTCTGCCTGCAGCCAGAGCTCACAGCGCACTGAAAAACTCAGAGCTCTTGGTAGACAAACCCTAGAGGGACACATCATATCCCCAGAACCTTGACGAGTAAGGAGGTGTTGAGTATAAAACCCTCAACTAATGTATGATTAGGACTAAGGCATAACTGGTGAAAGTTGAGCTAATTCTTTTTTTTTTTTAGTGAAAAAAGCAAGCATTATTTTAGGCAGAGAATACATTTAACAAACTTGTTACTCTAAGAAGTGGTGCAGGTTGAAGACATAAATTAACTTTAAGAACTGCTGAACAAATGTGTGACTACTATTAAGGCAAAGAGGATAATATGGACAGTTGGAGGGAGCATCTTTTTTTTTTTATCATGTGGAGTTTGAAATCAGAATCTATTTTTAAAATTAATTAATTAATTAATTTTTGGCTGTGTTGGGTCTTCGTTGCTGTGCGAGGGCTTCTCCAGTTGAGGCGAGCAGGGGCTACTCTTCGTTGTGGTATGTGGGCTTCTCACTGCGGTGGCCTGTCTCGTTGCGGAACACAGGCTCTAGGCACGCGGGCTCAGTAGTGGTGGCTCGCGGGCTCCAGGGTGCCCGCTCAGGAGTTGTGGCGCACGGACTTAGCTGCTCCAAGGCATGTGGGATCTTCCCAGACCAGGGCTTGAACCTGTCTTCCCTGCATTGGCAGGTGGATTCTTAACCACTGGGCCACCAGAAAAGCCCCTGGAGGGAGCATCTTTAAACTTGCTGACTTAGAAGAGACAACCAAATCAAATGTCACAGTGAGATACCATTTCACACTCACTAGGATGGCTAAAATCAAAGAAACTGAAAATAACAAGTGTTGACAAAGCTGTGGAGAAATTGGAACCTTCATATATTGCTGGTGGGAATTCAAAATGGTGCAGTCACTGTGGAAAACAGTTTGACAGTTCCTCAAAAGGTTAAACATATAGTTAATTACCTTATCACTCATCAGTGCCATTCCGAGATACCCAAGAAAATTGAAAGCATAAATCCACACAAAAATTTGTACATAAATGTTCATAAAAGCACTATTAATAACGCCCCAAAGTGGAAACAACCCAAATGTCCATCAGCAGATGAGTGGATAAACAAAATATGATATATACACACAATGGAATATTACTGAGCCATAAAAAGGAAAGCATGTGACAGGGATGAACCTTGAAAGCATTATGCTAGATGAAATAAGCCAGACACAAAAGGCCATGTATTGCATGATTTCATTTATATAAAACGGACATAATAAGCAAATCCAGAGAAACAGAAAATAGATTAGTGGTGCCCAGGGGATGGAAGGACGAGGTAACTGAGTCCTTCTCATAGGTACAGGGTTTCTTTTTGAGGTGATGGAAATGTTCTGGAATTAGATAGTGGTGATGGTTGCACAACTCCTTGAATATACTAAATACCACTGAATTGTACACTTTAAATGGTGAATGCTATGTTATGGGAATTATATTTCAATTTTTAAAAAAGAGGCCACCACCAAAACCTAGAATTAGTAGGGTCCCTGAGAATCATGTGGTACAAACTTCACGTTTTCTAACTGATAAACCTTGAGGGTATTGTCCAAGAAATTCTCTTTAAAAAACTAGTTTGAAGTGGATTCCCACTTACTTAGAACCCACTGAGACTTGAGAAGCACAACTGGCATTAAAAGCAGAATGACGCCCAGAACAGGGCCATAGAGACCACCTCTGGAGGTCCATCATTTAAATAAATGAATATTTATTGAGGGCCTACTGTGTGCCAGGCACTTTTCCCGGTGCTGGGGGTACATCAGGAACTAAACAGGCAAAAAAAGTCCTGCCTCCATGGAACTTAGATTCTAACTTAAGTCTTCCCTAGACTTTCCTAGGACATTTTAGAAGCTGTGTTGTCAAACTAGTGCACATTTAGAAGTCAAAACCAGTTTTCAGAAGGAATGGTTGAATGAACTGAGTATTTTCACCTTTAGAAAGAGAAGATTGAGGAAGAACATGATAACTGCCTTCAAAAGCCATTTGGAAGAGAGCCGTTTCATTCTCCACTGCTCCCAAGGGCAGCGCTCGCGTCAGAGGGTAAACGTTACAGAGAGGTGGAATTGGGCTCGTAAAGGAAGGAAGAAAACTCACGTTGTTGTGTACCTGCTTAATAGCAGGCATTCTGCTGGGTATTTCACCTGTGTTACCTCATTTAATCCTCACAGTATCCCTACAAGGTACAATGATTAGCACTACTTAAAGAAGTGGAAATGGAGGCTTAGCAAGGTTATGTAACCACCCCAAGTTCACACAGGTGGTCAATGGCTGAGGCAATGGTCAGACCTTTCCCTGGCTGGCTCCACAGTCCTGCTACCATGCCATGCTGTCCTCTCAACAGTTAATGCTTTCAAAAATGTGCACATTTGTGGAGGGGAAGCCTGCATGTGATGCAGAGGTAGACTGGATGACCCAGATACTTTGACCCTTCACAACATACTCTCACACTGTCTCATTTGGCTCACTCTATGAAGATGGCTAAAGTGGTAAAATGAAATTAATAATAATCCACAGGAGTGCGGGTCATTTGAGATAATGTACTTGCAGAATCTAGCATAGTGACATCAACATTATTCAGCAAGCATTTATTGAGAACCTGCTTTGCGCCAGGTCCTCAGATGTGACACCAGCATGGTCCTCATGGAGCTTACAGTTTTGTCTGACAGAGGGCACACCATAACATGTAAGGTCCAACCCCTTTCCCCTAGTTCCCAACCCTCTATGCAGGGCAGGCTACTATCCTCATTTTATACTCCTGTATTCAATCAACTGGCAAATTTTACTGGGTGACTTCTGTGTGTCAGGCACTGTTTTAGGCATTGGAGATAAAGCAGTGAACAAAATGGACAAAAAAATCTCTATTTTATGGGGCTTGCTTTGGTGCTTACAATAAACAAATATAGATAAAATACTACATTCAAAAGTGAAAAGTGCTATGAAGAAAAATAAAGCTTGGAAAGGGAATAAGAAAGTCCTGGGGAATTTGGAGGTTGCCGTTTTAAATAGGTGGTCAGGAAGGACCTCACTAAGTTTGAATCTTGGCACTAACTTTGAGGAGATGAAGGGTGAGCTATGCAGATATTGAGGGAAAGAGAATGTGCAGTTGAGGAAGGCCCAGGGCAAATGCCTAGAAGGCGGAGCATGCTAGGTGTGAGGGAGATGAGGTCAGAAAGGTAATGGGGAGCCAAACTGTGTAGGGCAGGTGAGGCATTATGAAGATGTGGATTTGCTCTGTGTGAGATGGGATGTCATTACAGGTCTGTCCACTGTCTGGAGAACAGGCTGTAAGGGAACAAGGATATGAGCAGGAAGTTTAGGAGCCAGGACAGGTAGAAGGATCCCGCCATGTTCACCCCCTAATCCCTGGAAAGTGGGAATATGTTATATATATTACATGGCCAAAGGAACTTGGCAGATGCAATTAAGGTTATGAACTTTTTTTTTTTTAGTATTTATTTATTCATTTCTTTTGGCTGTGCTGGATCCTAGTTGTGATACATGGGATCTTCGTTGAGGCATGCAGGATCTTTAGTTGTGGCACACATGTGGGATCTAGTTCCCTGACCAGGGATCGAACCCGGGCACCCTGCATTGGGAGGTCGGAGTCTTACCCACTGGACCACCAGGGAAGTCCCGAGGTTATGGACTTTAAAATAGGGAAATTGTCCTGAACTGTCCAGATGGGCCCCATCTAAACGCATGAGCCCTTAAAAGCAGTTTTCTTCAGCGGGAGTCAGAGAAATGTGGCAGAAAGAGAAGTCAAGGAGATACAGCACATGAGATGGACTTAATCATCTGTTGTTGACGGGAAACCATGAGAAGCAACTGAATCCTGCAACAATCTTAAGGGAGTTGGAAGATGAGAGTCCAAGTCAGTTGACATCTTGATTTTAGCCTTGGGGGACCCTGAGCAGAGAACCCAGCCAAACCCTGAGACCTCTGACCTACGCAACTATGAGATAATAAATGCGTGTTGTCTTAAGTTGATACGTTGGGGTGATTTGTTAGGGCAGCACTAGAAAATTAAGGCAGGAGTTGTTGCAGTAATTCACATGAGATATGATGATGGTTTGGACTTCTGAAGCTAGATCCCAGAGGATTTCCTGATGGGTGACATGTAGGGCATTAGAGAAAGGGAGGAATCAAGGATGATTCCAAGGGTTTGGGCCTGCACAGCTGGAAGGATGGAGTTGCCATTAACTGAGATGAGAAAGATTGTGGGAGGGGCAAGTCTGGGTGGGAGGATGGAGAGTTTGGTTGCATCTATGTGAAGTTTGAGGGGCCTGTAAATATCCAAGTGGAAATGTCTAGGAGGTAGTTAGATAGATTAGTCTAAGTATTGGACAGGTCTAGATTGGAGAAATAAATTTGAGAATCATGAGCATGTAGCTGATTTTTAAAGCCATAAGACTAGATGAGATTACTGTGGTGAATGGAATTCTAACATCACCCCACTGCTATAGCCCTTTTAAAGTCTCCTCCTCTTGACTGTGGACAGAAGCTGTGAAATGAGACTTCACTCCTGTGCTTATGTTATGGTGTATGTCAAAACGTATCTTGTAAGTGTAATTAATGTTACTTTATTAGTCTGCTTGGGTTGCCATAACAAAATACCATGGACTGGGTGGCTTAAACAAAAGAAATTTATTTTCTCATCAATTTTATCAAAGCCCTGGAGGAAATAAGTCTGAGATCAGAGTGCCGACATGGGAAGAGCTCCTTCCTGGCTTATAGATGGCCACCTTCCCCCTGTATCCTTACATGGCAGTGAGAGAGGTGGAGGGGTTGTGGGAGAGAAAGATCTCTAGCATCTCTTTCTATAAGGGCACTAATACCATCATGAGGGCCCCATCCTCATGACTTCCTCTAACCTTAATTACCTCCCAAAAGCCCCATCTTCAAACACCATCACATTAGAGGTTAGGGATTCAACATATGAAGGGGTGGGGCACAAACATTCAGTCAATAACAGTTACTAATCAGTTGACTTTTAGTTAAATCAAGGGAGATAATCAAATGGGCTTGACCTAATCCCATAAGTCCTTTGAATCTGGCTCTAGAGGGCAGAGACAGAAGAAGAGAGAAATCTGAAGTAAGAGGGATTGCATGCATAAGAAATTCTCCATTGCCAGCTTTGAAGTTGGAGGACGGAGCCATGTGGCAAGAAATATGAGCAGCCTCTAGGAGCTGAGAGCAGCTCCCCTCTGACAGCTTGTAGGAGAAGCGGGCCTCAGTCCCACAGTCTCATGCAACTGAATCCTGCCAACAACCTGACTGAGCTTGGAAGCATATTCTTCTCTGGAGCCTCTGGATGAGAACTCAGAGCAACCGACCCCTTGACTTCAGTTTTTGAGACTTGAGCAGAGGACCCAGCCATACCATACCTGGACTTCTGAGCTGGAAATGTGTGTCCTTGTAAGCCATTTAGTTTGTGGTAGTTTATTATGCTGTAATTTTAAAAAACTAGTATAATCACCAAGGCAGTGAGTGTAGACAGAGACCAAGAGAGGCTCAAGACTTGAGCCCTGGGGCACTGTAATGTTTAAAGCTAGCAAAAAGAGGAAAAGCCAGAAAAAAAAAAAAAGATACAGAAAGGAGTGGACAGGAGGAAAGCCAAGAGGCAGCAGAGTCCTGGAGGCAAATTGAAGAAAGTGTTTCTGGGAGGGGAGAGAATACTAGTCTATTCTGAGGATCAGTGAAAGGTCAAGGTCAAGAAAGGTCAACATTTTATAGATAAGAAAACAAAAACTCTGAGAGGGCAAGTGACTTGCCCAAGGTAACATAAATGGAAATTTGTGGAACCAGATCTCTGGCTTCTAGTTTTGTTCTCTTCCATTCATACCATATTGTCTTCATCCATATAGTTGCTTTTTTTTTTGCGGTACACGGGCCTCTCACTGTTGTGGCCTCTCCCGTTGCAGAGCACATGCTCCGGACGCGCAGGCTCAGTAGCCATGGCTCACGGGCCCAGCCGCTCCATGGCATGTGGGATCTTCCTGGACTGGGTCACGAACCCGTGTCCCCTGCATTGGCAGGTGGACTCTCAACCACTGTGCCACCAGGGAAGCCCATCCATATAGTTTTTGAAAATTTTTTTAAATTAACTTGAATTGAGAGGCAAGACACTTGCGTTCTGTTTATTTATTTGCCAAGACAAATTCATAAAAGTTTACTACAGGCGAGAGCACCGGGATCACAACTAACTGCTAAACAATTATCGACAGGAAGACACTGGAACTCACCAGAAAAGATACCCCACATCCAAAGACAAAGGAGAAGCCGCAGTGAGATGGTAGGAGGGGCGCAATCACAATAAAATCAAATCCCATAACGGCTGGGTGGGTGACTCACAAACTGGAAAACACTTATACCACAGAAGTCCACGCACTGGAGTGAAGGTTCTGAGCCACACATCAGGTTCCCAAGCTGGGGGTCCGGCAACGGGAGGAGGAATTCCTAGAGAATCAGACTTTGAAGGCTAAAGGGATTTGATTGCAGGACTTCGACAGGACTGGGAGAAACAGAGACTCCACTCCTTGAGGGCACACACAAAGAAGTAGTGTGCGCATTGGGACCCAGGGACCCCATAGGAGACTGAACCAGACCTACCTGCTAGAGTTGAAGGGTTTCCTGCAGAGGTGAGGGGTGTCTCTGGCTCACCGTGGGGACAAGGACACTGGCAGCAGAAGTTCTGGGAAGTACTCCTTGGTGTGAGCCCTCCCAGAGTCTGCCATTATCCCCACCAAAGAGCTGGTTAGGCTCCAGTGCTGGGTCACCTCAGGCCAAACAACCAACAGGGAGGGAACCCAGCCCCACCCATCAGCAGACAAGCGGATTAAAATTTTACTGAGCTCTGGCCACCAGAGCGAGACCCAGCTCTACCCACCACCAGTCCCTCCCATCAGGGAGCTTGCACAAGCCTCTTAGATAGCCTCATCCACCAGAGGGCAGACAGCAGAAGCAAGAAAAACGATAGCTCTGCAGCCTATGGAAGGAAAACCACATTCACAGAAAGACAGACAAAATGAAAAGGCAGAGGACTATGTACCAGATGAAGGAACAAGATAAAACCCCGGATAAACAATGAAATGAAGTGGAGATAGGCAACCTTCCAGAAGAAGAATTCAGAATAATGACTGTGAAGATGATTCAGGACCTCAGAAAAATAAAGGAGGCAAAGACAGAGAAGATGCAAGAAATGTTTAACAAAGACTTAGAAGAATTAAAGAACAAACACCTAGAAGAATTAAAGAACAAACACCTAGAAGAATTAAAGAACAAATAAACAGAGATGAGCTATACAATAACTGAAATGAAAAATACACTAGAAGGAATCAGTAGCAGAATAACTGAAGCAGAAGAACGGATAAGTGACCTGGAAGACAGAATGGTGGAATTCACTGCCGCAGAACAGAATAAATAAAAAAGAATGAAAAGAAATGAAGACAGCCTAAGAGACCTCTGGGACAACATTAGATGCACCAACATTCACATTATAGAGGTCCCAGAAGGAGATGAGAGAGAGAAAGGACCCAAGAAAATATTGGAAGAGATTATAGTTGAAAACTTCCCTAACATGGGCAAGGAAATAGCCACCCAAGTCCAGGAAGCACAGAGAGTCCCAGGCAGGATAAACCCAAGGAGAAACATGCTGAGACACATAGTAATCAAACTGACAAAAATCAAAGACAAAGAAAAATTATTGAAAGCAACAAGGGAAAAACGACAGATAACATACAAGGGAACTCCCATAAGCTAAACAGCTGATTTCTCAGCAGAAACTCTAAAAGACAGAAGAGAGTGGCATGATATATTTAAAGTGAGGAAAGGGAAAAACCTACGACCAAGATTACTCTACCCGGCAAGGATTTCATTCAGATTCAATGGAGAAATCAAAAGCTTTACAGACAAGCAAAAGCTAAGAGAATTCAGCACCATCAAACCAGCTCTACAACAAATGCTAAAGGAACTTCTCTAAGTGGGAAGCACAGGAGAAGAAAACGACCTACAAAAACAAACCCATAACAATTAAGAAATGGTAATAGGAACAAACATATCGATAATTACCTTAAATGTGAATGGATTAAATGCTCCAACCAAAAGATACAGGATCACTGAATGAACAAGACCCATATATATGCTGTCTACAAGAGACCCACTTCAGACCTAAGGACACATACAGACTGAAAGTGAGGGGATGGAAAGCAATATTACATGCAAATGGAAATCAAAGGAAAGCTGCAGGAGCAATACTCTTATCAGATAAAATAGACTTTAAAATAAAGAATGTTACAAGAGACAAGGAAGGACACTACATAATGATAAAGGGATCAATCCAAGAAGAAGATATAACAATTATAAATATATATGCACCCAACATAGGAGCACTTCAATGCATAAGGCAACTGCTAACAGCTACAAAAGAGGAAATCAACAGTAACACAATAATAATGAGGGACTTTAACACCTCACTTACACCAATGGACAGATCATCCAGAAAGAAAATTAATAAGGAAACACAAGCTTTAAATGACACAATAGACCAGATAGATTTAACTGATATTTATAGGACATTCCATCCCAAAACAGCAGATCACACTTTCTTCTCAAGTGCACACGGAACATTCTCCAGGATAGATCACATCTTGGGTCACAAATCAAGCTGCAGTAAATTTACGAAAATTGAAATCATATGAAGCAGCTTTTCCGACCACAACGCTATGAGATTAGAAATCAATTACAGGGGAAAAAACACAAACACATGGAAGCTAAACAATACGTTACTAAATAACCAAGAGATCACTGAAGAAATCAAACAGGAAATCAAAAAGTACCCAGAGACAAATGACAATGAACAAACGACGATCCAAAACCACTGGGATGCAGCAAAAGCAGTTCTAAGAGGGAAGTTTATAGCAATACAATTCTACTGCAAGAAACACAAAAAATCTCAAATAAACAATCTAACTTTACACCTAAAGGAACTAGAGAAAGAAGAACAAACAAAACCCAACGTTAGTAGAAGGAAAGAAATCATAAAGATCAGAGCAGAAATAAATGAAATAGAAACAAAGAAAGCAATAGCAAAGATCAATAAAAATAAAAGCTGTTTCTTTGACAAGATAAACAAAATTGATAAACCATTAGCCAGACTCATCAAGAAAAAGAGGGAGAGGACTCAAATCAATAAAATTAGAAACGAAAAAGGAGAAGTTACAACGGACACCACAGAAATACAAAGCATCCTAAGAGACTACTACAAGCAACTCTATGCCAATAAAATGGACAACCTGGAAGAGATGGACAAACTCTTAGAAAGGTATAACCTTCCAAGACTGAACCAGGAAGAAATAGAAAATATAAACAGACCAATCACAAGTAATGAAATTGAAATTGTGATTAAAAATCTTCCAACAAACAAAAGTCCAGGACCAGATGGCTTCACAGTTGAATTCTATCAAACATTTAGAGAAGAGCTAACATCCATCCTTCTCCAACTCTTCCAAAAAATTGCAGAGGAAGGAACACTCCCAAACCCATTCTATGAGGCCACCATCACCCTGATACCAAAACCAGACAAAGATACTACAAAAAAAGAAAATTATAGACCAATATCACTGATGAATGCACATGCAAAAATCCTCAACAAAACAGTAGCAAACAGAATCCATCAACACATTAAAAGGATCATACACCATGATCAAGTGGGATTTATCCCAGGGATGCAAGGATTCTTCAATATACTCAAATCCATCAATGTGATACACCATATTAAGAATATGGTGTATACCAATTGAAGAATACCAATTGAAGAATAAAAACCATATGATCATCTCAATAGATGCAGAAAAACCTTTTGCCAAAATTCAACACCCATTTATGATAAAAACTCTCCACAAATTGGGCATAGAGGGAACCTACCTCAACATAATAAAGGCCATATATGACAAACCCACAGCAAACATCATTCTCAATGGTGAAAAACTGAAAGCATTTCCTCTAAGATCAGGAACAAGACAAGGATGACCACTCTCACCACTATTATTCAACATAGTTTTGGAAGTCCTAGCCACGGCAATCAGAAAAGAAAAAGAAATAAAAGGAATACAAATTGGAAAAGAAGAAGTAAAACTGTCACTGTTTGCATATGACATGGTACTATACATAGAGAATCCTAAAGATGCCACCAGAAAACTACTAGAGCTAATCAATGAATTTGGTACAGTTGCAGGACACAAAATTAATGCACAGAAATCTCTTGCATTCCTGTACACTAATGATGAGAAATCTGAAAGAGAGATTAAGGAAACACTCCCATTTGCCACTGCAACAAAAAGAATAAAATACCTAGGAATAAACCTACCTAAGAAGACAAAAGACCTGTATGCAGAAAACTATAAGACACTGATGAAAGAAATTAAAGATGATACCAACAGATGGAGAGATATACCATTTTCTTGGATTGGAAGAATCAACATTGTGAAAATGACTATACTACCCAAAGCAATCTACAGATTCAATGCAATCCCTATCAAACTACCAATGGCATTTTTTACGGAACTAGAACAAATAATCTTAAAATTTGTATGGAGACACAAAAGACCCTGAATAGCCAAAGCAGTCTTGAGGGAAAAAAACGGAGCTGGAGGAATAAGACTCCCTGACTTCAGACTATACTACAAAGCTACAGTAATCAAGACAATATGGTAGTGGCACAAAAACAGAAACATAGATCAATGGAACAAGATAGAAAGCCCAGAGATAAATCCACGCACCTACAGTCAACTAATCTATGACAAAGGAGGCAAGGATATACAATGGAGAAGACAGTCTCTTCAATAAGTGGTGCTGGGAAAACTGGACAGCTACATGTAAAAGAATGAAATTCGAACACTCCCTAACACCATACACAAAAATAAACTCAAAATGGATTCATGACCTAAATGTAAGACCAGACACTATAAAACTCTTTGAGGAAAACATAGGAAGAACACTCTTTGACATAAATCACAGCAAGGTCCTTTTTGATCCACCTCCTAGAGTAATGGAAATAAAAACAAAAATAAACAAATGGGACCTAATGAAACTTAAAATCTTTTGCACAGCAAAGGAAACCATAAACAAGACGAAAAGACAACCCTCAGAATGGGAGAAAATATTTGCAAACGAATCAACGGACAAAGGATTAATCTCCAAAATATATAAACAGCTCATGCAGCTCAATACTAAAGAAACAGACAATCCAATCCAAAAATAGGCAGAAGACCTAAATAGACATTTCTCCAAAGAAGACATATAGATGGCCAAGAAGCATATGAAAAGCTGCTCAACATCACTAATTATTAGAGAACTGCAAATCAAAACTACAATTAGGTATCACCTCACACCAGTTAGAATGGCCATCATCAGAAAATCTTCAAACAACAAATGCTGGAGAGGGTGTGGAGAAAAAGGAACCCTCTTGCACTGTTGGTGGGAATGTCAATTGATACAGCCACTATGGAGAACAGTATGGAGGTTCCTTAAAAAACTAAAAATAGAACTACCATCTGACCCAGCAATCCCACTACTGGGCATATACCCAGAGAAAAACATAATTCAAAATGACACATGCACCCCAGTGTTCATTGCAGCACTTTTTACAATAGCTAGGTCATGGAAGCAACCTAAATGCCCATCAACAGACAAATGGATAAAGACGATGTGGTACATATATACAATGGAATATTACTCAGCCATAAAAAGGAGGGAAATTGGGTCATTTGTTGAGACATGGATGGATCTAGAGGCTGTCATACAGAGTGAAGTAAGTCAGAAAGAGAAAAACAAATATCGTATATTAACGCATATATGTGAAACGTAGAAAAATGGTACAGATAAACCGGTTTTCAGGGTAGAAATTGAGACACAGATGTAGAGAAAAAACGTATGGACACCAAGGGGGGGAAGCGGCAAGGGGGTGGGGGTGGGGGCGTTGATGAATTGGGCGATTGGGATTGACATGTATACACTGATGTGTATAAAATTGATGACTAATAATAACCTGCTGTATAAAAAAATAAAATTCAAAAAAAAAGAAGACAACTGTAGTTTGTTGGCAGATTGAAGAATGTTTTAATCAGTTCCAGCTGCTATAACAAAATATCATACACTGAGTGGCTTATAAATAACAGAAATTTCTCACAGATCTGGAGGTGGGAAGTCCAAGATGAAGATGCCAGCAGATTCAACAGCTGGTGAGGGTCCACCTTCTGGTTCACAGACAGCCGTCTTCTGGCTGTGTCCTCACATAGCAGAAGGGGCAAGGGAGCTCTCTGGGATCTCTTGGCCCTAATCCCATTCATGAGGACTCCACTGTCATGAGCTAATCACTCCCCACTGGGCATCAGGATTTAACCTATGAACTTGGGAGGGAAAGAAACATTCGGTCTATAGCAGAGAATACTGAAAGAGTTCCTATCTTTCCTGATAAAACTTGATAAGAGGTTGGAGAGAAGTAGAACCAGGAAGGGAAAATGGCAGAGTATCCAGCGAGGAAGTAGAAAAACCAGGTGGGTGTGGTGCCCATGCAGCCAAGTAGCTTTTAGGAGGAGAGAGTGACCAACTCTGTCAAATGCTATAGATCAAGGTAGATGAGAACTGACCATTTGATTTAGGAAGTCACTGGTGACCTGGATGAGAGCAGATTTTGGTGGAGTGGTGTTGGAGGAGGGGGACAAACCCCAACTAGAGAGAGTTTAAGAGGAAACAGGGAATTATAGATAGGGAATATAGTTATCTTTTGTTTTTTAATCAACTCACTGTAAAGGGGAGCAGAGAAGTGATAGCTAGAGGGAAAAATGGCGTTATGAGAGGTTTTTTGTTTGTTTTTTAATGAGAGGATAGTAATTTTTTTTTTTTTTTGGTATATATACTGACAAGAATGATTCAGTAGAGGGAAATTTTTGACATTGCAAGAGGAAAGGGGAGAGATTTTCTGGAGCCATATCTAGTATGTCACGTGGTGTATTAGTTATCTCATGCTGCATAACAAATCATCCCCAAACCTAATGGCTTAAAACAACACACGTTGATTATCTCATGATTTCTGTGGGTTAGGGTTCCAGGAGCACCTGTTGAGGGCCTCTGGCTCAGTGTCTCTCCCCAGGCTACAATCAAGGTGTCAGCCGTGGCTGCTATCATCTCAAGGCTCAACCAAGTGAGAAGCCATTTCCATGTCACTCAAGTCTACTGGTGACAGATTTCAGGTCCTTGCTGGCCTTTGGCCAGAGACACAAGGGCCTCTCCATGGAGCAGCTCACGAAATAGCAGCTGGCTTCCCTCAGAACAAGAGCTAAGAGAAAGAAAGAAGGGGAAGTCATTGTTTTGTAACTTAACCAGGAAGTGCTATCCCATCACTTTGCCTTATTTTATTTGTTAGGAGCCATTCACTAGCTCTAGGCTACACTCAAAGGGTGAGGTTTACACAGAGGCATGAATTCCAGGATGTGGGGATCACTGGGGGCATTTGAAAGGCCGCCTAC
Organism: Lagenorhynchus albirostris; assembly: GCF_949774975.1. NCBI lineage: Eukaryota > Metazoa > Chordata > Mammalia > Artiodactyla > Delphinidae > Lagenorhynchus > Lagenorhynchus albirostris. The sequence continues at coordinate 63,961,852 of NC_083112.1, forward strand.
CAGAGAGGGGATGAGATTTGTGCCCAAGTAGAGAAGCCAGCCCTCACCGGGAGCGAGGATTGTTCATCCATTGTCACAGGAGAGAAGGAAGCATTTGAAGGCACACAGAAGCTCGTAAGTAGGTAACTGTGAGGGTGGAGGCAAAAGTATTTGCTCATTAGCACTGAGCACCTTGGAAAATGGCAGGAGATAACATGAGGAACCAGGGCTCATTTTCCTTTGTTCCTCTGTTGTATCCTTCAGCAGAGCCAGAAGGATTCTAAATCCGGCACAGCACAGCTCTCTACCCTCTCACATCCTTAACAACGAAGCATTTAAAGCATCACACCAGGATTTGCTAAGAGTTTTACTTACCTGAACTCAGAAAAATGTCAGAAAACCCACGAGGAACTATGAGCACGAGAAGGAAACACAGAGGAGATGGGGAGAGAAGAAAAGGTGAGGCATCATCTGAGCGATCCACTCCCCAGCTGGGATTTCAGGCATGGGTTTCTCCCATTTTCAAAAGTCATATTAAGCCAGAAGCCTTTTTGCCATTGAACATTTGTGGTTCGATGGTTTGTTTTGTTAAAGCAGAAAAGTGAGACAAACATTTTATCTTCACTATCAGCATCCCCAGACCGATCTGCTGGCAGTCATGACAGAGTGGATTTCAACTTGGAGAGTGGGGTACACCGGAAACAGCAAATTATCAAGGGCTTCGGTTTTGATTTTCAAGGCTGTCAAGGGAGGAAATCTTATTGTTGCTAAGAATATGGAAGGTTTCTTCCTTAGCTCTATACTGGGAGGCAGCAAGGTGAATAAAAGCGTTTAGGCTCTGGGGCCGCCAAATACGGTCTAGAATCCCAGCTCCACTATTTACCTTGGGAAAACTCCACCCCGCCCCCCTGGCTTTCCATCTGTAAATAGGAAGTACTGGAAAGTTTTAGAGAGAAACAGGGGAAATGGCTTCCAGGGGGCGCCATTCACACGAAGACGGTGCTTCCTGACCTTGGACATCTGAGAGGCTCACTGGCACGAAACAGGAGCTCTGGAACAGCAGTTGTTACTGGGGGCTCATTCCCATCCCCGATGACTTAGGGCTCTCTGCCTCGCTCTTATATAGACGAAATTTCTCCCACATGCATTCTGTCCGGCTCTGCTCCCCATCTTTTAGTCCAGGACCCCACGTGCCTACTTCTCACCCACTCCAGACCCTCTCCTAAGAGAGCTTTCCCAGCAGGGAGCACTCCTTAGCCGACAGAACCATCCAGAATTCTCCAGACCTCCTCCAAGTCTTGCTCTACCTCCCAGAGCTGCTAGACCCTGTTCTTCCTGCAGAAAAAGAGCTTCCAGTCGCGGACTACAGTGTCCTTTACATTCACTTCGCTGGTGAAGTTGGCCCAGGACCTAGGCTGGGGCGAGTGGTAAATACATGCCCCAAGCCTGTAGCAGCGGACAAGTCATTTTCAGGGAACACTTTTCGAGAAAGCCGCGGGCCGTGTGATGGGGTAGGAACTGGGGCTTGATCTCCCCAAGCTTTAGCAGGAAGGTAAACCCTGCTCTTATGGGCCTCATTCTCTTGACCTCGGACAAGCTCTAGGGGTAAAAAAAAAACCCAGGGAGCGCGCTCGCTGTGGGCGGGAGCGCACCCCACCCCCGGAAACCACCTGCGCGTCCTTGTCGCGCGAAGGGCGCCTCTCACCCTCCGGCGCTTCTCTGCGCCCCGCAGGGACAGCGCCCGGAGCCGTGGCCCTGGGTGGTGCGGAAGTTGACTTTCCTTTGCTCGCACACGGGGTCGGGGCGAAGGTGGCAGCCTGGGTGCGACGTGAGGCGCTGACGTTAACGCAGCTGCGTGAGTCTGAGGCTGGAGGAAGGCCTAAGGCCCACCGAGGCCTGGATCCGGCTAAATCCCCGGGGCCTGGGCCAGAGGCACGCCCAGCCTCCTCCTCCTGAGCCGCGGGGCTGCTCTGGGCCGCGGGCGCCGATTCAGGCCCGGCCCAGACCTGCGGCCCAGTGTGTGCAGGCGAGGAGACGGACCTGGGGCCGTGGGCTGCGAGGCCTACTTGCGCACTCAGCTCCGGCACTTCTCACAGCTGGCCAGGGCAAGACGCCCCGGCTCCGGGGAAACAAAGAGGCCCAAGGGCGACTTTTCCGAGCGGGAGATGGCGGGGGCTTTGGAAGTGCACTGGGTGGGTGATTACTCTCCGCGGCCGCGCATCCGTTCGCGAACATCAGAAACCCACCATCTTCTGCGAGAGTTCCCCTCCCTCGAATCCGCAGCTCGACGTCTTCCTTCCCGCAGTGGGTCACGACCTCCGTCCTGCGCACCCGAGGGCACGTTCAGGGCCCCCCAGTTTTGCGCAGAGACTCGCGTTGGGTAACCCTGGCCCAAAACTTGAGGGGTGAGGCGAGCACCCTTCGCGTCCCCCACCTTCAGGTTCTCAAAGTAAGCACCTCTGTAACAGAGGTCGAGGCAGCTTTCTAGAAAGAGAGGAAACGGTATCCCAAGCCCCCGGGGAGTGGGTGCGCGCCGGTCTGTGCCGTCCGCCGTGCATCGGGCACCCAGGTGGGGGGCGTGTCCCGGGCGTGGGGACGCAGAATGACGGGCTGGCTCGGGCGACCTCTGTCCCCGCCGGATCATGAACGCGAGCCTCGCCTGTTCCAGCTCTCTGCGTCCGAAGAGGCAAGCGCGAGCGGCTGGGGCGCCGCCGCCGCGGGCTCATGTTTATTCACGCCGCCTTAAACAGCCCGTTTGAATACATATTAATCAGCCGCTCTAACTACTTACTCAGGGCTAGGTTTGCAGGAGAAAAACGAGCTCCTGAAAAGGAGGAATAGCAAGTGGGCATCCAGAAGCGCAAAGAAGCCTCGGTCTGGGGCAAAGCTGTGGGCGCCTGTGTCCCCCCCGGCCCCCGCGGCGAGCAGCCGGAGGCGGGGCGGTGGCTGAGGAGCCGGTGGGCCATTAGCTAAGGGCCTCTTTTCTGCCGCTGGCTCTTGTCTCACCGATGGAGCTGGGGACGAGCTCCTTGGTAGTCCTGAGGGTCTATCGGGGGCAGATTTCCCGGGAAGGAAAAGGAGCTTGAGTTTCACAGTCCCTCGCTGGTACCGACCCCTCTTCTAAAGTCGCCTCGTAATTGTGATTTAATTTTCTTAAGTAAGTTTCAGGCTGCACAGAGTCTGTTTCCCACTGTGGGCTCGCGGGAGTTAATATCGTGGGGGAGAGGCTGGCCCCAATTTTAGAGATTCGTCTTTCTAACGTGACTCCCTCCATCTGTAGGAGGGGTCGCCGAGTCTGGGTGAGGGCACTGTCAGGACCCTCCCCTGCTTCCAAATCCCCCCGTGCCACGCGGAAGCTTCCAGGGCCCGCGTGATCGCCTCCCGGTGCCTTCCCTCCCCGAGGGGGCAGTCTCTTTTCCCAGTTGGGGCTGAGCCAGCAGGGGCTTGGCGGAGGAGGTAGTGTCGGGGGCGGCTGAGGTCCGCGGTCCTTCACCTCCTCCTGCCGTTCGGCGTGTCCCGTCGCTCATCAGCCCTGGCAGCACCTTCCCCAGGTGTTGAACCTGAGGGCAAGAGGGAGTATCAGTAGTAAGGCAGCTCTTTTTCTCGTCCTTATTTGTTCTTTTATCCTCCCTTCCTTCCTTCCGTTTCGCCCGGCACCCGCTTTTCCTATGCTTCCCTGAAGTGGTTCTCCATGTCCCCTCCCAGGCTCTACGTGCGTTGTCTCACTCCCAGTCACTGAGCCGGTCTGTGCAGGCAGAGGGAGGCCGTCTAGGCCATTTAGATGATCCAGTTCAAAACAAACACCATTACCAAAACTTCGGCCAAGTGGGAGAGAGCGAGGGAGAGCGGATGCGCAAACGATTGTTGGGCAGAATTCGCGTGTGTTCTAGAAATACAGTTAACTTTAAAAATATTAATAATAATAAAAAGAATTCGTGTGTGTTTGAGCGCGGTTCTAATCCCACACAATTTCCTCCGACTCCTGATGTCCGCAGAGACCTTCTAGGTCTGCCGGAATCTCGGAGACTACTCCCAAGCTCGGGGTTTACCATCTGGTGATACATAAACCAGGGTCCGCTCCAAACCAGGTGTGTGTGTGTGTGTGTGTGTGTGTGTGTGTGTGTTTTCTTAGCATGTGCGCGTGCATGAGCTTTGGACATGAAATACCCACAGGGCAAATAGGAAAGGAGCTAAAGAGTCCCCTGAGCTCAGTGGCAGTACCTGCGGGGGACTCCATGGAGGACAGGCTGGGTCCCCTGCGGATGTCACCGTGGTGACATTGTAGGAAGCAAAAAGCTTACCCCCCACCCCCTGAGAGCCCTTTTAAAGGTACTCCGTCTTCTGCAAACATACTTCTCTCCACTCCTGACCGTATGAAAAGATGGCCCCCGTGGAGCAACCGATCTGAAAAGCCTCACTTGGTCTCTGTTATCCTCGGCTGTGCCTCTCCTTTCGGGATTTCAAGCTTTCTGCGAGTGGCTAATTACCTTGGGGTGATCCCAAAATAAAATGCTGGGGTGAGGTGGGTAGAGAGGAGGGTGCGCAAATGAAATTGACAATCCATTAATGTCATTTTGTGAAGAGAGACTGAAGACGTCCTCGTAATTTCCCTTAAGAAATCTGGTTTTACTGGTCGATCTCAGTAGGAGAATTCTTTGCCTAGAGCCTTGAAATGAGTAATAGGCCATGTGTCTCCAAGTCTTCGGCTAATATGACAATAAATACATTCAAGGAGAGCAACGGGGGTGTTTACAATTAGTACCTAAACTTCTTCTGTTTGTCAAAAAGTCCCTAAATAACCCCTCCCCCAATCAAGCAAGGAGCCCAAAGGAGGTAGAAATCAGGTAGAGAAATCTTCAAAAGGAATTAAAAAACCAAAGCCGATTTTATTTCCTCCAGTCAAGTGTGAATGATGGGGCAGCCGCGGCAAGGGTGATGGAGTCTACCTGACAAAGCGTGCAGTGAGGGGCTGGGGAGAGTGCGGGGGCGGGGGGCGGTCACAAAAACGGAGGCGTTGAAGTCGTTGCCTAGTGGGTACCACTTCCCTGCTCTGCGCTGAGGCGGTTTCCAAAGGCCCAGTGGCCACCTGGAACCTGGAACAACAGGACACTGCCTCCCACAACTGCCCATCACCCCAATCTCTGTGCTTTTTATCTCCTCAAAGTGACTCCCAACGGGTTTATCCGGATAGAACCCTTTGCAAGTTTTTCAGATTTGTCGGTTTCTAGGAACTTGAATGTTTTAAGTAGAGCCGAAACCGCGAAGGCTCGGGTTACACTTTAAAATATGCGAGGCTTCCGCGCGACCCCCGTCACTTGGTAAGGCTCAACTGCTTCTTTAAAAAGAAGGGGGGGGGAGAACACTGCTTTTAAAGTTCGGGACACCCCCCCTTCTGTCTCAACTATTCAGAAGCAGTTGTCACTGCTTCTCAGAACCCAGCTTCCCGCCGGCCGTCGGGGAGGTCGGGAGAGCTGCTACTCAGAGCGCCCTCTGAACCTACGCGCGTTCGCAGGGACGTGTCAGCTGGGCCGTCTATAATTTGCATTATTCATTTAAGTTTGCGCAGCGCTGAAAGCCGCTGGAAAGTTCGACGGCTGGGTGGCCCAGCACCCAGGCAGGCTTGGCGGTCAACCCTTGAACATTACTGACAAGGTTACCGACGCCCGCCTGCGGGGCAGCGAAGGGAGCCTGAGGACAGCCCAGATCTCCGCGGGTTCGCGCCCTGCCTCCGCCAGCAATTCAGGCAGGAGGTTCCCTGTTGCGTGGGGTTCAGTCAAAGGCTTACAAGCCAGGAGGGGAAAGGGGGGTAGGAGCCAAGGGGAGAAGCCCGCGAGAGAGAGCTAAGCTTTAAGTGTATTCTAATTCTTTAACGGGGTGGGTCCAATGTTCTACGCAGCCAGATGGGACTGCTCACAAGCTTTGGGGCAGATTTGGGGGTGAGGACAGAGTGAGGAATGGGGGGGCAGTAGTTGCTCGTCACTTGTTCGGTCTTCACATCTTGTGCAGCGGCCCAGGTAGACTGAAGACAAAACCCCTCAGGATTTGGACCGCTCCCCTAGATAAGGTGGAGGTTGGGGCGGTGAAATGCGAAAGCCATCCTTGGTATTACTCCTCCCCGACATCCACAGGAGGCCAGGGTTCCTCCATCAAACTTACATGCGTTCACTCATTCCGCAACTATTCATTCAGCACCTACCACGTACCAGACACTGTATGAGACTCTCAAAAACGCAGTATAAATGGAAAGCAGGCCCCAAACCCTGAGTCTAAGGATCGGCTCCCTGGAATGTTCTAAAATCAGAGTGCATCTTGGAATGGCCAGACTTGCCGCTCCACGGATTCCAACGCTGGGCGAAGGGACACAGGAAACATAACTTCTGCATAACTTTTACTTCTTTCCTTTTTTCTTTTTTAAAGTAGCAAAGGACCATTAATTAGAAGAATAATTACTGCTACCCTATATTATCCCAACCTGTTCAATTTCTATCTGTTGCAGACAATGCTAATAATGGCAACTATTGCTTCTATAAACACCCCGAGGCAGCACTCTCCTCCCACAGTGTGTGTGTGTGTTTAAAGAATATATATAAAAAGTTCCCCCGCTCATTTGCATAGCTTCATCTTTACCTTTTCCCTTTCAGTCCTTGCAAAAAAAAAAAAAAGCATATCTATTCAAAGCCCTTGCAAAAAGCATATCTATTCAAAGGGCATTTAGTCCATTTCTTTCTTGGCCGGTAAACCTATTCATCAATTGTTCTGCCTTGTAGATCGCATTCTAATGCTAATGTAGCGTGTTAAATATCTTTTTGTTCCCCTTTCACCGTTTTGTCATTCAGTTTATCCAGTTTTGGTCACCCATTTTATTTATTTATGCGCCTGCTCCTATTCAGGGGCTCATGTATTTTTTATTATGTTGTTTCACTGTCACGCAGTGTCAACTTAGTCTATTCAATGGGGGCTACTTGAAGGCCGGAGGGACAAAGCGTGTACACATTGCACCGCTATTCATTCCGGCCAGCTGGATCGGCTGAAAAAAAAACCTTGTGAAAAGAAACGCCTCACAATGGACACAGAAGAAGTGCACAATGCTAACAGTTTTCCAAATACCACTGATTGGTTTCTTCACAATGAGGAGAAAGCCGCCGCTTTTTCTTAGCTCCACTTCAACAAACAACGCTCTCACAAAACCTCCCAACCCTGCGTTTTGTTCCTGGACAAAACCTCCTCGACTGTCTAAACGCTCCCACTGAAGGACAAAAAAAAAAAAAAAAAGGATAAAAAAAACCCTCTTTTCACTATTTCCCCCCCCCCGTTTCTTTTTCCTGCAAGAGAGAAAAAAAGAATGGGGGGTTGGTGGAGGGATTGTCAGTGAATTAATGATATCAGTCTTTTAAAAGAAGAGGGCTGACCTTTGAGATGCACTGGGCTGAGAGAGAAAGAACGGGGAGAGATTAATAAAGTTTGGTTGGCGCTCTCTCTGCCTCCGCTGGGCTGTGAGCACAAGAAAGACACGGATCCTTCGGGCGGGCCAGTTGCGGGAACTTCACTCTCCCCGAGGGTGCGGCGGCGGCGGGGAGCGGCAGAGCCGCGCTCTGATTGGCTGGCGCGCGGGTCCCTCTCTGCTCAGGGAAGATGGTCGAATCTTCTCTCCATCTTCTGCGCCCCTCGCCTAGGCTACCCAGAGGCGGGGAGGGAAAGAGAGATCCATGCTGTTTCGTTCTACTTTCTTCGGGGGGTGGGGGGGGGGAGAAGAGGAGGAGGAAATTGTCAAATGAAGTGACAACGGCAGCCAGCCCCACTGCTCCCTGGAAGCCATCCCTCGCACGGCAGCGGCCCCCAGCTCTGGTCCTTACGGCTGCAACGGAACAATTCCACCTGTTTGCTCAAAGCCCGAGGGCAACACAACACTCCTGGCCCCTCGGGTGTGAGGGTTGTTTAAAGCCGTTAGGCAACCGAGAGACTACCTAAGGAATGTCGTAGCTTTTTTAAACCTTAACGAGGAACGAAAATGTAGAAGAGCAAAAAGAAGGAAGGGAAGGAAGGAAAGGAGAGGAGAGAAGAGGGGAAAGAGATAGAGATGGATAGAGAGAGACAGATCTCGAGCACGCAGCAGCTCTTTGCCTAGTCCGAGGGCTGTATTTACGGGTCACTTTCTGACCCTCACAGACACACCCGGCCCTTTCTCCATGCCCTATTGCCCCCGAGTCGCACCCCCTTACTTCTGCACAGTCTAACTCGGAGGGAGACTTTCTCCAGGCGCAACTTGTTAGCAAGACCACTGGGATCGGGGTGGGGATAAACCAGTCCCCCCGGTAGGCCTGTGGACTACTCAGACAGCCGCGCAATCTGTTGGCTGTGTGACCCCGTGTGCTCACCCGCGGCATCCTTCCCCCCTCCCTCACCCGTCTTTCTAGTCCTGTTCTCGTTCATCAACACTCCGGAGCGTTGCTCCCAGAAAACGCCGATCATTAGGGAAAGGGGAGGGGACGGGAGGGGGCGGGGAATCTTCGGCCGGCGGGGCCGAGCTGGAAGGCTCTGGGAGGTGACTAAGATTTAGGACTGGGGTGATTTCCAGCGAGCCGCAGGAAGTTCCGTGTTGAGAAGTGATGGGCTGCTACAAAAGGGAAAGACGAAGCCTTGAAAGGATTTAATTAACCGTGTCAGGGATAATTACCCCTGGACAGTCCAAATTAGTTTTGCATAATCGCTCAGAACCATATGAATTAACTTATAATATTGCAAAGAGCTCGGGGAATAACAGGAGAGGGATCGTTTTAATTAGTGAATCAGGGTCAAACCAGCAGAGCCTATTTTTCACATTTCCAAAACTTTTCATGGTTCTTAAAATATTATTCCGTTGGGGAAAAACAATGACTTTAAAAAGTTGGATCGCTTATAAAGACGTGGAGCTCCAGAGACGGTCTCTGTCGGTAGAGAAACTAGTTTAGGACTAGTTGAGTCTTGTATCTTGAGAATTTCTATCTTGGTGGGGCGAAAATAAAGGTGTCCCTACAGTTAATTTTTTTTCTCTGATATTCTTCCTGGCGCCCTATAATTTCTTTTCTAATATTAAAATCCTTCACGATTTCAAACCTTTCTCCAGTGGAAACTTGTCCAGCCTTGGAAATTCAACCCTCTCCATTAGAATTTGTTATATTTCTATTTTAATGCCACTAGCATGACAGAATGAAGCCTTAAAGAGGCCCAAAGTTGTAAAATGTCGTTAGCAGTGATTATCCTTACAACTAAAATCTTAAGGTGTAAATAAGGAATATGCCAAAGATACACGAACAAATTACACTGATTTAAGCGGTGGAGCTCTCCAACTAACAGGATAAAGTGGTCAGGCAACTTTCTCCTCTTAAAATGTTACTGGAAACTAGTGAAATGCTTTAAACGGTCTGGATGTTTTCAATGGGCTCTGTTCTACTGGTTCATGAATGCCTTCCCTGCCCCCCGCCCCCCCAAAGATAATACAACTACTTGGTTTTGTTTTTTTTTTTATCTTCTTTCCTATTCACGATTAAAAATGTGATAAATCAGGTTTTTGGCTCTGAATAACAATGGCTTGATTTAGATTTCCTAGTAAATCTATTCAAAAGTGAAACAAAGGCTGCCTTTGGAGGATACCTTACACTTCACCTGGACCAGGCACGTAAGGGCAATTCAGATAAAAATCTTGTTAGGAACTCAACAAGAAATAAAGGATTTTCTCTTTTCCCTGGTTCAGGCTTTATTTAAACTCTTTGTTCAAAAAAAATGAACAGAGTGATAGTCGGATTCTAATTTACAGATATAGCTTAGACGTCTAATATTAAATTAGAAGATCACACAAGAAAACCATTTACACATAAAGGTTAAAACCAATACTTAAACTTTTTAAAACTTTATATTACATAAAGCCAAAATGAAACTAAATACATGTTAGCCAACTTCATTCACAAACATTAGTCAAAATATATACATTTAAAAAGAAAAAAAGCTACAATTGAGGTTCTTTTCTCTAAAATGTGTTTTATCATAATTTGCAAATGAATTGCAGGTGATCTAAAAAATAAGCTAGTTAGGGAGGGAACTCCAAAACACATTTAAACGGTTTGAGTTGGAGAAATGCTAGCTGAAACAGAGAGGCATCTGTCAAAACAATTCTGGTTTTTGTTTTGTTTTGCTAAATAATAAATATATAATTACCACTCAGACAAAAAAAGTCTGATTTAATCTTAGATAAAATTGCGGTTCTGAAATAGTCCCGCAATTTTTAAAAGTTAACTTTGACATTTGTTCAAAATGTTTTAGAGTCTAAAACCGACCCAGATTTAGGGCAACGCAAATAACACATTTTCAGACTTAATGTTTTCAAGGACATATACACATTTACAATCTTAAAGTGAAACTCAAGTCATAAGGGGAAAATAGGAATAATGCCTTTTCTCTTTCTGTGTAAACTGTGTCAAAAATCCAAGCGAGTGGACTCAGGGAGACTTCTAGCGATTTTTTGTTTGTTTGTTTGTTTTTTAAGGGAGAAAATCCAATTGACAACTTTTCATCTCACACATATTTCTTGTTTGCCGTCCTTGCTCTCGAGAAAGAGCTCTTGCTCTGATTTGCATATGCTATGATAAACAAAAGAAACCGTGATCATCTCACACACAAAAGGCCAGATTCGAGCCGGTCACTGGTCAAGAATGGATCCGGCCTGGGGGTTCTGCTTGAGAGAACAGAGATTTTGCAAAGTTCAAATGGTACAAATAGGGAGCAAGGCTGTTCAGAGCCATCCCACTCCGAGAAACTAATGACACAGATCAGCTTTTCCCTTGTGCCAACCATTTCAGACCCAACATTTGAACAGAGTGCATGCAACAGCGACCAGGAGAAAAGAAAAATAACAATAAAAGAAAGATAATGGGAAACAAAAACAAAACCGACAATAAACTTCCAACAAAGAAAGGTGGAAAGCCCAACATATCAAAAAGTTACTCCTCCACCTCTGTGGGCCATAACGCAACAGGTTCCGAAGTGCAAAGCAAACATCAACTGCTGCGAGATACAACTGCCCTCTTTAAAGTTGTCTGCCGGGGTGCAGGTCTGAAATGACCCTGTGAATTCACACGCACACTCGCCCGCGCACTCGCGCGCTCGGCCACTCGCGCCCCGACTGGCCTCTCTGCCTCCGCCTGGCACCTATACATCTTATGTACATACAAACCGGGGCCCCCGTCGCGGGAGGGCGCTCGGGGAGGCCGCAGAGCTCGTACCTATACATATGTACACGTGTGCACACCGGTCCTCGCGAGGCGGCCCCGCGGGGTCATAGCGCGGCGGCGTAGGCCGCGGGGTAGGGGTCCAGTTGAGGCTTGCCCATGCCGGGCAGTAGGATGTAGGCGAGCGGCGGCTGCAACCCGGGGCTGGGCCACGCGCTGCAGTTGCACGGGATCATATAGCCCGGGTTGCCCGGGCTGGGGTGCGAGTGCGTGTGCCCCCCGGCGGCCGCGGCCGCTGCTGCAGCCGCCGCCGCCGCGCCGTGGAAGGCGCCCGCGCCCGCGGTCGGGTAGCCCAGCGACGACGCGTACGGGAGGCCGGACGAGGAGGACGAGATCTCTGCCATCTTGGAGCCCAGGTCGAGCAGCGAGTAGGGGCTGCCGGCGGCGGCGGCGGCGGCGGCTGCGGCGGCGGCGGCGGCCGACTGCGGGAAGAAGACGCGGGCGGCAGCCGCGGCGGCGGCGGCGGCCGCCTTCTCGGGGTTGGCGAGGAGCGACTCGGGCACCAGGCCACCACCCGCGCCCGCGTGCAGCCCGGCGCCCGCCTTGAGTGCCGGGTGCTCGGCGTCGGTCACGCCGCCCAGGCCGTAGGGCACAGGGAAGGCGAACTTGTCCTTCTTGAGCAGCGTCTTGGGCTTGCGCCTCGGCCGATACTTGTAGTCTGGGTGCTCCTTCATGTGCATGGCGCGCAGGCGCTTCGCCTCGTCGATGAACGGCCGCTTCTCCGATTCGGTGAGCAGCTTCCACTCGGCGCCCAGGCGCTTGCTGATCTCCGAGTTGTGCATCTTGGGGTTCTCCTGGGCCATCTTGCGCCGCTGAGCCCGCGACCAGACCATGAAGGCATTCATGGGCCGCTTGACGTGGTCCACCGGCTTGGACATGCTCTCGCCGTGCCGCGGCTGCAGCCCGCCGCCGCCGCCCGCGCCGTCGCTGTCGGCCCGGAGGAAATCAATGTTGGCCGTCCGCGGGGACCCTATCGGCCCGCCGCGCTCGCCGCGCCCCACTTCGCACCCCGGCGTCGCTCCCGTCCGGGAGGAGGGGGCCGGGGGACCAGCCCCGGGCCGCGCCGCTCCCCTGGCCGCCCTGCTCTCTCCGGCCAGGCGCTCGGGAAAATCCTCTCCGGGGCGCGATAACTTCTCGGCGGTGTCCCCACCCCACGGGGGCAGTCTGCCCTTTGCTTTCTTTTTGTCCTTCCTCTCCAGTTGCGTTCGCTCGCGAACTCCCCGCAGGTAGCCGCCACCGGGCAGCGCTCTCCCCGTCCTCGGTCTTTTCTCTGTTAAAGGCACAGCAGCCGGGAAACTTGCGTCGCGGAGGCTCCACCAGGTTGAGCAGAGGAGTCAGCCGCCGCGCGCTGCCAAGTGCCAAAGGGGGCTCTCGGCGGCTGGAGTGTTTGGGTTCTCCTCGGTGACTTTCTCATTTGACAGTAGCAGATGGGGGTGGGGGGAGGAGGGGAGGTGGCCCCGGAGGAGGAAAAGGAGGGGGGAGACGGAGGAGGGTCCGGGCGCACCAAAGGAACGCAGAGCGCAGCAATGGATATAAATACAAATACTGCAGCACCAGCCGGTCTTCCTCACTCGGGACAGGCAGGGCGCGCTGACGGGAACCCCCCTAATGAGCTGGGGTTTTGCGGGGGGACCTGCCTCGTGGGTCTTCCTCTCCGGCTGCCGGTCGGGGAAGGAGGTTGGATGAGACTTGAGCGAGCCTAGGATCTCCGGGCCTCAAAGGAAATCCTCGTGGCTCGCCGAAGCGCCGCGTCTCGCTGTCCCTCGAGCCATGCCGGCTCCGCTCGCTCCAAGCCCCTCCTGGCTCTCCAGCCGACTCGGGCTCCCGGAGCGCACCGGGCGTGGAGCGCGGCCCGGCTTCCGGGCAGCGCGGCGGGCCCAGCACCGGCCGCGTCCCCTCCTCGGTCCTCTGGGCCTCCGCCCGGGACTTGCAACTAACTTCGCCCAAGTTTCCTGCGCCGGCACCGCGGCGCCCCTCTCGGCGCGCTCGCCTCGGGGCGTGCGCCCGCGTGTGCTCCGCGCCCGGGGCCCCTCTCTCCTGGCTTCCCCGGCGAGAGCCTAGGAGGAGGAGGTGCGGGGTGGGGGAGGGATTTAAGGAAGACGCGCCATCACCTCAGTTCGCAGGTCCGCGCTGGGGCTGCTCCCGATTCCCGCAGTCCCGCAGCACAGGGGGCCCCTCCGCGGCCCAGGCCGCCAGTCCGCCGCTCTCGAGGCGACAGGCGCCCTGTGCACGGGCTCAGGTGAGTGTCGCTACCTGCGTGTGCACGCGCCCGGAGCCGGCGCTGGGTGTGCATGTCCAGCCGCGGCTGAGTGTGTGTATATCTGGGGCCACGAGGAGGAGGTGGAGCCCAGGACTCCAGGAGGGAGGAGGGCCCCGCGGAGCCTCCTTCCGCTCCCACACCCCCAGGACCGCGAATTAAACAGGATCCCCTCCGCCCCCCTCACACTCCTCCTCCCACCCCTTTTCACTTGAGAGCAGGTTTAGGCGAGTGGAGAGTCCGGAGCGCGCCGCCGAGTTTGCGCACTGTTTGGCGTTGGCAACCTCCTAGCGTCATCCCGGCTACCCTGGCCGGCCGGAGCAGCTGTGGGAGCCTCTGCCAGGAGGAAGGAGGCGCGCACGGGGAGGGGAGCCTCACGAGCTTCGGAGGAAGAGGGGACCCACCCTAAAAAACGCTGGAGACTTTTCCTAGCAAGAAAGGGCTCCTTTTCCTTGGAGGTCCAGAGGTTGCTTGCAGCAGATGCTTCCCGAATTTTCTTGCACTGGTGATGCATCCAGTCAGAGGTAGTGGAGTGAAAAATAACTGAGGAGGGACCGAGCGTGCTCTTGGCAACCCTTTCGAAAAGGACCTAGCCCAGGCATCCTTGGCCGACTATTCCGATCTTTTATAATTCTGGGGGTTTGTTTTGTTTCTATTCTAGTCGTCAGTCATCCATATGCTGATCTCTTTAAAGTACAGTTAACTCACAGTATCTCACTTAAATGCACGGATAGGGTGAGGTGTTCAAAATCAGTAAGAAGTATAAAACGTTTCTCTGAAAGACAAAAGTGAAACATACTAATCACTCTACACTGGAATCTTTTTATGCTGTTAAGCACAATTTTCTTTAGTAAGAGCAGCTTTTTTCTTTATATGTGACATAATGCAAAAATCAAGCAGCATGATTTTGTTTGCGTATTTTCCGGACTTCTTGGTGTGCTGCAGCTCACTTATAACATGATCAGTCTGGGGATTTCATTCACCAGTTGGCCTGCCCTTCAGGGAGAACTTGCTTGCCTTCTTTCTTTGGCAGTTTGGATTTGACCTAGCCATGTGGTGTGTACAAGTAGGAAGTTCTATAATCAGTTAACTCTTTGTCTTCCCAGCAATTCATGTTCAATTCATACACAGACACAAAGTACTGATTGAACTTAAATAAAAAGTTTTTAGGCCATCAATTTTAGTTTAGAGTTAAGTTCGTTTTATTGCTCATTTTAATAAAAGAATAGTGATTGTTGCTGTTTTTTTTTTTTAGCTGCTGTGAGGACATATAGAAATGCAAATCAGCAGTGAAATGTATGGGAGTGGCTATCTTTCTTAAGATACCACACTGCAAATGTTTACTTTGTATCAGCCCTTGTATCGCTAAAACAATTGGACTGATTTCTTTAGAACCATATTCCTTTACAGGCTCTGTAAAAACACTCTGCTGCTCACAGACTCTGGGTGGAGCAACGTTAAAACCCTAGCAGGTGCAATCACATGGACTAGAATATTAAATATACTGTTTTGTGATGATAAACTAGAAAAGTATCATCCCTGAGCTTTTAACCTACTAACCTGTATGATAGGTTTGACACAAAAATATTACACACTGTCATACAAAGAACATGTGTATAAGGATGCAAGTTATGAAAAGTGTTATTCATTAAAAACATTGTGAATAAAGTTGAGTCTAATCCCCAAAATTATTTTGATATATACAAAAGGATAAGGATTGAGAAAAACTTTTATATTGGTGAGTTAAATTATTACGCATTCTTTTCAAATTTAAGTTTAAAAATCAGTTGCAATAAATTATTACCATGAAAAGAAATGTTTGCATATGTGATTGAAATGTATGCTTGTATGTGCAATATCTTATAAAAATAAAGTGCGTAAGCTTCCTGGGATATAGTTTCATAAATTGTGCAGCATCGCCTGTTTAGTGTTATTAAATGAACCAAATCTGAAAGTTCTTAAGTCCATGAATGTTGAACTGTGGGGGGGAAAAGGTGTTCCCATACCTAAGAAGAAAACGGCTGTTTGCGTGCTTGTTGGTTCTTCACCAAAGGAAACTTCAAAATAGAAGAGATTTGGTTTTTAATTTTGGTTTTTGGGGGATCAGTATTCTTGGCCTACAGCCTTCCCGTCCAGGGAGAGACCTTCACAATGAGCCCTGCGTGAAGGGAAGGCAGCAAAGCATGGCTGTTATTAACCAACCTTCACACCTCTTGCCCAAATCTGGTTGAGCCTTTCACCAAGTAAGTTTCCTTGCCGTTCTCTTTCTTATATACTGAAATGACAGTTCAATTTTAGTGTCCACAGACCTTATGTTTGATAGAATGTTATCTATTTGTTCTTGTACATTTTGATCTAAAAGTGAAAAAATACCAAGATTTAGGAGAGAGAGTAGTCTGTGTGTGTGAAGAGTGAAGGAAAAATAAATTGAAAGAGAATTAGAAGTTCTATGGACTTTATATTCCCAACTCAATTGTGAGTACCCAAAGAACAGTGGACCTCGATCAGTGGAGTCTGTGCGGGCTCTGTATTTGCCTTGTGGCCAAGGAATACCCGTGATCACAAATACATCTAATCAGAAACAGAGAGGCAGACACTCGCTCAGAAAAAGTTTGGGGGTCTGTGTAAAGTCAGTTTCTTCTTTTCCCCTTAGGTCCTCCCTGTAAATGGTCTTTTTTCAATTCTAAAACTTTCACTAGGAGGCAGCAATGAGGCTGTTGGGGAATTTAAAAAAATACCTTGGCAACACCAGACTGACCGGCTTTCTTCTTCTTTCTCTTTCTCTTCCATAAAAGAGGGGAGAATATTTGGATCCCAACAGAAGACAAGGGATCAGAGTGAACTAAATCATTTTCCTCCATCCATTCCATCTCCGTTTTCTCGCTGGATCTTCACCCAGATGGCTCATTGTCACATGTTTCTAGAACCATGGAGGTGAAACCACAGCAAAGAAAGGAAACCAGTGGGGTACTGAGAAGTGACCAAGTGGAAGTGACAGGGTGGGAGAGGTGATGCCTTCAAAGTGCAGGGGCCAAGTCGTGGCACCTGAAGCACTGGGAACAGACAGCTGCAGTTAGAGAGCTTTGGGCTCCTGGTCTTAAGCGAGTGCACGAAAGAATTCCTAAGCTTTCAGACCTGCCTAGAAAAGTAATACAGCCTGTTTGTCCTGTTAAGGAGGAAATGAGCAAACTGACAAAAGCCAGTCTCAGGCTTTTGTCACAGTTCCTACTAATCCTACTCCTAGTAGGATTAGTTCCTACAACTAGTTCCCTAGTTGTACTCCTATCAGCCCCACCTCCGTCAGCCTCCATAAGGGGCAAAGATCCCAAACACGTGGTCCACATAAAGCCCGAGAGATGAGGAATTAGGTCAGGCAGTCCTGGTTAGAGTGAATGGCTGCAAAGTGGCCCTTGACTGGTTACTACTACATTTTCATCCTTGTGAGATTCCTGTCCCTTTATTCTCACTGCTCCTGCCATACTGGGAAGCTGGGTCTATACAGATTAATTATGAGAATGCCTTTCTTCATTCCTCCTTAAGAGTACTCACTCAGGCTGGCATTTTCTAAAAGAGCTTTACCTAGATGACAGAGCAAGAAATACAAAATAAAAAACAGCTCCCTTTCACCCCATCCTTCCCTCCCCACCTCACCCCCACCCCCAAATTAAACACCTAAGGGAAAAAAGACAATACAAATAATCCAAGACAGACAGCTTCACAAAGTACTGATTTCAGATCCTGAGAATCCTATATAAGCAATGGAGGGATTGACTTTTCTCGAGGATAAGTGCTTTTTGTAAGTGGGGGAGAGCTATCCGTGAACAAAACCAGAAATGAATGAGGAGGTCTGGCTGTCCTTTCCAGCTTCCAGATTGCTCTGGCCTGTGTGCTACTCCCTCCCAGATTCAGTTTCCTGTCTAAGGATGAGTCTGCTTGGTTGAGCAGTTTGATTATAACTATCATTTATTGAGTTCCTGAGTTACTATCCCTTTTACATACACTATCTTATTTAATTTTTAGGAAAATCCTAGGAGGTAAGAGTTACCTCAGTTTGCAGTTGGGGAAGAGAGCCTCAGAGCCGGTGAATAAGCAACTCACCCAAAGTCACACAACCATAAGTGGAAGAAATGGGGTCTGAGCTAAGCTGATGCTCTTCACCACCACCACTCTGAGTCCCAGTTGAAGGCTCAGCTCCTTCCTGGCTCAGATTCTCAGTTCCACCTACTTCCTCAAGCCTTCTGTGACTCACTCAGTGCCGCGCTGCCTATGCGAGGAGTGCGCCATGGTAATCTCTTCACTAATGCATTCCAAGCCCGTAACAACAGCACCCCTACGTCCAGTTCTGGTGTCTGGCAGCCAGGCTCCCCCTGGCCCGTGTGGTTGTCAGCACAGGTTTGGTCTCAGCTGTAACTCACTATCCCTCACTCCCCGGCTTCCCACTGCAAACACTGAACAATTGCTGGTGCCAAACAGAACCCAATCTCTACCTTTCTTCTGATAGCCAAGGGCTGCTAAAAGGGAACCTTATGACAATGATATCTAATCTCAGTCTGTATGTTCCCCTAACCCTGGTTGTCCAACCCACCCTCTCTCCTTCCCTCTTTCCTTCCCTCCCTCATCCCTCTCTTTCTACCTTTCTTTTGTAAGATCCAAGTACACAGAATTGTTTTAATCACAATTCCTGGTGCATGATACACTCTCATAACTGCCCCATCAGTGACTTCCTTCCTTCCTTCCTCCCTCCCTCCCTCTCTTTCTTTCTTTCATCATGTAATAAATACCTATGAATCTACCATCCAAAATAAAATCTGCTGGTAAACCTATATTAAATCAAATCCTCTCCCCAGAAAACTCTACCCTTGCCTTCCCTAACCCAATGTAACAATTTTCATTCCCTTGATCTTTAAATTTAGCTATATAACTTTTCTCATCTCTGTGTATCCTTTAAATGTATGTGTTTCCTTTTGTTTTAACTTTAAATGTTATTATAAGTTAAACTTTTGTATGTCATCTTTATTGATTAACTTCTTCCATTTAATTATGTTGTTTGGATTCAGTGTTACTGCATGTCACTGAGTTTATTCATCTGCTGTGTAATATTTAATTGTTGCAAATATACCACAGTGTATTTGCTTAGACTCTCCTGCTGATGAGCGTGTGGGTTGTTTCCAGTTTTTAACCATGTGTACTTGCTGCTATAGGCATTCTTGTTCATGTCTACTGTTGTATACACGCAAGATATTTTACAAGCAAAAAACTATGAAAATGGGAAACTCACTTAGTACTGTACCCTTCTCCCAAGCATGTTCCCTTGTGTTTCTGTTTGCTTTTGGTCTTTCTGCAGGCATTCAGAGAGGTTTCTTAAAGAAATATTTGTCCAAAGTTTATGGTTCTTATCTAAGGGAAGATTGGTCATATAGGAGCTACTTCTCCATTTCCAGAATCCATCTGAAATTGATTTCTGTGTGTAGTATAAACGTTGATTTCTTTCCCTATGGACACTCAATTTTCTAGAACCATTCACTGTAAAGACTGCTTTTTTATACTGCTCACTGGTGCTCCCTTTGCCCTATGAGGTGAGTCAGGTTTCTGAGCTCTCTACTTTGCTTCATATTTTTCAATTTTTGCACTATCCTAATTCTGGCAGAGCAAGTACTTTCAGTTTCTTCTTATTCAAAAGCATCGTGGCTATTCTTGGCCTTTGCATTTCCATATAAACTGTAGAAAAGATGGTCAGGTTCTAAATATTCTTTAAAAACCCAAATATTTTAAATTTTTTATTAAAAAATTTAAATTGAGGTATAATTGACATATAACATTGTATTATAATGGGAGGGAGGGTCTCCAAACTCTTTTCAGATGAAAACATAATGATTTGATACTTGTATATATTGTGGAACGATCACTATAATAAGTCAAGTTAACATTCGTCACAGAATATAGTTCTAAAATTTTTGTTCTTGTGATGAGAACTTTTAAGATTTACTAAAAGCCAAATATTTTTTGTTTGTTTGTTTGTTTGTTTTGTGGTATGCGGGCCTCTCACTGTTGCGGCCTCTCCCGTTGCGGAGCACAGGCTCCGGACGCGCAGGCTCAGCGGCCACGGCTCACGGGCCCAGCCGCTCCGCGGCATGTGGCATCTTCCCGGACCGGGGCACGAACCCCCGTCGCCTGCATTGGCAGGCGGACTCTCAACCACTGCGCCATCAGGGAAGCCCCTAAAAGCCAAATATTTTTTAAAAGCCTTTTAATTAAGATTGTTATGAATCTCTAGGTTGATTTAGGGAGAACTGACATCTTTACAAATTTAGCACTTCTAACCGATGAGCCTAGTATCCTTCAGTTAATTTTGTTATTCTTTAATTTCTCTGAGTAACATCTTACAATTTTCTGGTAGAATTTTTACTCATCTATTATTCCTAGGTTTTAAAAATTATCTTTTGATACTATATAAATAGTGTGTTTTTAAGGTAATAAGAAGATAATATCTTTTAAATAATTTTCTTTTTAAAAAATAATTTTATTTTCTGTTTGTTGCTGGTGTACAGAATACAATTGATTTTTGTGTATTGACTTTGCAAGTGGCAACCTTGTGAAGCCATTTTTAATTCAAGTAACTTATTTGTAGTTTACTTTGGATTTTATACATACAAAACCATATCTGTGAATATTGACAGTTTTCTTTCTTCCTTTCCAATTCTTATACATACTATTTCTTTTTCTTACCTTTCTGCACTGTCTAGACTCTTTGGTTCATTGTTGAACGATAAGTTATAATAGTAGGTGTTCTTATCTTTTTCCTGACAAATGTATGGCATAGTGGGAGGGAGGGTCTCCAAACTCTTTTCAGAGAGTTTGGGGCTTCTTTTTTTTTTCTTTTTTAAGAATTTGATCCTTTTTTTAATATTTATCTTATATTATTTAGTTTTTAAGTTTATTTGGTTGAGCCAGGTCTTAGTTGCAGCAGGTGGGCTCTTTAGTTGCAGCTCGCTGGCTCCTTTAGTTGCAGCACATGTGCTCCTTAGTTGTGGCTGGCAGGCTCCTTAGTTGTGACATGCATGTGGAATCTAGTTCCCTGACCAGAGATTGAACCCGGGCCCACTGCATTGGGAGCACGGAGTCTTAACCACTGTGCCACCAGGGAAGTCCCAGAGCTTGGGTCTTTTAATGATCTAGTTCAGTGCTAGTCACACTGCCACCCAATCACACACATCTACACATTTTCCTGGAATTCTACTTGGTTATGCTTTTCTTAATTTGAACAGTTACTTGACCAATCAAACCATCCAGTCTTTCTCTAGAACAAGATCTCCGTGTGCTTGGATCCATGAACCCTGCATACTAGAGGAATAACTCCATTGGTATAAACTTCTCCACCCTCTATTCCTTTATCAGACAAGCCGAGGTTTTTGCCAAGTATAGTTGCTTACCACCTGCCGGATTGCCATGCTAGACTACTTGCCTCAACTTGTTTTTATGCCACTGTGCTATTTTGCATTCCTTGCATTAGGAAAACTGCAGCCTCTGTACCTGCACCACTAGGCGCTGGGTTGTGGGACCAATGTCCCCTAGTTTTTTGTGCCACCTACGGGGAGGGTGACTGCTTGGTCCAGCCTTAGCTCTCAGTGTGTCTAGGAGAGGCCACGCCCCCCCATCCCTCCACATAGTGCGTTCCTAAACGGGGACGTTTGCTTTACTCAGCAGCATAATGTTCCCTTTCCCTAGAGACAGGGTAAAATATCCCAGAAGCAAGCAAATGCGATAATTCCTTCTAATTTTTGAGACTTGAATGTGGTAAGAGGGCACAAGGTAGGAATCAGAAGCATTAAAGGATGGTGGTTTGTCTGATAGCAATCGGCATCCAATCATTCCAGCTGCCTGAAAAGTTGACTCATGACCTCAGTGGACTTATCGCCCCCTCTGGTATTTGTAGAGCCGAATTGTATTTTAATGCTTTGTTTGTGCACTAAAGTGTTTCTATGCACTAACTTCCTAGTTGACGTGTCCTTTTGTTCACTATCAGCCTCCAATTTCACATTCCAGGCCGTAGTCAGGAGTGGCCAGGCCCTACGGTCACAGGCATGCCTGCAGCGCCGCTTTTCAATGCACTTTGAAAACAGTATTTGACGTTTATGCCTGTACATTGTCTGCTAGCAAATAAATCCATTGCTGTCAAACAAAGCTCTGTGTTTGATAAAAATTTGTCTTTGTTTATTTACTTGAGGCAAAGGGGGCTTTCACTGTGTCACAGGGCTTGCTTTTTAATAAAACTCTGCCTCTATTGTTGGGGCATATGGGAGTGAGTTAAGAGGCTGGCAACAGCCTGACAAGAAAATATTATCTGATTGATTCATTAATAATAATTTGAAGTTGCTTTTTCTATAAATGTACCTCCAAGAAGCTAATTGACTACACCCAGCTTTACGCTTCTCCATACCCTGAACCAACCATTATTCTAGTGTCAGTACTTCTTGGTTGCAACTATTAACTCATTATGTGTTATCTTACCTAAATTTAAACACACTAAGGGCAAAGACCATATCTTATTTGATCTTGATACCTTAGTTCATAGAGAGGCTCCTGGTATTGAATAGGTGCTCAGTAAATTGTTGAATGAATGAATCAGCCACATGCTCTAAGTCTGTGTGTGCACAGCCAAGGAGAGGTTGAGGATTTAACTGCATGATTCAGGTACAGGATTATTAGCTAACCTTAATTAATTAATTAATCTTAATGAAGACTAGAGTAGTGCTGGAAGTGAGACGACTTAAGTAATGTTTTTGATACCCCTAGTGAAACTCCCACATACTTACCCTCTATCATCAGGATATTTCAAGTATAATCTACTCTGTCCCACCCACAGATAATTTGGTCATTACTTAAGTCCTTAATCTTAAATTGCTATTGAGGACATGTCTGTAACAAAGGCAACAGCTTTTAAATTTTGACTGTAGAAGTTGTTTCACCTCTGGTTTTTAAAGTTCCTTGATGATAAAAATGAAAATTTACAGTTGAATTAAATCAACATACACTCTTATATTTTTATAAAATGAATGGAATACTTAAAGGACTGGTGATTGTATTTGATGTAATACACTGGATTTGCTAAAAGAAATTTTTTTTAATGCATTTGGATCTGGGGCAATGAATCCTCAAGGAGCTCTTAAGTATGTCAGACTCTCAGGTGTGCCAAGAGCAGCCCCTTTCCAACACCACATTTGAATCACAAAACAGGGGCTTGGGAAGAGGGCAGGTGAAGGGTGACAAAGATTTTGCTCTGAACTTCTGCTATGGACTGAATTGAGCCATATCCTCCTAAAATTCATATGTTGAAGCCCCAACCCCCAGAATGACTGTATTTGGAGATGGGGCCTCTAAGGAAGTAATTAAAATTAAATATGCTCATAAAGGTGGGGCCCTGAGCCCATAGGATTAGTGTCCTTGTACGAAGAGACACCAGAGAGCTTCCTTACTCTCTCTGAGTGAACTTTGAACGAAAAAAGGCCATGTGAGGACAAAATGGCTGTCTGCAGGCCAGGAGGAGAGAACCCTGATGGAACTTTTTTTTTTTTTTGCCTGATGGAACTTTGATCTTAGATTTCCCAGCCTAACAGAACTGTAGAAAAAAAAAATTCTGTTGTTTAAGCCACCCAGTCTGAGGTATTTTGTTATGGCAACCTGAGCCAACTTAGGTTCTATATATATGCTTCTGTAGTGTTTGATATTTTACATCAAAAATTTATTTTTGTATTATTTTTGTCACACACACACAAAATAAATGAAACTCCCACCCACTGACAACTTCTCCTCACCCCAGAAATTAATGTTTTCATTCTGGGGTAGAAAATGTCCTTCATTATCCTCAAATTATGCTGGTTCCATTGATAAGTACAGAATAGTTTAGTGATATAAACTGAGAATTAGTCATGTTTGTTTGTTTTTTTAAATAAATTTATTTACTTCTGGCTGTGTTGGGTCTTCATTGCTCTGCCCAGGCTTTCTTTAGCTGCATGAGCAGGGGCTACTCTTTGTTGTGGTGCGCGGGCTTCTCATTGTGGTGGCTTCTCATTACGGAGCATGGCGCGTGGGCTTCAGTAGTTGTGGCACATGGACTCAATAGTTGTGGCTCGCAGGCTCTAGAGTGCAGGCTCAGTAGTTGTGGCGCACGGGCTTAGTTGCTCCATGGCATGTGGGATCTTCCCAGACCAGAGCTCAAACCCATGTCGCCTGCATTGGCAGGCGGATTCTTAAACATTGCGCCACCAGGGAAGACCGTGGTCATGTTTTTGATCTTTTTTCTTAGATAAGTAGAGTTCTGGGATTCTGAGCTGGGACTGAGGGGCTCTATCTAGGAGTACAGGCAGAGTCCTTGAGGCAGGACTGTGTTTGGGTGACTCTGCAATGCTTAAGGTAATGATCAGAGAGGCAAAATTTGTTTGTATGGGGGTGGGTGAAGAAAGCTACTATGAACATTCATTCACACTGCACTACTTTTCAAGAATTATTGCAATTAAGTCTACATGGAGTTGAGATGACAGACTTAGGAGTAAGTGTGTGAATCTTTATTTTTGTGTTACCATAGAAACTTAATTGACTGCTTCCAGCAACCTTTGCTCAATGGCTACAGACTTTATGATAGATTAAAAATTGAGGCAAATTCTTTGTTATTCCTTCATTAAGAAGTGAAGTCTGATAACTTACCCTATGAACCTAGGCTTACCTTAGCAACTTGCTTGGTTAATAGGAAACAGCAAAAGTGTCATTCTGGGACTTCTGAGTCTTGGTTGTAAGAAGCCTTGCAGCTTCCACCTGGGTCGCTTGGTCTCTGGGAGCCCTGAGCTGCCATGCAAAAATTCCCATTGGTCTGAGACCACCTGTTTAGAGATATTCTGTGATAGTCAGTACCTGTCAATTCAAACCTTCTGGACACTCTTGGATCCTCCAGAGCAGCTCATCCACCAGCAGAATACCACCAAACAACCTATGCCATACCATGTGGGACAGAAGAATCACCCAGCTGAGCCCTGCCCAAATATCTGACCTATTGTACAATATCATGATTTATAATAAAATGCTTATATTAAGCCACTAAGTTTTGGGATAGCTTGTATGCAGCAGTGGATAACTGGGACAACCTTCATCTGGACATCAAAGTCCAGAGGAACATAATTAACAAAAAAAACCAATTTACTACTTTACAAGTTGATTCTGCTGAATATTTCTTAGTTCCCTTTAACCCAGAGAAGCCAGATTTAATAAATCAATAACAATCAAAGGAGGAAGCCTGCAGGAGAAGACTTTTTCTTGGTGCAAGGGGAATGGCTCAATAGCTGGAGAAATTCTGTAGTTGGCAGCCCATGCCCCCACCCTGATGAAATTAAAGCCAGTTTTGGGGAGAGGAAGAGGGAGAAGCTAGGATCCTCTATGCATAGCTGGGGTCTCTCTGTTGTAATCTCTTCTGGTTCCCAATAATGGACATTAATTTTTAATCCTGAAAAAAAAATAAATTAGCCTTTTGTCAGTCACTGCCTAGATCAAATTAAGTATTCTCTTCCAGATTTTCTGGGATTAGCCAGTCAGGCGTAAACCCTTTGCTTCCCACAAGGAGAGAGACCAACTTTCTGTGACTCACATGTCACTTTTCACCTGTATGATTATAGTTGACAGGAAATCCTTTAAAAAAAATCAATGCTCCAAATCTAGAGTATTAGAATATCTAAATTAAAGATGAACACACAGACTTCAAATATTGTATATTCCTTGGTAATATTATTCTAGTGTCAGGAAGATTCTAGAGTCTCTAAACATAGCTCCAGTTTTAGAGGTTATATTCAGGATTACATTTCTTCTTCTTTTAAGCTCTTAATTTCTAATTTTATTATTTTGAAATATATGTGAATAAATTCTCTTCATTGGACTGAGAAAATAATATTTCATGAGAGCCAATTACACATCTAACAATGATATATACATTTTTTTTTTTTTTTTTTTGCTGTACGCGGGCCTCTCACTGTTGTGGCCTCTCCCGTTGCGGAGCACAGGCTCCGGACGCGCAGGCTCAGCGGCCATGGCTCACGGGCCCAGCCGCTCCGCGGCATGTGGGATCTTCCCAGACCGGGGCACGAACCCGTGTCCCCTGCATCGGCAGGCGGACTCTCAACCACTGTGCCACCAGGGAAGCCCCTATATATACATATTTTTAAATAGAAGCAGGAAACATCGCTAGAGGACACAAAAGCTTTACCAAAAAATTAACATGTAACAATACATTTCAATGATATTTCTTTGGTGGGGTTCCATTCCCTTTGCTTTAGCCATGATCTTTTGCTTTCATCTCTTTTCGAGGATATGTTGCTTAAGGAAAATATTAGTAATGTCTGCAGAGATGGTTTAATAAATTCCATAGCTGGCTGAACTCCTACTCAATTTGATGAATCAGTGGTTTTGTGGTTTCTGACATCAGTGGAGTCCATCAATTAAAATACATACTGCAGTTAATGAGTTTTTAATTACAAACACTCTGAATAGGACACTATCATACAGGATAAACGATATGTGTTTAAAAGGCAGATAGGAGCAGCACAATATAAGGAACACTGAACTGGGAACCCAGCGTTCCTGTTTGAGTTCCACGTTGGCTTTGTACTCATTACTAGCTTAACGTTTGGATCCTCTGTCTCTTCGTCTGTAAAATGAAAATAGTAATACCTGCCTTAGCTAACTCATAAGGTTGTTGTGAAGATTAGAATGAAATGAGGCAATGCAAATAAATAGTAAAGTGTTATTTTTTTCAGGTAAAATATCTCTTACCTAGCCAAACCAAGAGTAGAATCAGAGGTATATCTGCCTGAACTGGGAGAGTAAGGGAAGAAGCTTGTTAAGGAGAAATCTCTTGAGGTTGAGTTGGCTAGAACCGTTCATGCTACTTTTTCCACAGGATGTTTGTTTTTACTTTAAGGCACATTATAAGGCTTGTTTACTCTATCTCCTCCACAATCACTGATTCTCAACACCCTTCTCTTTCCCTAGCTCCAGAACTCAGTCATCTATCAAAGTGAATTATCATGTCATATGAGGAGGATGGGTTTTTTTTATAATAACTTTAAAAAAAATTGAAGTATGGTTGCTGTACAATATTATATGTGACAGGTGCATAATATAGTTATTCACAATTTTTAAAGGTTAAAATCCATTTATAGTTATTATAAAGTATTGGCTATATTTCCCATGTTGTACAATATATCTTTGTAGCTTATTTTATAGCTCATAGTTTATACCTTTTACTTCCCTACCCCTCTATTTTCCTTCATCCTTCCCTCTCCCCACTGGTAACCACTAGTTTGTTCTCTGTATCTGTGAGTCTGCTTCTTTTTTGTTATATTCACAAGTTTGCTGTATTTTTTAGATTTCACATATAAGTGATATCATGCAGTATTTGTCTTTCTCTGACTTATTTCACTTAGCATAATGCCCTCCAAATCCATACATGTTGCTGCAAATGACAAAATTTTGTTTTTCTATGGTTGAGTAGTATCCTATTGTGTATATATATTTAATGATATATATATACATATATATGTATAGATATGTGTATATATATATATATATATATATATCACAGCTTCTTTATCCATTCATTTGTTGATAGACACTTAGGTTGCTTCCATATCTTGACAATTGTAAATAATGCTGCTGTGAACACTGAATGCATGTATCTTTTTGAATTAGTGTTTTTGTTTTTTTCAAATATATAGCTTGGAGTGGAATTGCTGGGTCATATGGTAGTTCTATTCTTAGTTTTTTGAGAAACCTCCATAACGTTTCCCACAGTGATTGCACCAATTTACATTCCCACCAACAGTGTATGGGTGTTCCCTTTTCTTCACATCCTCACCAACATTTGTTATTTGTGTTCTTTTTGATGACAGACAGGTGTGAGGTGTCATCTCATTGTGGTTTTGATTTGCATTTCCCTGATGATTAGCAATGTTGAGAATCTTTTCATGTGCCCGTTGGCCATCTGCATTTCCTCTTTGGAAAAATTGGTAACCATAAGCTTGTTTTCTATGTCTGTGAGTCTGTTTCTGTTTCATAAATAAGTTCATTTGTGTCATATTTTAGATTCCACATATAAGTGATATCATATGGTATTTTTTTTTAATTTTATTTATTTATTTTTGGCTGCGTTGGGTCTTCATTGCTGCACTCAGGCTTTCTCTAGTTGTGGCGAGTGGTGGCTACTCTTCGTTGCAGTGCCCGGGCTTCTCATTGCAGTGGCTTCTCTTATTGCAGAGCATGGGATCTAGGTGCATGGGCTTCAGTAGTTGTGGCTCGTGGGCTCTAGAGCACAGGCTCAGTAGTTGTGGCACACAGCCTAGTTGCTCCACGGCATGTGGGATCCTCCCGGACCAGGGCTCAAACCCATCCCCTGCATTGGCAGGCAGACTCCTAACCACTGTGCCACCAGGAAAGCCCCTATCATATGGTATTTGTCGTTCTCCTTCTGACTTACTTTGCTCAGTATGATAATCTTTATGTCCATCCATGTTGCTGCAAATGACGTTGTTTCATTCTTTTTTATGGCTGAGTGGTATTCCATTGTGTATATATACCACATCTTGTTTACTCATTCATCTGTCATTGGACATTTAGGCTGTTTCCCTGTCTTGGCTATTGTAAATAGCACTGCTGTGAACATAGGATTGCATGTACCTTTTCGAATTAGAGTTTTCTCTGGATATATGCCAAGGAGTGGGATTGCTGCATTATATGGCAACTCTATTTTTAGTTTTTTGAGGAACCTCCATACTGTTTTACATAGTGGCTGCACCAATTTACATTCCCACTGAGAGTGTAGGAGGGTTCCCTTTTCTCCACACTCTCTCCAGCATTTTTTATTTGTAAACTTTTTAATGATGGCCATTCTGACTGGTATGAGGTTTTGATTTGCATTGTGGTTTTGATTTGCATTTCTCTAATAACTAGTGACGTTGAGAATCTTTTCATGTGCCTATTGGGCATGTGTATGTCTTCTTTAGAGAAATATCTATTTAGATCTTCTGCCCAGTTTTTGATTGGGTTGTTTGTTTTTTTGTTATTGAGTTGTATGAGCTGTTTGTATATTTTGGAAATTAAGCCCTTGGTGATCGCATCGTTTGCAAATATTTTCTCCTAGTCCATAGGTTGTCTTTTTATCTTCTGCCCATTTTTTAATTGGGTTGTTTGTTTTTGATGTTGACTTGTTTAAGCTGTTTATATATGTTGGATATTAATCTCTTATTGGTCAATCATTTGCAAATATCTTCTCCTATTCGGTAGGTTGTCTTTTTGTTTTGTCCATGGTTGCCTTTGCTGTATCCTTTAATTAGGTCCCATTTGTTTATTTTTGCGTTTATTTCCTTTACTTTAGGAGATGGATCCAAAAAAATATTGGTGCGATTCATGTCAAAGAGTGTTCTGCCTATGTTTTCCTCTAGCAGTTTTACAGTATCCAGTCTTCCATTTCGGTCTTTAATCCATTTTGACATAATAACTTCTTTATTAAGATATAATCTACAGGGCTTCCCTGGTGGCGCAGTCGTTGAGAGTCCGCCTGCCGATGCAGGGGACACGGGTTCGTGCCCCGGTCCGGGAAGATCCCACATGCTGCATAGCGGCTGGGCCCGTGAGCCATGGCCGCTGAGCCTGCGCGTCCGGAGCCTGTGCTCTGCAACGGGAGAGGCCACAACAGTGAGAGGCTCGTGTACCGCAAAAAAAAAAAAAAAAAAAAAGATATAATCTACAAACCTAAATTCACCCATTTGAGGTGTACACGTCAATGGGTTTTAGCATAGTCACAGAGTTGTGCAATCATTACAACAATCAATTTTAGAACATTTTTATCACTACAAAAAGAAAACATATATTTATTAGGAATCACTCCCATTATTCCCTAGCTGCCTCACCTCCACTCAGCCCTAGGCAACCACTAATCTCTTTTCTGTCACTATAGACTTGCCTATTGTGGACATATCATATAAATATAGTAACTTAATAAGTGGGGTTTTGTGAGCGTCTTCCTTCACTTAGCACAGTGTTTTCATGGTTGCAACATGTTGTAGCATGTAGCAATGGTTTATTCAGTTTTATTGTTGTAGCATGTAGCAATGGTTTATTCAGTTTTATTGTTAAATATATTCCATTGTATAAGTATACCATATTTTATTTATCAATTAGTCACTTGATAGACATTTAGGTTGTTTCTATAATTTGGCTATTATGAAGAGTGTTGCTATGAACATTTATGTAGAAGTTTTTGCATGGGCATACATTTTAATTTTTCTTGTATATGTGCCTAGGAGTGAACTTGCTGGTCATATGGTAACTCTGTGTTTAACCTTTTGATGAACTCCTCATCCACAAAGTGAAAATAATAATAACTGTCTTAGATAACTGTCTATTTTCCAAAGCAATTGTATCATTTTAAATTTCGATTAGCAGTGTATGAGGGTTCCAAGTTTTCCACATTCTGGTCAACTTATTATCTGTGTTTTTGATTACAGTGATCCTAGTTAGTGTGAAATAGTTTGTCGTTGTAGTTTTGATTTGATTGGCATACTTTGTATAATTTCAAAACTTTAAAATTTATTTTGGATTGTTTCATGACCTATCATATGGTTTCCTGGAGAATATTCCATTTGCACTTGAGAAGAATGTATACTCTGCTGTTACTGAGTGTGGAGTTCTATAGATGTCTATTTGGTCTAGTTAGTTTATAGTGTTGTTCAAGTTTTATATTTCTTAATCTTTTAGTTGTTCTATCTATTATTGAAAGTGAGGTATTAAAGTCTCCAAGTATTATTGTTGAATCGTTTATCTTTTCCTTCAATTCTGTCAGTTTTTGCTTTATGTTTTTGGGCTTTGTTGTTAGGTACATACATATTTATAATTGCTATATCTTCCTGATTTATTGACTCTTTTATCATTATATAATATCTCTATTTATATTTCTATCAAAATTTTTTAAAGTATATTTTGTCTGATATTAATATATCCACTCTAGTTTTCTTATGGTTGCTATTTGCAGAATGTATCTTTTTCAATTCTTTTAACTTTTTACCTACTCGAATCTTTGGATCTGACATGTATTGCCTAAATACATCATATACTTGGGTCTTTTTTTTTTTTTAATCCAGTCTGACAATCTCTGTCTTTTGATTAGATCATTTAACCAATTAGAACTTAATGTTATTATTGATATACTTGAATTTATGTCTGCCAAATTACTTTTTATTTTCTATATGTCTCATGCCCTTTTGTTCCTCTATTCTTTCTTAACTACTTTCTTTTGCACTATGTGAATATTTCTAGTTTAGCATTTTAATTCCTTAAATTAATTGCCTATTGGGATGGGGCTAAGAGAGGGTATATGTATAAATCTATCACCACTATTATGTGAATTATTCAGGCATTTTAATCAACACAAATGGAGATATTATTAGATAAATAATAAATAAGAGAGAGCACTATTCCTATGGCATGAAAGAATGCAGAGAGGAAATACAGACGTTATTATATGAGACAGGAAATTCTGCTTAAAGGTTAAAAATATTATGATTGAATGCATTGAGAATTAACTTAAGAAGGAATATTCGTCTGTGAAAAGCTGACATATAGTTTATAAAAAACTACAAGAACTCAAATTATTAGTAGATGCAATTATTTTCTTAGTGCTGGTGTAATTTATCAATGTCCATGGAATTATATGGACTCTCCAAGAATAATATTTCAAATTTAGAGGTAAATTCTAGATCTGCCTCTGCCATTATTTCTTCACTCAATTTTTTTTTCATTATGCTTAAAACACTTTGTAACTATAAGGACCTATATGACTTTTCTTAGACATACTATTTAACTTCTTATTCATAAAATGAAAGGATTGGATTTGGTCATCTCTAAGGATATTTTTCCTGCCCTAAAATCCCAAGATTTTAAATGACATAGTTGAAGTGATCATTTCTTCATTAATTCAGCAAATATTTCTTGATTATCTACTAGGTGTGAAGCATTGTTTTAGAAACAGTGAACCTGGTAGACGTAATTCCTGCCTTCATGAAAGTGTCATACATTTAAACAAATAATAAAAAGAGTGATGGCTTTCATGAAAGAGAAAGCATAGACTGCTGTAGGGATATAAATCAGAATTTTCTAATCAACCCTGGTGGAATAGGGGATCTTTCAAAGAAGATTTTCCTGAGGAAGTGAACTCGATGCTACAACTTGAAGGATGAGTAAGAGTTAACTGAAAAGAGACAGTTTAAAAAGGGATGGTATGGGAAGAAAGTTCTAGAAAGTGGTAAAAACATGTTGGAAGCCCAGGGACAAGAGATAGCCTAAGGGGTTTGAGGAACTTATGAAAGTCCAACATGGCCAGAATTCAAGGCCAAAAGTGAATAGAAATGAGGTTGGACGGGAGGGAGGGAGACCACAGAGAGCCTTACGTCAGCTGCTTAAAGAGATGGTTACTTCACCTACAGACAATAGCAGGCTATCTAAGCTGAATTGAATTTGTCTTTAAAACGATGACACTGTCTGTGGAGCAGAGGGTAAACTGGAAGTCTATGAAGTATCTAGATGGTCTGCACTGGGTGTGTGTGAGGATGGAATGAAGTGAATGATTTGAAAGATATACAGAAAATTAAGTGGATAATATCTGCTAATAAAATGAATGGGGAAGCTAATTAATAACTAATAAATTAAAACTTTACTTCATGCCTAAAATCATTTAACACACCTTATAAAGATGCTTACGACTTAGCCAGACAATATATGTTTACATGGTTTCTAAAATGAGGACAAGGAAAAATAAGAATACAAAATGTACCAGCCTGGAAGATTAGTTCTTGAAATAAAAGCCCTAAACTTCTATTTTTTTTTAAAGAAATGAATACCAAATGTGGGAAATTTGGGCATATTTATGATTATCTCAAGAACTGAGAGGCAAGAAAATGTATTTTCCTGAGGAGATGGTTTTTAATAATAGTATAGCTGTTTTTCACCTCAGTGTGCATGCTCAGGTGTGAAGGAACTGCTGCTTCTCTTGATTTTCCATGAATGAATTTGATCTCGGCTTTGAGGACAGCCAGGGTGGCAGAATGTGAACATTGGTGGTTCTGGGGGTCTCATCAAATTCTTGGATTGCATGCAGTGCCATTCAACCCCTCAGATCCCTCTGTGACTTCCATGCTGTGTCTGGGACTCAGGGGTCTGAGTCAAGTATGGGACTTGGATATCAGTCAGGTCTCATCAGGAAAGCAGAAGCCACACTAGGTTGTTCAAATAGAAGAGACTTGATATGGAATTGGTTTCACAAGTGATGAAAGACTGAGAGAGCGAACAGGGATCCCTGAGAAAACAGACATACTTACTATAGGAAGCCACTACTACCCCTAGCACTAGAAAAATAAAAGGGAAATGGGGGTACCAGGATCTAGGAGCCTGGAAGGGGTCCAGCAGAGTCTATTCACAGACTTCTGAGTGGGAGGTACCACGTGGAACGATGAAGCTGGTGTTGGTAGCATCAAAGGAAGATGAAAGCTGAGGCCAACTGCTGTTGCTGGGGTCATGTTGACAAGATCAAAACAAGACGGGGGAGATTATCCCCCCCTCCTTCGATCTTTCAATCTGCCCCCAGAGCCTCCTATGGCAGAACATAGCAAGGATGCCAGATGACAAAGGAGTCTGGGAAATGAAATTTGCAGAATCCCAGTTCCTGTATCATCGGTAGAAAACTATCAGGGTGATTCAGAGCTGAGATCATTAGGTAAATAACGGGCTTACTAGGGGACCATGTCCCTGGCAGCCTTGCTGCTCCAGGACTCATGGGTTCTTCTCTTACATGCAGCCCGTCCTCTCTCCCAATCTGAGGTGACTCCTTTCTGCCACTGGCTTTTCAAAGTCTCTTAAATCCCTAGGAAAGTGTCTGTTTCCTCGCGTTTTCCAGTTTCTAGAGGCCACCTGCACTTTTTTTTTTTTTTTTTTTTTTTTTTTTTGCGGTACGCGGGCCTCTCACTGCTGTGGCCTCTCCCATTGCGGGGCACAGGCTCCGGACGCGCAGGCTCAGCAGCCATGGCTCACGGGCCCAGTCGCTCCACGGCATGTGGGATCCTCCCGGACCGGGGCACGAACCCGTGTTCCCTGCATCAGCAGGCGGACTCTCAACCACTGCGCCACCAGGGAAGCCCCACCTGCACTTCTTGACGCTTGTCGCTGCACCCCTCCAACTTCTGCGTCCACGGTCACATCTCCTTCTCTGAGGCTGACTCTCCTGCTTCCGTCTTAGAAGGACTGTTGCGATTACGTTGGGCCCACCCAGGTAATCCAGAATAACCCTCGTATCTCAAAGACATAAACGTAATCACGTCTGCAAAGGCCCTTTTGCCATGTAAGGTAACATATCCACAGGTTCCTGGAAATAAACTTTGGGCGTCAGTGAGGGCATTTTTTTTGTTTTTTAATTGTTAACATGGCCAGCACAGTGAGAACTGTGACTGTGGCCCTCGTTGCCGCTCTGCTTTATTATAGAGGGCAACATCTTTGTTTTTATTTTTCTTCTCTGTGTAAGGAGGATAGAATGCAAACATTTACCCTCACCTCCTGGGAGATCTGTCCTAGAAAGAAGAACTAGTCTTTCGGATGTTAATGATTCAGCCTCTGGTTCTAATGGATGATAACATTTACTGTGGATGATTGCAAAGAGGGACAGAGCAGGTTGAGGGGCGTAGAGTATGGAGTAGGTGTGGCAAATAGTTCAGGGCTAAGCCAGGAACAGAGAAATGTTCTCTAGGTAAGTTCTGCTCAGCTATAAGGGTCTGAGTTGGCTCAGAGAAAAATGGTAAAACTTGGGCTTTGTCCTAATCGTCTTGATCATCATGCCATCTAAAATTGTACATGTAATACAACATAGAGAAAATCAGAAAAAGAGAATGGTCTATCCATACTCCATATATAATCCATATCCGTAATGAACTCTCCATCATCAGTGTGTGATTTGGGGAGTGTTTGCTATTGGGGAGCATGTTTTTTAAAGTTCATTCTGTTACACTCATGTGGCTTATAGGAAAGCATTGTGTCACGTGACTGGCACGGATGTGCAACAGTATTTCCATGGTGACTGGGTGCAGGAAAGGGTATCTGGTGTGGAGAACATTCACACTGTTCCCTGCACAGAAAGAGCTTGGTCTTGTGCTTGATTGAGAATGTGACAGCACAGCTGGCTACTGATGAGAGTGGCTTGAAAGCTTTTCGCTTCTCTGAGAATTACAGTGAAAAAATCCTGTTGCCATATATCTTAAGTTTTGTTATGATAATTGTGACGTCTGAACCAATCGTCTTTCTTGTATTTTCTAGACAGTTTTCTGCTTCTTAGAATGTTAAATACTTAAAAGTTTGGACAAAAGTCCAGATGCCTCTCTACTCAAAAACATGAATGACTGGTGCTAGCACCCCTAAGGGCCCACCTGGCTTCCTCTCCTTCCATTCCTTTAACTTGAAGCTTAGGCCACTTAACCCCCTACCGGTAGGTTCAGGTCAGTTCCAGAGTCTAGAATGAATTCTACTCCTAAGCAAACGTTAAAAGCCACTTCATTCTTTCTTTTTTTTGTTTTTGGTTCTTCTCTGACTTCCAGTTCTCAGCAGTCTTTACAACAACAACAATAATAATAGCTACCTGCTATGGACTAAGTGTTTATGTCCTCCCCAAATCCCTGTGTTGGAGTCTTAATCCCCAGTGTGGTAGTATCTGGAGGTGGGGCTTCTGGTAGGTAATTAGGTTGAACAGTGGAAGCAGAGGCTTAACCACTGGACTGCCAGGGAAGTCCCAAAAGTAAATGTCTTTTGTTTAAGCCATCCAGTCTAGGTATTTTCTTATAACAACCATACGTAGAAATACACTACCATATACCAATCAGCAAGGGGAATTCATCAAAATTCAATTAAAGTCATGAATGCAAAGGGCTTTCTTTTTATTGCATTGAAGACAGATAAGGGTGAGGAGAGAGAAGAATTTAAAAGATACTCAGATAGGCTTCCTAAAGTTTAGTTCCCCAAAATAACTTCTTATGACCATCCTACTGTCAGATTTCCGGCAATGGATATCTACAGATTTTTGTGATTCTTAAGAATTTTTCTCATGGATCAAAACTCAACATTTTCCCTGGTACCAGGGCTGCTATTTTGACTCAGATAATGAGTATATTTTTGCAAGAAGAAGATAATTTCACTTATTAATGGCCAACCAGATGTTATCATTTATTTCTACTTATTTTAGGGCATGTATCATGCTTCTTCTCCTCCTCTTTCTTCTATATTATTGAGAAATACATGTTGAAATCTGTGCTAAAAGTTGTACTCAAATGAGCTCCTTGTATACTTGTAACTACTTTAGGAAGTATATACTTCTTTGTACTTTTTTTTTTCATTTTGCAGATAAGGAGACCCAGACTCTGAGAATTTAGGTAAAAATTCTAAAAGACAAGAGGAAAAGCACAGCTCATACTGTTTACATAGGTTAGCTCTAAAGTCACCCATCTACTAAAGCCTTGACCATTAGATAATGAGCTACAGTCATTATTCTTTGCTGACTCCTTTGACAGAACTATTGACCAGGGTGTGGCCAGACAGGCAAACAAACTTTCAGGGCACGAACCAGATGGTCGGTAGGGAAACTTTCCTTCCTCAGTACAGAGGCGTCTCAGGGAAAGTGAATCCAGGCATTAGACAGGAAAACCATGACACTTCACAGTGAGTGCGTACAGGATCTCAGGGAGGAAAGGTAGGGGCGTTTGTATTCAGCATCATGTGGTGAGCATCACAGCGTTCTTCAGTACAGCCCACAGTTTCCACCCTGGGAAGACGGGCAGTCAGACCTGTCTTTGAAGAGACAGTGATACACACTGAATGCTGAGACACTTTTAAAGACAGAAACACCATACACATGGACTTAGAGGTTAAACTGTTGTAAGGAAGGGAATGGAAGCCTGGAGTGAGGACTAGTAGCCATAGAACAGATAATCTCACGTTCTATCCACAAGGATTCAGGATG
This sequence comes from Lagenorhynchus albirostris, assembly GCF_949774975.1. Lineage (NCBI taxonomy): Eukaryota > Metazoa > Chordata > Mammalia > Artiodactyla > Delphinidae > Lagenorhynchus > Lagenorhynchus albirostris. The sequence goes on from NC_083112.1 coordinate 63,998,429, forward strand.
GTCTAACAGTCCCTAGGTGTGCACGCATGCATGTGAGAGAGCTGCAGGCGTGAACACCTATTGAAGGTGTTAACTTTTAACCCCACAGCTAGTGTGTGTTTAATCCATTACCAGCAAGATGTCTGGGGAAAATTTTGGTTGCTTGGAAGCTAAGTTGCACGGTCCTGAAACTGATGGAGTGCTAGAAATGTGCCCCGTGATGGTACCAGTAAAGGAATAAGCTGAGAACTGGCTTGAGGAATGGCAGCCATGTGACCCTTGTGCTTCTGTCCCCTAACAATTTACCTGGAAATCATCACCGTCCTACCTTTCCTGTCAGCACCGTGGGGATTCTAGTTCTGGCCTGGAAGATTGTCAAGAGTTTTAGCCACTGTTTATTTTTCATTCTTGTGTTACAAAAATCTTCAAACAGAAACAAAAGCAGAGAAAATAGTACGACGAGCCTATCATCAGCTTCAATAATTATCAACATCGGGCTTCCCTGGTGGCGCAGTGGTTGAGAGTCCGCCTGCCGATGCAGGGGACGCGGGTTCGTGCCCCGGTCCGGGAGGATCCCACATGCTGCGGAGCAGCTGGGCCCGTGAGCCATGGCCGCTGAGCCTGCGCGTCCGGAGCCTATGCTCCGCAACGGGAGAGGCCACAAAAGTGAGAGGCCCGCGTACCGCAAAAAAAAAAAAATTATCAACATTCTGCCATCTTTTTAATCTAGTTATCCCACATTTTTTTCTATAGTATTTTAAAGCAAATCCAAGAGATCATGTAATCTCTCAAGTAATAATACTTCAGGATGTGTCTCCAAAAGATACATACTTTTATTTTTTCTCAGCAGAACCACAATATCTTAGCACATTCAACAAAATTTGCAATAATTATTCAGTGTAATCTAATACTCAGTCTATATCCATTTTCTCTAAAAAAATTTTTTTTTAGTTGCGGATTTACTCAAATCAGAATCCCAACAAGCCTCGCGTGTTACATGTGATTGCTTCTCTTTTGTATCTTTCAATCTAAACAGTTTCCTTCCCTCTTGTTTTCGTGTTACGTGTTTATTTATTTTTTCATGCTGCTTATTTCTTGGTTAGTTTGTTTGGAGAGGAAGTGGGACTGGAATTGAGAGCCGAACAACCTGGTGAAATAACCACGTTCTTTTTCCATTTTTAATTTTTTTTTTTTTTTTTTCTATACGCGGGCCTCTCACTGTTGTGGCCTCTCCCGTTGCGGAGCACAGGCTCCGGACGCGCAGGCTCAGCGGCCATGGCTCACGGGCCCAGCCGCTCCGTGGCATGTGGGATCTTCCCGAACCGGGGCACGAACCCGTGTCCCCTGCATCGGCAGGCGGACATTCAACCACTGTGCCACCAGGGAAGCCCCCATTTTTAATTTTAAATCTTTAAATGTCTGTTAAAAAATTTATGTTGCCTATTCACATCCCAAATATTATGCACTTTGCCATCAGATAGCCACTTGAATTAGACTTCAGTTAGTATTGTTGTATTATTTTTGAGACCCGGTTACAGCTGCTTGAAAGGTACTCTTTATGTTCTGCAAAAAAGTTTTGGTAAAGTGATTTAGGTACATTGCCACATCTTTATAACCCCATTTTTGTTCAATTCCCCTGAGGGTATTCAGATTTAACAAAAACCCCCCACAAATAATAGTGTTTAACCATGCTATCCTTTATTGATCCAAATTCCACCAAACCATTTTAGTATATCAGTGGTCACTGTGTTATATTTTCTTAATTTGATGACATTGAAGTCCCTCTTCAGATTGTTCAGAAAAATATTATAAGCAAATAAGACTGCAAGGCAGATGGTCTCTGAAACACATACATGTGTAGAGATATCAAATGGAACTCCTGCTAAACTGATGATACATTTGGATTTGATATGGAGAGATTAAAAAATTGTCAGGAGTCACTTATATACTGAACACAAAACATGACCATGATCTGTAGAGACCAAAACCCTTATTTAGTGCTTCCTTCATCACCATCACAAACACGTGACCGTTTCCTTCCAATGTGTACTGTATGTGTTTACTCCCACTTTTATAGCCAGGATCTATCTCTGATGCAGTTAGCACCTATGTTTTTATTCCATTTGAGAAGTTTTCGGACCCTGAACTTTTCCTTCTGTTATATTATCCAGTAAAGTAAGGAAACCAACACAACAGCTGAGATGTTTTACTTTCACTCGATTGGCTTCCATTAGGTATATCATTATTGATCAAATAACTATAATGTATATACTATATATATGCTACTGGCAATATACACTTAAAATATATCTGAACTTCCTTATTTATAGGGAGTTGAGAAAGAGATCGTGGAAAAGCCAGGAGGTGCAATTCAGAAGCATCTTTCTCTTCTGCACTCTCCTCCTTATCTACTCTTCTTGTGTTTCCAGTATGTTAGGACAAAGAGATTTAACCTGTACACTAGGAAGGGCAGTGCTGTTGAAAGCTGATGAGATGACATTTGTTACAACTTCATTCAGTTATGGGGTGGCAGGGGCGTTAAAGGATAAAAGAGAATAATGGAAGGCTAAAAAGAAGAGGAGGGTCAAGAGACTGGGTAAATAATGAGAAAACCAATGGAGACAAGAAACACAGGGAAAATACTGTTAGTGTGGAGCTGAACTTTAGAAAGAGGAACTCAAAAGCTCACTAACAAAAGTTTGCATAAATCGCAAATATTGGGTTTGATTAGAAGATAATCTTTTCTAAATCGTAAAAAGACTTCTCTTTATTTTATTATCGTATTTTAAAGTCGCATTGTGTTCACTAGCTCAGCTTTTCATTATTCTTAAAAAGAAAAAAGTCAAGTAGTATTTGCATTGGTTCCAAGGTTACCTTCTTTTGTAGATATTATTTTATAAAGGTAACCTTGGCTATCTTTTACTATTGTTATTCACATCAAGTAATAAAGCAACATATTAAAAGGTGACGTTTTGCTATTTCACATTATATTCATTCATTTTTACCTTTTGTTAGACAAACATACATATGCACACAGACCCTGATGTGTGGGC